>NC_090994.1:10000000-10326666 GCF_041146395.1 Eulemur rufifrons | reverse complement strand
AATAGCTAAAATTTCTCGAATGCTTACTTTGTGCCAGGTACCCTGAAATGTAGATATTCTCCTCAATTTCCAGATAAGAAAATGGCAGCCCAGCAAAGTTAAGTAATGTGCCCACGGTCACATAGGTATTAGGTGTCACAGCCAAGATACAATTGCAGGTCTGGTCACAAAAGTAGTCCACAACAGCCCCTGCACATGGTTTCCCCATCCTGGTGCCCAGGGGTAGTTACTGGAGAAGAGGGGCAGAGGGGAGTTGGTGGCCAGCCAGGTTCCATCCAGCTGCCCACCCTGCAGGGGGCCTCCCCTGGTGACCACAGTCCAGGGTCGTAGAGGGCACTGACCTTGCGTGCTCAGCAAGGCAGGGTCATCATTCAGAGACACTCGGACGAACTCAGCTCACAGTGCGGGGCATGACTAGAACACCAATGCTTCCTTGGCGATGGGAGGTGACCTCTCAGGGACCAGCATAGTCTCCTCAAATAGCAAGATCTGCAACGTGGGAGCCCAGTAAACACGAGATCGTTGCCGGGGAAACCAGAACAGGGGCGGTTACAACTATATCGCCAGTGTTTTCAGAGTGACGAGAATTCTGAATCCTACTGGCTTCACTACCTGCCTCCAATCTCTATGCTGGGGACAAAGATTAGATAGGTGACTCCAATGTTTAACTTTTTCAGTCACCTCTACTTCAGAGCAAGCCTCCTCTATTTGCATATGCTAATTTGTGTACTCAGGTGACCCTCGAGCTTATGTCCTGGGAACTCTTCCCCCTATTCTGGGCTCTGACCCGAAGACCAAATGGATTGATGTTAAATTTTATTTACTTTATTTCTAAGCCTTTATATGTGGGGAACATTTTGGTGTAAGCCTAGAGAACTAAAAGTATGTGTGTATTTAATATTTTTAATCTGCTAATGAAAGGCAAGTGGGGCCGGGCGTGGTGGCTCACGCCTGTAATCCTAGCACTCTGGGAGGCCGAGGCGGGTGGATCGCTCGAGGTCAGGAGTTCGAGACCAGCCTGAGCAAGAGTGAGACCCCATCTCTACTAAAAATAGAAAGAAATTATATGGACAACTAAAAGATATATATATATATATATATATATATATACAAAAAATTAGCTGGGCATGGTGGCGCATGCCTGTAGTCCCAGCTACTCGGGAGGCTGAGGCAGTAGGATTGCTTAAGCCCAGGAGTTTGAGGTTGCTGTGAGCTAGACTGACGCCATGGCACTCACTCTAGCCCGGGCAACAGAGTGAGACTCTGTCTCAAAAAAAAAAAAAAAAAAAGAAAGGCAAGTGGACCAATAACAAAAACGAAAAAATATCATATGGTGCTGATCCTTAGTGACATGTGATGATTACTTATATCACTGAAAATGCCACATCATTTTCATGCTGTTCAAATGTAAGGTACTATTCTGAAAAAAAAAAAATAAATGTTTGCCTCGAACCTCAAGAGTAGCTGACTTTGATACTTCTCAGGCTAGCAAGAGCAGAAAAAGGGTCCAGAATTTATAAAATGATCCACTAAGGAACAGACACTCCTGGGACAGAGAGAGAAGACGAAGCCACGAGGAGGGAGGCACAGCAACAGGTTTGCTTTCTGGTGCGAGGGTATGGAGGTCACGGTCAGCTCCGCTCCCACTGGCACTTACTTTTTGGAAAAAGTGCCTCCTTTGAGAAGCTTATAATTAAGTCTAATGATACACCTGCACCATTTAATGGTACTGTGCATGAGAAAAGTCTAAAAACACTTTGGAAAATTCAAGTGGCTATGTTATAACCTGTAAACAGCCCTGGCTCTAAATTCAAATAAAAATATAAACAGTTGATTTTAAATAGAGCTCTGACCTATGGTTCCATTCTTAGCCAAAGAGTCTATCTTTTAAGGAGTAGGAGATTTTTTTCTATCAATAGAAGTAGTAATATCATTTCTTTTCAGGAAGGGAGCCTAAAATCTCCTATTTCTAAAACCGCAGGATTTTCTGGCTCTTGGGTATATTTGTGCCAAAATTCCCCCCAAAGTGGGTGTCTGCATGGAACCTCCATGCTGATTTCCCAATTTCCAGTGACCCGAACAAGGTTCATGCTAGTTTCCTTTGACTGCTGTAATGAATGACCACAATCTTGGCAGCTTAAAACAACACAAATTTCTTATCTCACGATTCTGGAGATGAAAAATCCAAAATAGGTCCCATTGGGCTAAAACTGAGGTGTCAGCAGAGCTGCGTTCCTGCTGGAGGCTCTACAGGAGAACTCACTTCTTTGCTTTCTCTGGTTTCTAGAGAATCCATTTCTATGCCTTTTCCAGTTGCGTTGGCTGGTGGCTCCTGTCTCCATGCGCAAAGCCAGCAACAGTTGGCCGAGTTTTTCTCACACTGTATCACGCTGGTTCTCTGCTTTCACCATCACATCTTTCTCTGACTCTTTTCAGAAGCCTCATGATTGCACCGAACCCACTCAGATAAGCCATGAGAATTTCCCCAACTCAAGGTCCCTAATTTCATCATCTCTTCAAAGTCCCTTTTGCCACTTATAGTAACAGATTACAGATTACAAGGACTAGCACATGGGCATCGTTGGGGCCATTAGTGTGCTTAGCATGAAACTCTCAGCTAGTACATAAGGATTCACAGACTACAAAGAAGGTGCAGGGAGTTCACAACAAGCCACAAATGTAAATCCATTTTGCTCAAACATTCTAGGTCCCACGGCCACATGGGCTTCACGCACAGACATGTTACATCCTCTGTGCCGTGCCTATGTGTCATGACCCTTCAGGGAGGCTAGAGGGCTGGCACAGGAGGTCAGGTGGGAGGAAGAGAGTGCCACGTCCACTTGGTGCCCCCACACTGCCTTCTTTGGCTGGTGATTGGATGACTCTCCAGGCCCACCCTGAGTGGGCAGAGAGCTGCCCACTCAGCATCTCCCGGACCCCCACTGCCCCTGATCCAGCGTCCCCGGCTTCATGGCAGTCTGACTCACAACCTTCAATCTTGCTTTTGCCTCTGCCTCTATCTACCCACCTCTGACTGCTGCTCTTTAACTTGACCCTGATTGCATCCTTACCCAATAAACTACATCAGACCAGGAATAAGGGCCAAGTCCTCCTCTGAGAGTATGGATAACTGCCTATCTTCAGACGGGTGCAGAATTCCAAGGCACTGAGCGGTGGCAGCATTCTGCAGTGCAGCCTATGCCTCCACACCAAAGCGATGGGTGAGCTCTGGAAGGCACAGCTGTCACTGTCATCGCCTGCTGGGTGCCCAAGGCAATGCGGGACACCCAGCATGGCTCTGGAAGACAGCTTGATAAATAACATGGAGCCCAAGACGATGCACAAAAGACCCCAATTTCTTTTAAGATTTTACTTTTTTTAGAGCAGTTTTAGGTTCACAGCAAAATTGAGAGGAAGGCACAGAGATTTTTTTATATAACCTCTGCTCTCATGTATGTACAGCCTCCCCCATTGTCAACATCCCCCACCAGAGTGGGACATTTATTAATGATACAATCGATGACACTACACGGACACATTATAATTTCCAAAGTCCATAATTTATATTAGGGTTCACATTTGGTGTTGTATAGTTCTATGGGTTTGGACAAATGTACAATGACATGTATCTACCATAGTTTCACTGCCCTAAAAATCCTCTGTATTCTGAAGACTGGAATTTGTTGCAAAGACTCTGTGGCCATACTCACTAGGGAAAGTCATAAGGCCTTGAATTTCCTAACAAAATATTGGTAATTCTGCCTGAATCACCTGTATGTTAGAAAGCATATACGCTCCACATATTTGGACTAAAAAAAAAAAAAGGTATTGTAAATAGTTACAAATTTGAGATAAGTTAAAATTCAATTTTAATGCAACATTTTTAATAAATAGCCCTATGGTCCTAAAATGATATATAATAAAGAAAAAGATATTTATGTCACAAAAATTGTTAACTATCTTGATAAATACAGAAAATCAATGCAATCTGATATTACATAACTACTTTTGTGAAATGGAAAAAATACTTTTTATTTTTTCTTATGCTTATTTTTTCTTTCACTTTTATTTTTTATTTGTGTTTTTCTTTGTTAAGGCATAATTGACAAATAAAAATTGTATATATTTACAGTGTACAATGTGTTGTTTGTACATATATAGTAAAAAGATTAAGTCAAGCTAATTAACATATCCATACCTCACATACTTATCATTTTTTGTGGTAAGAACATTTCAGATCTATTGTTTGAGCAATTTCACATATATAATACATTATTAACTATCATCATCATGTGAAAATATTTTTAGAATGAGTATAAAATTATATGAACAATGTGATATTGACTATGCAAAAAAATATATTAGAAGACAGTGGGGAAAAATACATCAAACATTGGCAGAGATTTCCTCTGAATAGCAAGCGCATCAGTTAAAAATGATTAATTGCAAACAACACGAACCAATTCTAACTTCAACAAAAGGGGTTTTATTGGATACTGTCAGCTCAGGGGGTTGAAAGCTGGGAAGCCAAGCTTGTAAATAAGTGAGAACTAAGGCAGTTCTAGAAGCTTCTAGATGGCAACTTCAGGCATGTCCTCAGACGGGATTACTGGTCCAGGTGCCACCACCCGGAAGAAATGAACTCCAGAATTTTTAATCTCCTCAAAATTCAAATCCTTGGAGAGGAAGGAACATTCTATTTGCCAACCTGGATCCCACCTTCACCCCTGGGGGAGGGGAAGGCACAGCATCTGCTTTTCAATCACATCAGACTCTACCTTATGGGGGGATAGATGTACGCCCCCAAAAGGAAATCAGAGGGCTTGTGGGAAGGAATGGATGATGGACAGCTTGGGGGCGGGGGAGTCCACTTCAGAGGGATTAGGAGTGACTTTTTTCTCCTTTTCAATTATTTTCTTTGCTTGCCAGGTTGCTTATAGGGATGATAGATTATTTTTATCAAGGTAATTATGTTCTCATTTTTTTAACACATGTAGTAGGGACTGCTGGCTGCCCATCAAAACCTGATCTCCCCCTTTTCCTAACACCATGGCCAGGTTACATTTTCCATCACTTCTGACAGGCAGCTCTGCTACATTCTCTCAGTGGAAGGTGAGCAAAAGTACCGCACAGCACACCTGGGCGTAGGAGGCCTTAGGGTAGAGGTGTGCCACCTCCACACTTTCTTCCCCTGCCCAGTGGGTAGAATCTGAGCATGGCCACCACCCAGCTCCCATCATAGGGATGACAACAGCTCCCTAGAGATGATGGAACAATGACTTGGAAGGAAGCTGGGTCTTTGAAAGATTCCATGCAGCAAAACTGCCCTGCTCACCTGGAATGTTCCCCTCAGACCTTATTAAAGGGAAAATACATGTATACTTCCTTAAGCTACTAAAATGATCGTTGTGCCACCCCAGATTTATCCTAATGAATAGAACAGGACCAAGATGTTGTTCCAAGAGGGACAGGATTTCTACTAGCTATGCTCTGAGAGGCTGCGTCATGTAGTGATTGAGAGTCTGTACTCAGGAGCCGGACAGCCAGGACTTAAATCTGGGCTCCCACACCAGCTAGTGGCATGGCCTGGGTGAGTTATTTAGCCATTTGGTGCCTCAGTTTCCCCATCTGTAAAATAGAGCTAATGGTAGTCCCTATCTCATAGAGTTGTTGTGAGCATTAAGGGAATCTGTCCACGTAATATACAGCCATGACTGGCACAAAGGTAGCGCTATTACAATGTCTACATTATTTCAAAAGAAGTAGCCTCATCATATTTTACAGTGTAGGTCCAACTCTTTGATTTGGAAAAAATTAACACATCTACAGGTCAACCCTAAAAACAAAAACGGAGCAAAAATGTAGGCTAAACTAATCAAGCATTCTCTGTTTGCGTGGTAGACATTATGAATGCTACATTAAGAGTGATCTGTTTGGGAAACTCAAAGACATGCTTAAGCTCACTTGTGTGAACACTGTGAACCTCTTCTGATTTCAGGGTTCTGTGAGTTTAGGTCAGACTTAGAATCTTATTTGCACAGACCTGTTCTAATCTGAGTACACACATACACACACACCCCCTCATTGATTCAGAGGCCACACGCTCACTCTGCATTTCAGCCCACGATTTATGCAGTTGTAGAATAAAGTGCTATTCATTCAATGCAGAGCCAGGCCGCTGCCACATAAAAAGGTGGCTTGTTAATTCATTGCTCGAGTTTTAATACTTTCTTACAATTCCTACCAAAAATTCTGGAACATTTTTAGGTGTGCATTACTGCACTGTGGAAAAAAAAAAGTAACCCTTTCCTCAACCCCAGAAGACTTAACTCACCTCCCTTTTGCCTGAGCCCTTTTAGAAGTGAAATTAAAATTGTCCTTCGAGCAAGCAGGGTGATTTCTAAGGAGCTATGGGTTGCATATATGTCACTAAACAAGTTTACTAAAGGAAACATTTTCAATGTTCCCACTCTTTTTGATTGAATATATCCCCAAGGCAATTAACCCAAATTTCCTCTTACTTCTTCTCCCAGAATATCCCATGGATATTTCCATAACAATATAAACCAGTTAAATATGACCCACCAGATACAACTAAGTGTGCGTTGAAATGTACCACCATTGCAAGGAAGGAAAGTAATGTCTTTTGAAAATGAATGCGTACACTCAGGAGCCTCTGGGCACGCTAAGCCACAGGAGTTAAATAATATATGGAGCTCAGAAGGACTCTCAGCTCACTCTAATATTTATTTATTCATTTGCTTGTTCACTTGCTGGCTTGTTAAGTGATAATGTGCATATTTGCAGACAGTGCACATATGCAAACTGGTACCCACGCCTCGTCATTGCTCCTCACTTCTGCAAGGGGCAGAATTTAAGACCAATTGAAGCTGTAGAAAACGTAGGAAACACTTTCAAATTGAGCCATCCAGATTCAGCGTGGCCTGCCTTGTGAAGTAGTGAGTTTGCTGTCGCAGGAGTATTCAAACAGACAGGACAACCTGGGATGCTAGAGAGTGACTTCAAGTAGCAGGGGGCCAGCTGGACTAGACTCCGATTCCTTTCAACTTGGAGGACTTAGGACCTTAGCAAGGCAAACTGAAAGGCTTGACTCATTTCCTTTTGATCTAACATTGCTTTTGTCCTGAACTGCCTGGCCCAGGAATAGCCTCCTACAGGAGATGTAGAGTAAAGGCTACGAATGTGGCAAGAATGCCCTTCTCCCGCCCTTGCCCTCTGCCTCGACCACACAGAGAGGGCAGCCCCACCTGGCCCCATGCCTGGAGGGGTTCCCGGGCTCCCTCCCGACAGGGCAGCCCACGGCAGTTAGAAGCAAAACCCGAACAGCATCCCACGAAGAAGCTCCCACCCTCCTATACTGAGGGAGCATCACAGTTTCGTGAGGTGGCATCATCTGTCACTT
The DNA here is from genome assembly GCF_041146395.1 of Eulemur rufifrons. NCBI lineage: Eukaryota > Metazoa > Chordata > Mammalia > Primates > Lemuridae > Eulemur > Eulemur rufifrons. The sequence continues at coordinate 10,319,243 of NC_090994.1, read as the reverse complement.
CCCCAGCACCTTCAGCTCTCAGCAGGAGAAATCAAGACATGAGCAGGACCAGGGTGCTGATGTCACCCGCTGTTACCTCTATATGCAGAGGGGGAGACCTCAAGAAGGGGTGCCATCGGACCCCCCCTAGACTGGAGACCTCTTGACTAAAACCTTTAAAATCTCACTGACAGCACCCATGGAATGTTTAGAGACCCCTAATCTATAGTCACAACTGCATCGGTTATAGAAAAGCAGAAAGCTCGTTCCTTGAACAATGCAAAGCCCAAATCACATTAAAAGTCATCACATCTCTTCTTTAGACTCTCAATACCACCATTCCTAAATCTGCAGGCTCCAAAACAACAAAGGATTATGAAGGGTGAAATAGAACAAGCACTGGGAAATAGGACATGCGGCTCCCGGTACAGCCCCCGGCTGGCAGAGGAGGGGTTTGGAAACGTGGTCACTAATGGAACGCGCGCACTAGAGGACTTGCAATCAAGTTGCTAATAGAAACTGCTTATGCCAGGTGACTAAGTGTCCTGTGTCGTTAAACTCGTATCCTGTCCATGCTGAGGTTGGAATGACAATGTTTAAGTGGTCTGCTGCTCTCAATGGACTTCTTCCAATAAAGAAAAATGTACTCAAGGATAAGCAAAAAAAAGTAAAATGTAGAAGGTGAGCGCACAGGAAGAAATAACTAGGTCATCGCTCTCAGCTGCCTTCTGTCTGTCCTCGTGTGCAGAGCCGAGGACACGACATCCGCCTGGCTGCTGTACCTCCCAGGCCCATCCAGAGCAGCCTGCACTCTGGAGTGGGAGTGACATGCTCCCTGATCGTCCCTCTGACTGTATTCTTAGAGCAGTGTCCTTTAACAAGTCACTGGTATTTATCTGGCAGCCACACTGGAGTCATCTGCGTTCCATCGCTCTAACCATCTTGCAAACCAGACTCCAACTGCCACCGGCCAGCGCTTCCTTTCTCACCCCAACCCTGAAGTTCACAGGCCGGCTGAAACCAGCCCTCCCTGCCCCAGGCTCGGGCAGGAACGTGGCCTCCTGCATTCTTTATGGCACCGGAACAGCTGGCAAACACCCTGCAAGGAGGTGGCAGAACTTCCTGAAGCCTCGGGGAGTGGAGAACTAACCTTCACAGAAACCCCCACGAGGCTTAGTGGGTGTGAGGAAGTGGAAAGATTCCCTGGAAGAAAGGGAACCGTGAGCCCTCTACAGATGGGAGTTTCGTGACACACCATCTTACAACTTAAAGACCTGAGAAACTCGAGGTGCCACTTTTCCATGACAAAATTCCACCAGGCTCGCCAGAACACGGTGCCTCAAAATAACTGGCAATAAAAATAAACTCCTTGAAAGAGTTCTGTGGATGGATGATGGAGATGGGTGCACAACACTTAAAAATGGTTAAGAATTATGCATGTTTTAGCCAAATCACAGTAATAAAAAAGTTCCTGCTTACGCTTCTAATTCTTGATCAACAAACAGCAGATATTTACTTGTCAGCGCCCCCTATAATTTTGTATTAGGAACTCTTTTAAACTGTTGCCATAGTTAATAATTTAGAAAATAAATTAAAATGTTGAATCAAATAATAACCAAGCTGTCGGGCCGTGCTGCAACTCTGTCTTTGGCATTTCAATTATGCATGGTACTGGGGCTTTGATCTCCATGATGCATTGACGGCACAGAGAAAACAAGGCCATTTCTAAAAAATGTGTCATTTGCCAAACGCTTTCTCACAGTCAAATCTCAATTTTCCAAGTTAAGAGAATTAGGTAATGTAGGCTAATGTTGCAATCTGAATCAATCTAGCTTTAATCGCTTCTCCCCTTTTTCTAGAAATTAGTTTGCTAAAAATGGCATGTTTTCAAATAAACTAGCATAATGGTTCATCATATTCCTCCTGCTGTCTTTGACGGATATTAACTAACAAGGAAAATCTGCGCTCAAAAAAAAATGCTCTTTTTAATTTCCTGGTCTGTAGAGGTTAAAGAGTTTTTAACAGTATTGCTACAACAAAATACACCAATTTAAAAATCAATAAACATCTACTGTGGTTACATTTATTTATTTATTTCGGAATATTATGGGGGTGCAAATGTTTTGATTACATAAATTGCTTCTGTACCATTTAAGTCAAAGTTACAAGTGTTCCCACCACCCAGAGAGTGTGCATTATACCCATTAGGGGTGAATTTACCCATCCCCTCCTCCCCCTCCCACCTTCTTGATTTCTGATGAATGCTATTTCCATATGTGCACATAAGTGTTGATTGATTAGTTCCAATTTAATGGTGAGTATATGTGGTGCTTGTTTTTCCATTCTTACAATACTTCACTTACAAGAATCGTCTCCAGTTCCATCCAGGTTAATACAAGAGGTATTAGTTCACCATTTCTTTTTATGGCTGAGTAGTGCTCCATGGTGTACATACACATTTTATTAATCCACTCATGTATTGATGGGCACTTGGGTTGTTTCCACATCTTTGCAATTGTGAATTGTGCTGCTATAAACATTCAAGTGCAGATGTCTTTTTTATAGAATGTCTTTTTTTTTCCTTTGGGTAAGTACCCAGTAGTGGGATGGCTGGATCAAATGGTAGTTCTACTTTTGGTTCTTTGAGGAATCTCCATACTACTTTCCATGGAGTTTGCAGTCCCACCAGCAGTGTATGAGTGTTCCTGTCTCTCCACAATCAAGCCAACATTTGTTGTTTATTTATCAGCTGTCATCAAATATGTACCAGAACTAGTTGTCGTATTCAAGGACCATCTCTTGAAAACCAGAACAGAAAACTTCTAACTGACCCATAATTGACCATTCTCTTGATAGTGTCTTCTCTGATTCTGAAATTAGAGTAAAAAGCAGCGGTGTGTCTTTTCATGACACTTTCCCAGCACCAGCACAATGCCTGGCAGGTAGGTGGTGGTGGCTCAACGAATGTGTATTAAAAAAATAAACAGGTTAAATAGTATCAAGGGTCACAAGTTTATAATATATACTGAGAAGTGAGAAGCATGCACAGACACTTTACTTTTGACAATAGATCAAGTTGTAAAAAATTTTCATATGTGGAACTTTATAAATTATGTCATTTCAAAATCTATTGCCTTGCGGTATGAATTGCTGTCTGTATTACATTGCATTGCTGTATCCTATGGAGGGAAGTTGGTGGTTGTTTGGGGTTTGTTTCTTTTTTTTTTTTTAAGAATGTGAATAATTTTCTAATTTTTCTATTTTGTAACTTTGATGATAGTGGATTTGTTGCTGTTGATTTGTTCTTTTTAAAAGTAGAACATTTTGAATTCTAAATTCGAATTCCAATTTGAAAAGTAGATATTTTGAATTCATTTTGGAATATAAAGGGAATAAATTATAAATAACTAAAAAATACTTTTTACTTTTAAATGATTATGCTACTTACTTGCCCCTTTATACTGATACACTGAGGACTGCTATATGCTGAAAGAGGATTTCTGAGGATTAACAACTAATTTAATAAAGGGTAGAACTTCTGGACAGAAGTGAGAAGGATAGTCAGTATCAACCTAACAAAACACACTGTTTTCTATTTCTTTTGTTTTACACAGCAATGCTTTAGATGGAAAGTATCCAGTAAATTTGAGTTCAATAAAAATAAAATCCTGTCCATATATTCTAAGTATACATTTTAGAAAGCAATCTCATCAATTTGGAACGTGCTCCTTGTGGTATGTTACCATTACAAGATCACAGCCACGCTCTACCAATCGTTAATGCGAAATTCTATTTAAACATAAAAGAGATTCCATTATTTCCCAGTTCAAAAACCTATACTTTCTATTAGTAAGAATAAATCAATTCCCTATCCAGGATCCCTACCAAATCAAACCCCACGGTCCCCAACTTTCTGAGTTAGGAGCCAGCAGCTGTGACACACGAAGTCCTGTGCCAAGACAGAGTATCACAAACCTCCTCCACAATTTCTGAGACAGAATTGTAATCAGAGGGTAACAAGAGGAGGTACAACACACTGTGTGCTGAGCGGTCTGTGTCCTTCTGCTGACGGTGGAACGCCCCCTGCTAACTTACGCTGAATTATGCATGCTTTTCCATTCCCTGAAGACACCTACACACACACTGACCTCTTGCAAGCGAGGTGAGAATTCGACGTTTTGCTTCGGCTCATGTGAGCAAGGACTAAGCTTTATTTGTTGTCACTAATGACCTTGTTTATTTCTTAATACACCTCGAAGTAGCCAAGGAGGAACCTCTGCTGTCATCTCTGGACATGGAAAAGCAAAGAACAACTTGTTTCCAGCCTTATCTCAGCCATAGCCGAATTTATGCCCAAAACCAAGAGCACACACCCAAACCACGGGGGAGTCTGAACGCACTCTAAGTGTATGTATTCAGCCAGCCTCATGGTACACCAGGGAGCCAGGACTATCTGTCCACCACCCACAACATCCCCCAAGACTCCTCACGCAGGGGACGGTGCTGAGCCAGGCTAGTGCCAGGCCTTCACAACTATAACAGAACTTGAAATGACTACTCCTCATCTCACTTTCAGCTTAGAATCAAGCCATCTGAATTAGAGATGAAAACTTTCAAAGGCCGGGCATGGTGGCTCACACCTGTAGTCCTAGTTCTGGGAGGCTGAGGCAAGAGGATCACTTGAGGTCAGGAGTTTGAGACCAGCCTGAGCAAGAGCAAGACCCCTGTCTCTACCAAAAAATAGAAAAAAATTAGCCAGGTGTGGTGGTGCACACCTGTAGTCCCAGCTACTCAGGAGGCTGAGGCAGGAGGATTGCTTGAGCCCAGAAGTCTGAGGTTGCAGTGAGCTATGATGACAATGACGATGACACCACTGCACTCTAGCTGGGGAGACAGAGTGAGACTCTGTCTCAACAAAAACTTTCAAAGTAGCAGCCTCTTCCCTACTATCTGAAATCAACACCTTGTACCAAGTGTTAAATTAAATTATATTTGGCCTAAAGCTGCCTCCGTACTTTGAATCCCTACATAGCAGACTTTAACCTAACTTAAGAGAATATTTTTGTAACAAATAGCTGAATTTCAGCCAATCACAGCTACCAACTGATCAGACCATGTCCATATAAGGCAAGCGTCTCATCACATCATGCCCAAATAAGGCAAATGCTCAGCTGTAGCCAATCAGGCTGTGTCTGTGCTTCCATTTCTGTCTATAAACACCGCCTGCCCACGCTGCTGGGTGGAGCTCTCTGAACTGCGCCTGGGTCAGGGTGCTGCCCAGTTCATGAATCATTCTTTGTTCAAATAAACTCTGCTAAATTTAATTTTTCTCTTAACACAAGAAAGTGAAGAGGAATGTAGAAGCACTCCTCCCTTCCACTATTAGTGTTTACTTTGGCCGAATGTCCAAGAGGTCACAGAACTATTTGAGGGAAAAGAAAACGCAGACTTTGGTGCCAGTAACATGGCAGACGGGAAAGCTGAAGAAAATCTGTACAAAACACCTAAAGTTACTGAATTTTTAGAAAATAAATGCTCACATAATATACACATATAGACACACATATATAAGTGTAAATCTGAATACATGGTTGAGATGACAGGAAAACAAAGGAAACCTTCAGAGCCATAAAATGATGGGAAAACATGAATCCAAAAGGTAAGAAAGATCAGGTTTGCTCTTGGGGAATGTGTCATCTAGTGGCCTGGAAATAAGTCGATTTTAGTGGGCCACATAAAAGGGACAGGAGAGAACACATAGGGCAAATACTGAGGTCAGAGGTTGCCAGAGTAGATCCCATGTATAGAATTGGAATCCCCAAAATACAACAGCCTTAGGAAAATATGACTATAAAAATATGGCCCAAAAAAGAAAGTGGAGACACTTGCCTATCCCAACCTTGGCTCTGGGTGAAAAGGGAAAAAGGGGTTCCCTGAGAATGACTAATGACAAGGCCTCCTTCACACTGTATGGGCTGGAACTGACCTTTGTGGCCCTGAAATTTCTACACCAAAGGTTTCATTTTGAAAGATCTTGGAATCCTAGCACTCCTAGACACCTCCAAGGAATAAATGCTCACCATCCCATCCCTAAACAAACATTTTAAACATGAGCCTCAAAACATTCCCATAGATAACATTCCAATGACCAAGAACTCAAATCAAAATACCACAAAACTCTTGGGGCATAAGGCTGCCATGAGAAAGAAACATAGAAAAACACAAGCTACAAAATCACATTCACAACAATTACAAATATTAGAATCATCAGATAAAGAATAAAAAATGTTTTATCTTTTAAAGACCTAAGAGTATGACAAAAAACAAAGAGATTGTCAAAAATTATCAGATAGGCTTGCGAAAGAACCAAATAAAATTTTAGATATTAAAAAAAGAAAGAAGATCTGATTCTCATTTAACAACTTTATATAAAAAATTGTTAAACAAAAAAAATAGTGCCAATAATTTTAATGGAAAAAATTATAATACATTCCATCTCAATCGGCAACACCCAAACAATCTTCACAGGTAAAATAATAAATCAACTGAATAATTAAAATAAGTCCAACACCTAAAAACAATTTAAAAGTAAATAAATACATGGTATAGAAATAATACAAAGTTCATAAAATTCAGTGAAGGCTTATTGAACTCATTTATTTTTTCTTCTTTTTGTACTATTTTCTTTATCACTTTTCAACATTTGGGGGTTTACGGGTATTTCACACTCAATCTTCATGTACAAATAATATAATACAAGAAAACATATTTCAGGCAAAATAAAAATGCTTCAAAACTTGTGGAAACAGTGCAATCATAACAGGCTCAAGAGTTGTACAAGAACTGTCTCTTCTCTCTTGCTTGCAATGTGTGCACAGCAAACGTTTGATTCCTCTACCCTTTCTTTCCTTTTGTTCCTGGAACATGATGTGATGGCAGGAGCTCTAGCAGCTCTCTCTGACCATGAGCATGAGGACCACATTCATAGAGGGTGGCAGCAGTGAAGTGGAAGGCTTGTTCCTGATTACTGCGTGGAGCCTCTATTCCAGCCATCCCTGAATTGCCTACTTCCTCACTTATTCTTTTGAAGAGAGAAGTCAACTTCAATTTTGCATTGCCATTGTTCTTTCTTTTAGACGCAGGCAAACTTAATCCTCACTAGTGCCAATGGCTTCATATTTTCTGGACCAGCAGATACTTAAACCAAGATTCTCTCTTTCTCATGGTACTTCTTTGGGTTTTCCAGGGGCTCCCGGGTTGGGCCCCTCTGGCCAACATCCCTGTGATGTGGGAGATGCATTCATTCAAGTCCTCTGATTGCACTGCCCCTCGCTACCACCGCTCCGGCCCCTGAAATTCATTCTGCAAGCTCTCTGCTGGCTGTGCGTCTCGGGCAGAGGCCAAAGGGTTCCAGGCTGGCTCTTCATCCCCACATGGGCCACATATGGTCCACGGGAAGCACACACAAATTGCACACACAACAAATCTCTCCAACACACTTGGCAGCAGGGAAGCCCTACCCCAGCTGCCACCAAAATATCTCACCCCAGTCAGATGCCAGCCCACCGTGCTTCCAGCCCCAGGGGACACAGAACTGCTGTCCAGGTGGCCTCAAGACAGCTGCTCTCTCCAGGCTTGGGGTGAGGACAGCACCCCCAGCCCACCCTTCCTCCAGGGGGACAGGAGGGTGACAGACTCACAGCTGAGCCTTCTTCAAGTATTAAATAAACAATCCCCTTAAATCCTGTATCGATGCTTTATCCTATCTTCAGAGTGAGGAGGATTTTCAAGAGCTTGAACCCGGTTGTTCAGATATTTCCTTTGAAAATCTCCACTTTGGTCCTCCTGACAACTTATTGTATTAAATAATAACTGCCATCTAGTGTACCTTGAGGTGTTAAGTCAAATTTTCCAATTCAACAGGCTGTCACCAAAACAAATCATTTGGAGATGCACATTTGCGGTAAAACTCTAAAGAAAAGCAAAGAAACAGTTAACAATATTTGGAAGAGTGGTTACCCCTGCACTTGGGGAGTCAGAGGAAATATGATCTGGAAGCACATGCAAAGGGCTTCAAAGGATTGTTCTAGATGCTAAGGATAGTTATTCACTTCATTATCATAAGTGAAATGGACATATATGTTAATATACATGTATGTATTCATAATTTATGAATTTAAAAGAAAATGAAAGAACAGACACAAGATAACATCTAAACTCTATGGCAAAGCAAATTGGAAATAAGATTGTACTCTGAGAATTAGGTCATGAATTAAAAAAAAAATGGAGGAAGTGCTAGGTCAAAAAATGACTTCTAGAAGTAGGTTGAAGGATTTCTTAAAGGACCAGGGCGTTGTTCCAGGGACTTCGGTAGTGGTGGTTGGTTCTGTGGCACAGACAATGCCCTTAACATAGGGAATCTACTTCATCATCTGGAAGGACAGACTAGAGAAAAACATCACAGAGTTGATCACTGGTACCTCAGAGCTGTGGGTAGCAGGAAAGTCTACCAGCCTCCGAGCTGCAAAGAAGTCTCGGCTAAAAGACTCAAAGGAGTCGATTCTGCTGGCAGCCGACCACGGCTATACCAAGGCTCTGTGAGCTACAGGAACATTTTACAAAGTCCTCTGAATTCTTTTTGCATTACTTTTGTAATTGCCAAAGCAAAGTTTTAATTCTGATCTGGCTTCTTATATAAAGAGCTTGCCTATGAGAAAAGAAAGTGCTGATCACACGGATTTTATTGTTATTATTAAAGGCAACGTTTGCTTTATTATAATTAATAATGCCGAGAGCTAATATTTCTGGTGTGCTTATCCCATTTCATCTCCATAATAATCTTACTCCTATCAAGAGGCAGCACAAGAGAGTGGCAAAGAGCAAGAGATGGATGGCCAAGATTCAAATCCTGGCTCAACCCTCAGTAGCCGTGTGACCTTGAGCAAGACATTGAACCTCTCTGGGCCTCAGTTTCCTTAATGTAAAGAAAGGATAATGGCAGTACCTACCTCGTAGAGTTGCTGTGAGGATTAAATGAGTTAATATTCCTAAAGCCCTGAGACAGCACCTGGTACCCAGTGAGCACAATATAAATGTTTGCTATTATGCTCATTTTACAGACAAAACAACTGAGGGTCAGGGTGGTAAAGTAACTTGCCTAAGTTTCATAGCTAGTAAATTGCACCTGGTCTAATTGAGGACTTCAGAGCCCATGTGCTAAGCCACCATGCTGTATAAACTGGGTATCCCTATGACAGTTATTTGTCAAGGCAAATTAACCCATTAATCTCATCTGGGTCCTCTTCAACCTTCAGGCATCTTGGTTAGATGAGTTACTCAGGCCTCGATAATCCCTCTTGTGGGCTGAAAATGCAAGACTCCAGGCCTGGGAGACAGGAGACCTGACTCTCAGCTGAGCCCTGGGCTGGCCCAGCTGCGGCCAGCCGTCCCTTGGATAATCCCAGGACAGCTGTCTGCTGCCTCTTCCCACTTGCTACTCCTGAACTCTGAGATTCTCAAAGGCTGCAACAGGACTTTGCTCCATTGAGTTCTCGGTTTCTAGCAACATGCCCATGAACATAAAATATGTAAATTTTCCTATAACCCCAGGTAGATTCAGATTATCCCAACCCTGTCTTCAGCTGGCCGTGAGAAATGGTCCAAACATCGTCACCTGCCAAGGGTGTCCCCTGCCCTGCAGAACCCGTGCAGGCAATGAGCCGAGCTCTAGTTCCATTTCTGCCACCAGCTCCCACTTGAACTTGGGTAAAGCCACTTTGCCTCTCAGAGCTTTGCTTTCTCCTTTTGTGAAGCAGAAAAATCGGACTAGATGGTCTATAAATTCCCTTCCATTCTTTGATCTTTATATCCATGTTGTAATTCAGAGCCAAAGCTCATTTTGATTTGACCGCATTCAAAAACAACTCAAAATAAATTCTCACTTTAGAGAGACACACACACTGATTTCCATAATACGTAAATAGGAAGCAATGCTGTTGCTACTTGCAATTGTGAAGAGACAAAGACACTTTCGAAACCCCCAACATGACCACTGAGAGGGAAAAATCTATTAGCCTGATCACCATACATTGCATGAAACTTATGGCTTAAAAGCTTTTCTCCCTAAGAATAATAAGGAATAAACTGGTCCTCTGCCTAATCTGCTATATGTCAGTCAGCCCCGGATGATACGTGTGTGTGTGTAACTGTGTGTATGTGCATGCTCAGAGCAGACTGCAGATTTTTCTGGAAATTTAAATAATAAATGAGAAAGTACTATGAACGCTTCAAAAAAGGACAATGTTCATTAAAGTGATTATCTCAAAATGATGTTAGATAACTTATCAAAGATACTAGATGATTCATAATCTTATTTTTGGCTCTGTACTGATAAAATGTTCGCTGCTACATCAATGGTGCAAATAAACGTTTGAATTAACTGCACAGAACAGATAAGCTGAAAAGTAAGTAATGGACCATCACATAGACCTTTAGACGACAGTGGTTTGATATCTTAAAATATTCTTTTTATTAGCAGCATGTATAATATGTAACTAGGTATTGACTGGTTTTCTCTTCTTCCAAACATCATTGTCATTTGTATTTTCATCCTCTAAAGCTATTTTAAGATGCTTTAATTTAATAAAATGAATGCTATCCAATAACTAATATACATATCTTTTCGGAAATCTGGTTCATGGAAAATGAAAACTATAGATAATAAATTTCTCCACACATTTTTAAAGGGTTTCATAATCTTTGTAGCATCATCCCTCTTAATGGCCCAATAGTAATGAATCCCTCATCAAACTGTGATGCAATGTATTTGGTACACTGGCACTCTGGTAAGAGAGAGAGAGAGGAAAAAAAAAAAGACAAATTATCCAGGAAGCTGAGGTATGTCATAGGTAATGACAAGGCCAGGACTTTGAATAATAATGCCAGGCTGGCACTAAACACTTTGCCTAATTAGACTTCACACGAGGGGAAAAAATGCTTAAATATTTAACAAGTATAATGGTGCAATTAATATACACAAATCAGGCCTGATAAGGAGTATTGCTTATTAAAAACACAGACAGATGACTATGGGAAAGGTACAATCATTAAATGCAAAACCTCACAGGCTCCAGCTGTGAGCATCAGCCACGTACTTTAAAATCACCATTTCATGAGAAACTCGATGCATTATTTAGTCCCATCCACTTGCTCAGTAGACGACAGACACACGCACATCATAGATTTAATAAAATAACTTGGTTCAAATAGATCATCTTTGCTTTTTCTCAGAACTGTCTTTTCTTGACCACTTTTGCTGATGTCAAAATCCCAGAGAGTCAAGATATCCAACACCTCTCAGATAATCATTTCAGCTAGGTAATTAGTCCTCCTTTTTATTACCTTCAAGAACACTTAATGTGTTGGAAGCCTTCCTGGCTCTATTAAATCCAGCCAGCCTGCCACAAGATTATGAATATATAATTTGTTTATAGGTAGCTTTTAAGAAAACACACAGTATGCAGGAATATAGTTAAAACCAGGCAGGCATATGAACTGCAAATTATAGTAAAAGAGATTGCTAAGTGTGGGTTTTCTGTTTGGTTTCTCCAAGCTCAGCTTTATACTCAAATACAAGGATCCTAAAATGCAATTTGCCCATTCATGAACACAGTTTCTTAACCCTGTTGACTATTAAATTGCTGCAATGGTTCACTGCACACGTGTTTATTGAGAACCTACTGTGCCTACACACTGTGCTATACTTGCTATACTCTTTGGAAGACATCAACAAACTGTGTAAACTATGACCCCTTTCCTCCAGGAGTCTAGAGTTTGGCCCATGTATGACATAAAAGCAGCTAAAATATCCACTGCCTCATAATGTATCACCTTGGTACCCCTGGAGGTACCACAGCAGTCTTGGGAATAGACGCTTAGAGTGGCAAACAGACATATATTCAAATGCTGGCTTTGCTTGTCACAGTCGTCTGACCCAGCCAAAGTATTTCATCTACCTGAACCTTCTGCAGACAAATTGTTTCAAATAGTGTTTAACATATAGTAGACTTCTTTCTAACCTTCTGCCCTTTCTGTATTAACAGGAGAAAAACAAACTTTGTTTTAATTGAAGAACCAATTATTCAACCCCTGACTTAGCTGCAATGATACCCATATCCACATCTTAGGTTTCTTTGGGTGCTATAATCCTATTTTTATTGATACATTATAACTATATTTATAGGGGCCATGTGATGTTTTGATACATGCACACAACATACAATGAATGACCAAATTAGGGTGGTACAATTCCATTTCTGACTTGCATCCCTAAAGAAACTCCTCTGAACTATTCTTACCAAGTGTTTCTAGGAAGTGAGTAGATTTAAAGTACAAAGGATTTCAAACTTTAATCCGCTAGCTGGATGTGACCAGATGAAGCTGAGATCATTTAGAGTCAATTCCATTCATGAAGCTTTCTGCCATCATTTTCGTTTCTGATGTTGTAAAATCAACAGAAAATAAAAGCTAATCCCCATGGCTTTGAAGTAGGCAGGGAGGGCTTTCCATCCCCGGGGAAGATGTCCCACATGTCACTAAGCCCTGGCATGATAATATATTCCCTTCATTCTATTTGACTCTCCCATGTGCTCCTGATGCCAGAATCCCCTGTCTGTTCATCTACGCATCCCCAGCACCAAGCACAGTGCCAGGCACACAGTAGGCGTCCATAACTAGATGCTGAACAACTTGAGAGCAGGCAGTTGGGTAGGTGGCATCATTGTAGGGGCACCTAAAATTACCTGCCAACTCACCACAGTACTGGCCCATCATGAGCAGAATGATGGAAACATGGGACCTGGGTTCCATTCCTAACAAAGTCATTCCACCCAGTAGCTGGGTCATCTTAGCTAAGTCACTTTGCCTCTGAGGGCCTCCACTGCTCACCTGAAAATGATGGAGATAGTCCCCATCGTCTCAAATGTGCTATAAATTCTGCAAAATACTGACATTAGACAAAATGATCTCAGAGCTGCTATTATCTCTGTTGATATATTCTTGCTCATCAATGGTCTTCTCATTACTTCTAACTCCAACAAGTTATTGACAAGACTATTAAATGAAGTCTACAGGCCTTCCAGGAATGAAGTATCTCTTTCAAATGCACGATTTTACCATTTCAAAGATTTCTAGTTCATATAAATTAAATAAATGGGCCTGGCCAGCTTTATTCAAAGCTTCTCCACTCATTCTCTGCCCTTCGTTCCTACATGATGGAGAGCAGAAGCAGCCGATGGCCATTTCACACACTGGCATGTCGTCTGCACCAAGAATAATCCAACCATCACTAGGAAAGGAGTTTAAAGAAACTAGTGCCCTCCATGTGCCTTCACCCCAGGCTGACCAGCTCCACAGGCCAAAGAAGCACCTTTTCACGGCTCCCAGGCAACCAGACAGTTCTACAAAGGGTGCACACCCACCTCCCACCTGCCCCACCCTGGTGAAAAGTACAAACACTCACTGGTTACCCCATGGCCACCAATAAAATTCACCATCTTGGGTGGATGGAGCGTGGGGGTGGGAATCATAGTGTTGGTACTCAGTGAACAAATAATTTCTACAGTTGGTTCAGGAGGTCACCATCTTGAGTGGGAGAAAACCCCAAAAGCCTTCAGTTCCTGCATTTCCTTTATCCTCATTTCCATCAGAGCACTGAACATGAAGATGCCGGTTCTGCACTAAGGGTATAAGCGGGTGTTCTCTGGGTCCCTCTGCTCTCCACACTAACAATGGCCCCGGCATTAGTCCAGACTCATTCCTGGAGGAAGGCAAAAAGCTAATTCCTGTGAAGTTGGATAGATTCCCCTGCACACCCAAGGATATTCATGGGAAAAACCCTCAGGATTTTTATTTAAGTGAATAATATGCTCTCTACAAAGCAAAATTATTTTTGAGACAACCAAAAACCCTAGGTGTTGAACCAGCTTACTTGACCCAACAGAGAAACAAGTTTTATGCTCAGATGTTGGCTTCAGCCACCACTAGGATGGATGAATCAATTCACAGTCCACAAATTTCATTGCTTTGCATTTAACAGTCCCTGCATCTCAATGATTAAATTCCTGCTTTAAGGATTAAGAACTTGCTCATGGCCACAGAGCAGTCAGCTCTAGAATCCTTTCTCTACCAAACTAGTTTTCTTCTGGAACCATTTGTCTACATCTCCATTTGGAGGAGAAATACAAAGAAAAAAAAATTCTCAAACTCAGCTCTCTCCTGTTATTCAGAAATCTATATGCCATGAGTTTAGTGAGAAAACAAAAGGAACCTCCTTAGACAGAGGCCAGGGCTTAGAGGTCATGAATATATCCAAAGAAATAGCCCCCAAAACACAAATCTCCTCCCTCAGTTCCCCATTATGTAGCCACAAATGTACTCAAATAAATCTTATTTCTAAGGCACATACGATACGCAGTTACCCTGTGTATTCTGAGTTACTTATGTCTATGGAGGGTCCAAGGAGACAGATTTATTTCCCATCCACTTGTTTATAGAGTAGATGGGAAAAAGAGAAAAAGAAAGCTACTATCTTTTGTACAGCTAATTAAAGTAGCCAAGGGACATTGGGAATTCATTATTTAACACATGTCCTTGTCACTGTCTCACTCCTCTCAGCCTAGACCTTTAAGCTACACAAGGATACCAAGGGGTGGTTTTTTGAGATCAGTTTCCGTACCCAAGCACCTCATCATACTGACATGCACAGTGGGTATTCAAGACACATTTGATTATAATAATCTAGAACTTAGGCATTAAAAAACTATCCAAGAGTAGAATTAGGTGATTCAAGATCGAGAGCAAAATAGCATTCTTCTCCTCGTCTTCCAAATGCTCCTTGATACTTGTTTTTCTTCCATGCTTCCTTCCTTCCTGGCTCGGTTCATCATAATCACAGCTGACATGTATTAAGTATTTACCGTGTGCCACGCAGTTTACGTACATTGTCACAATTAATCTGCAAACTACCCAATAAGGTGAGCACGATTATACCCACTTTATAGATGAGAAACTAGAATCTAAAGAATTAAGAGACTTGCCCCAATATCACACAGTTCAGAAAGAGTGGCGTTCTGTCCCTTTGCGTATGACTCTAGCTCCGCAGCCCATTCGCCAAGGCTGCCTTCCTCACTCAGTTCACTGGTTCTCCTACTTTCTCGCTTATTAGAATTCTCTACACTAACCTTCCCAAGAACCATATGAGCTAACGTGTATCTCATTTAAAGGACCATTCTTCTTCCCACTAAGCTCTCCTTCCTTCTGTTGTTGTTTGTAAGTTTGCTCATTCATTTCATTTTAATACACTCTATTAATTCCGTAAAATGGGCTTTGGAAAACTACAGTAACTTGCTTTAAGCAAACCATGCCCCAATTTGATACTGCTTTTTAAATTTTGGGCATTAAAAAAAAAAAACCCTGAATCAAGCTTCTCTTGCACCTGGGCAGGTTCTGTTTGCTTATTCACAGAAGGGCTGGTTTATGCCTATGTGCCGTGGCATAATAAATAATGAGTCAAGGCTTCCTGCTCCTGGCGAGGTAGATGTTCCCAAACTGTAATGATTTTGTGAAACCCGCATTCCCTCCCTACCACACACGGCATCTACCCTGGACACCAAACAAGGTGGCGCATTATCATAAAACCACTAGGAACATCTCTGTAAAAACCCTCCCTGATCTAACCACACAGCCTACAGGACCCGATACAGAGGGCCCTGTGGACCTGGCTCCCCGCCTCGCAGTGAAACAGACCTGGTTGTATTTAACCAAATCCCCAACTGGAGGAAAAAAAAAAAAGAGGCTCATTTCTCCTGTGACCGCAGCTACCCCTTGAAGATCTCAAGTGGGAACTGGCAGACAACTAATAATTCTGATTTAGATACTTGCTAACACAGATGCAATGCCTTTGGAAAAAAACCCTGCAATAGGAAGCCAGGGAGCCAGCAGTCCATAATAGTCAATGCACCAATCTCGGGGTGCAGAGGGCTGCAGCGCTCCCCTAAGCTCTTCAGCAGAGCCCCGCTAGCCGGTGCTACATGGCTGAGCCCCTGACCCCCCTTGGCCCCTCATGAACAGGCTGCTCATGTGCCTGCCTTGCTCTCCCCCGGGGCCCAAACTCTTTCCACTCACCCCTTGGACCCAAACCTTATTGTACATCATAAGCACCTATCCTGGGCTCCCAGCTGCCACTGCCTCCTGGGATTCATCCTCTTCTGCCAGATCAGGTCACAACCGAGTATGACAGGGACCCTATGCTGGCTGGCACCAGTTCAAAGATCACCCTACACTGCAGCCAGGTTTCTCCCAGGCCCCAGGAGGGAGAACCAGAAAGTATTATTTTAAAGGACATGATCACATTCTACCTGGGGTTTTAGATAACTCTATCTCTACCACCCCCTGAAAGTTTTGGGGGGAAGAGAGGAGGGAAGGGAGAGGGTGAGAGGAGATAGATGAGAAGGAAGAAGACGACAGGCACTGCTGACAGGCACCGCTATTGGTTGGTGCCTCCTACTTCCTGGGTGGCTTGGTGCTTTACCTATACATCTCATTTAATTCTTGCAACAAACCTATAAGATGTTATTAACCTCATTTTTTTTTTTTTTTTTTTTTTTTTTTTTTTTTTGAGACAGAGTCTCACTCTGTTGCCCGGGCTAGAGTGAGTGCCGTGGCTTCAGCCTAGCTCACAGCAACCTCAAACTCCTGGGCTCAAGCGATCCTCCTGCCTCAGCCTCCCGAGTAGCTGGGACTACAGGCATGCACCACCATGCCCGGCTAATTTTTTGTATATATATATTTTAGTTGTCCATATAATTTCTTTCTATTTTTAGTAGAGACGGGGTCTCACTCTTGCTCAGGCTGGTCTCGAACTCCTGACCTCGAGCGATCCACCCGCCTCGGCCTCCCAGAGTGCTAGGATTACAGGCTTGAGCCACCGCGCCCAGCCTATTAACCTCATTTTTCACATGAGGAAACTGAGCCTCAGAGATGTTCAGTAATGGGACAACTCCCCCGCCCCCCACACACACACTTATTGGGGAGCAGAGCTGGGATTCAAACCCCAGAATTGCTCATGGCCGCCAAAGTCTCAAACGCTTCCTCTCTCCTGCACTGCCTTCCACATCTTTGTACTCCCTGCAGTGTCTAGCAGATTGCCTTCTAGAACAGGTGCATAAAAATCTTTTTTAGATGAATGCATGAATGGGTGACTCCAGCCTTCAACACCTTAATATTCTGCAACCCACACACTTGATATTATTCATATATTCTGCTTATAACATGCCTGCAAAGTGGCTTGATAAGAAGTTAAATGTTGTACAGTGATGTTGCTCTACATTGTATTTTGAGCTACTAGAAAAAGCTACATATACAAACCTATAAATAATAAGTGCTGAAGCAGACCCACTGGTAAAAATACATTTGTTATCTTGTTCCATCCTATCTCAAAATGGATACACATCCAGTAATCTAAGGAAAATCAAGGTTTGCAAGCTTTTTCAACCCTCAGAACTCTAAGGCATTTTCCAGACTGCCAATTCCATGAGTACTTATGCTGGAGAAGACAGTGAAATGGTTATGAGCTCAAGTCCCAGAGCCAGGCAGATGTGGGCTAAGGCCCAGCTCCACCACTTACTAGCTGACCTTGACTTACCTGCTAAACCTTGGTTTTCCCACATGTAAAATGCAGATAATAACAATGCATCTTCCTGAGGTGCTGAGCTGCCTAAATGAAGAATTCATGCACCACTCTTGGCAGAGCACCAGCTACCTAGTAAAGTGCTCCATAAGCGTTAGCCATTTTTTTTTTATCATGGGAAGAGAAGAACTGTAATGGAAGTGCAACAGGAAGACTTAAATGAATTACTTGCCTTTGCAAACATTATTATAAGCACTAGATTCACCTGAATCCTCCATTCCATATGATTGTGACCACTAGAATGATCTACCCTGAAATCAATGCGGTCTATAATCATGACGATAAAAATAATAACCACCAGCAGATATATCCATATCTCATTTACTGTGTCGGGCACTGTTCTAACCATTTTTACAGATAAGAGCAACACACGCGGTTGCCATGCAGATTGGACATTGTGCCGCAAAAGGGTGCCCAGCGGGGAGATGAGTGGGCTACAGTCCTGCCTACTCTTGCTTTCCCAAGCTGAGCACCCTGGCACAGGAGGTCTGCCGCAGAGGGAGCTCCCCTAGCATCTGCCCTGTTTCCATATGAACTGTTACATTCATGCAGCAAGTTTCTAACGTGTGGGAGACAGAAGTAGAAAGTCACTTTTGGGAGTGACCTAAGTCAAGACCACCATTTTAGTAATTTCATTAACAAAGCAAATGAATACACCACAAAATCACCAGTGAATAATTCCCATGATTAAGCTGCACATCATGCGCCCATGTGCTTTGGGAACAAAAAAATAAGGCCGGCCCTGGTGTTCAGTATAAATAGGCAATTCACATCTACCTCCTCCCTGTTTCCTGCTTCCCTTTTCCGCCAGCAACTCAAATGTCCTTTGTGTGTGAGAATGAAACAAAATATCAGAGACGACCCCAGGGTAACCAAATGTTATATTTTATGCGTTGCCTAAAAACAACAACAATAATTGTCTGTGCAACAAAGTCATGTTCCACTAAGTGATAGGTTCAAACAGTTCAAACATTTCTCTGAAAATTGTAGCAAGCAATTGTCATTTTTGTCCAGGCAGCACCTCCCAAGTGCAGGTTCCTAAAAATGACACCCAGGTATAAAGATGCATTCATTTCCTCCCACCTCAGGCATCCATAATCTTGGTCGGCTCAGGGCTCTTGCCCAAACTAAATTGCCCTGTTCTACGGAAAGCTTTAGACGTATCATTTTGGTTGAACTCGGCTTTGGTCTAGGAAACTTAAGGAGAGGCGGGGAGACACCATGGCCTTCACTAGCTGGGTGCTTCAGGGTAAAGCCAAGTTCTTCTGGTTGTAGAGAGGCATTAGTTTGTGCAAATGGGATCTCTATAACTTTTTGATATGCACAGAATCCTAAAAGTAATCTCAAATATTCAGCTTAATCACAGGGAAATGATAATTAAAACGTATCTACAACCTTCGCACAAAAATTATTCCTCATACTCTGTTTGCTAAAGAGTACTGACCTAGAACACACTGCCTTGTTCTAAAATCCCACTATGTAAAAATCAGCATTGGATGGCTGATAATTTTCTGAACTCAACAACACTCTGCTAAATAAAGTAAGAAATCCCTCGGTAAGATTCAGGGCCTGCAATGTGCTGGACTCTCCTCTCACTGTTGCTAATTTTACTTTAAAGATTAAACGTTTTTGGTTTTTTGGGTTTCTTTTTTTGTCACTGTAATTAAATTTCACTGGAAACCAGAAAATGTAATGTTCTCTCATTCATTTTGCAAACAATATGGCAATATTTTCAGTAATAATGTTTGTTTACGTACATTGTCAGTATTTTTTCCTACCAAATGGCAAATTATATCTGACAAATGAAAACACAAACAAATAAAAACACCTTTGAGTTGTTCAATAATTGTTCTCAAGCCTGACTAACTTCATTCAAATTAGAATTTAGAAATCAGAGGACTTTTCAAGTATCCACACAGAAGAAAGGTGCTTTTCAGTGATGTATCTTGGAATGTGACAAAACCTATTTTAAAGGTGAGATGTAAAGTGGCCCCATTTTAAGAAAAAGGAAAGATACTGGGAGCTTCTACTAGCCAGATAAAATTTCTTGAAAAATAGCAACTCATACTGCTGTTAGTGCTATAAATACCTATTTAGGAAATAAATCCAGTTTTAACATACTAAAAGATAAAAATAAGCTCTACCAAATACGTACAAAAAAAAAGGAAAAACTTTAAAATACTAGATCAAAATCATATTTTGATTGTTTAAACCTTTCTTAAAAAATCATATATTTAAATATTAGGCTACACAAAGTAAAAAGCCCAATTCTTAAATCTCCTTTAAACCTTTAAATTTATTCAGAAATGCTACCAAATCCATTATTTAAGACCACTTTCCTTTATTTTTAGACCTTCAGTTAATGCTTTTCACACAAGGTTGCCCTTTTCTAATAAAGTATTCCATGTCGAGAACCCAGGAAGTGAAATTTCTTTGCTACCTTAAAGGACAGAATAATGGTAATAAATGACAGCCTGGGGTGATACACTAGGCAGAAGGGGCCTCTAGTGGTGAAGCCAACACTCCAACTTGGCTTTATACATTTTATAAGACTGCTTCATCATGAGGGCAAAATCAATAGGTAATAAAGTCTTCCTGAGGTTTGCTTCTTTAATAACCTCTATTAGCCCTAATATACAGTAGGGCTGTCATTTAGAATCCCAAGGTCCTTTCATCGGGAATATAAAAAGAAGGATGTGACCTGAAGAATAACTTCATCACATTCTGCATTTTAAATCAACAAATATTTATTAAGCCCTTCCATCCTGCCAGCCACTGGACACGAAGGAAGTAGGAGATCGGGCACCATCACGGCGCTTACTGTTATTTCTTTTTAATGTAATCAAATTACATTAGGAACAGAGCTGGGACAATATAAAGATTCCCACCAACAGGAAAACCTGAAGTGTTGCCTCCCCCCAAATGTCAGCTGCTCATTTTCAAACATCTACGTAGGGCAGTGTCTGAGGTTCTTCAATTAATAATGGTTGGGTGAATGAATGGAAAGTAAGATTGCATAGAAGAAGGAACTTTAAAAATTTTTTTTTAAAAAAATATCAAAATATGCCAGAGTTGGGGATTCCTAAAAGTAAAGAAAGACAACAGACAACATTTACGGAG
This sequence comes from Eulemur rufifrons, assembly GCF_041146395.1. Taxonomy (NCBI): domain Eukaryota; kingdom Metazoa; phylum Chordata; class Mammalia; order Primates; family Lemuridae; genus Eulemur; species Eulemur rufifrons. The sequence continues at coordinate 10,298,398 of NC_090994.1, read as the reverse complement.
CATGTACTGCGTGCTCGGGGCACTAGGATTGGACCCTAATGTTATTTCATCCTGCCAAACATCTCTATGAAGGGAGGAGTATGATTGGCATTTTACGAATTAGGACACCAAGGCTGGGAAAGGGTAAGTATCAATAACTCGCCCAGGGTCCTACAGTTAATAAATGGGAGACGCTACTCAGAGCCCAGGTCTCTGAAACCGCAGAGCACAAGCTTGCTTCACTATGATGGAAATGGTGAATCCAAATGTTTGAGATTTTGCTTTGAACCCCATTAATACGGTTTACAAATAGACATATGGAATTCAGAACACAAAGATGAATAAAATTAAAAGATTTTAATATTGCATTATTTGGAGTACACATGGTGTGGTAGTTCAATGTAGAGACATTATTAAATATTTATTGGGTTCCTGCAATGGGTATGGCCCGTGCCTTGCTTTCCAGGAACTGACATTCTCTGGGTGCCCAACACAGAAACCCTTGTCATATCATGCACTGTTACATGTATTCAAGTCGCTTTTTATGCCTGAGGCATAAAAGTCTGTCTTTGCCTTATGTTCCTATTTCCGAGTTTGAAGGACTTTTTCTCCTTCCAATTAGCAACATGACAGCAAAGCCGGGTTTATTAATGTTCACTGTTGCAAATAACACTCTGAAAATTTGACTTTCGCGTAGAACAAGAAATCTTACACAATGAAATTTAAATTTCTAGTAAGAAAAGGTGAAAGGACAGTACACGGTCTTTATTACCTAGACGCATCTAAGGACATGGAAGTCCAAACTGAGCCAAGGCTTTGAAATCAGAATAAAAGTGGAGTTTGTGAAATATAACCACGCTCTCGTTTTTTATTAGTATTTCCCAGGGCTCACTCTTTTGGCATGTACGGTGTTGTTAACATCTTTTCCTCTCTCACATTCTCTCTTTGCTGATCGATGAAAAGATAACTTCAGATCATTGACGGGAGTGCAGGTGCAGGAAGGGAGGCGGAAACAAACAACTTTGCCTGCGCTTTGCACAGCCTTCCTCTCCTCCCCGCCCTCCAACCCCCCACCCCACCCCAAGCTCGTGCTCTCGCGCAGCTTCTCCCCACGGACCACACAGAACACTTCCTCGGGGCGTCCTCTGATCGCGGTGACCCTCAGACACATCTCCGTGGCCCCGGTCCAAGGCCGGCGAGCACGCTGCCCACGGGCCACCCCCGGCACGCCCCCTGCACCCTCTCCATCCCAGCAAAAATGATACAATAACAGGAGAGTCGCCGCGCGGCACGTGCAAAGGCTACTTTTCAGTGGGTTTTCGAGAAAGTCATCAGACAGCGAAAGGCCACGGGCAGAAAGGGTCGTGAAGCCAAAGCGACCCCGGGCGCGCAGCGGTCCTGGACCCTCCCCGGAAGCCTCGCCCGCGTCCACCTGGAGCCGCCGCGCCCTCCGCGAGCCGAGCCACCCTCGGGCGCCCACCCCATCCCCGCGCCCAAGCCCTCGGCTCCCGTAGGAGGCGACAGAGAAAGGAGGGCGCGGCGCCGCCCCCGCCCGGCTGCACCCGCCACCCCGAGGTCGCAGCTGGACAGCCCCGGGGAACCGCGCCGAGCGGCCGGCGACACCGACGCCCCCCCGTGACGCCCACCGCCTCGCCGACCCGGGAGGGGATCCGACTCACCCAAGGCGCCCCCTGGCTCCCGGGCTGGCTCCCGGCGCTCCCGCCGCCGCTGAACTTTCCCTCCTGCGCGGCCGCCGCGGGCCCGGCTCCACCTCCCGCTCCGGCAGCCGCGGAGCCTCCAGGGACCCGGGGGGCGGGGAGCGGCGGCGGCGGCGGCTCGGGCGGGCGGGCTGAACCGCGGCCAAGCCCAGCGCCCCGCCGCGGGGTGGGAGCCGGCGGGTGCACGGGCCCGCGGGGCGGCCAAGGCCAAGGCCCGGCCGGGGTCGCGCCTGGCTGCGCCACCCGCGTCGCCCCCTGCGCTGCGTCCCTCTGTCCCGTCGGAGCGGGGCGCCCTGGCCGATGCCCGTGCCTCTCCGAAGGACCCGGGGTTCCCTGCCCGGGGGCAGTATCACACGTGACTGCTCGCAGAGCTGCGGAGGAGTTGCGGGAAAGGGCTAGGACACTGTGGCGTGGCCCGTGCCCGAGGAGAGACGTGGGCGAGTGCCCATTCTACATGCGGTCCTTCATTTCAGCCCCCCAGCCCACCCGAGCCCCTCTGTTTCCTTTGCCCTTACTTGGCAGCCCTCCCCACCCGGGGCCCACTCACACACACAAACTTTGTCAGTTGCACCTGGGAGAATGAATTCTATAGTAGCTGTCTTTGCTGCCCTGGTCAATCAGAACGTCTTCACTAGAGAGCTTTTATTTACAGGGAAGGTCAGAAACCCCTTTCGCTCTCAGACCCACCACTGTGGGTACATGCTGTCTGCGGGGACCCCTGACGGCCACAGGAAGGCCAGGAGAGAAGTTGGGTGCTCAGTGATAAAATAAGATCTCACCGCCACCCCCAACAGGCTCACACCCTGCTGGCCACAGGTCACCTTTTATGTGTAAATGCTCCAGCACTTCTCTGTGGGAGAGGGAGTTGGGAATATCATCACTCCCAATTCTCAGTGCAATTGAAGAAGATTTAGAAGCCAGTGTTATGCTGGTAGAGGTTGTCACCTGCAGATGCAGCTAAACAACTTGCAGAGCCCCTACAGTTGAGTTATGGCACAGCCTGAGCTAGAAACCAGCCCTGTAATTCCTGGTGCAGCGCAACTCCCACTGCCTGGCCACGACAGTGCTCAAAGTCCCCGTCTGGGGGACTCCAGCGCAGGAGACTTTATGTCACACAGGAGACAGCACACAGCACAGGCTCATAGGTCTGGGGGCGTTAGGCACTGTCCTGAAGCAGCTGGTTTTCTCTCAAGCACCTATTTACCTGCAGGAAGCATCCTACCGAGACTCCCCAGGTGGCTCTGTCCCCATCCCCACACCCCTGAGTGAGTTATTCACTCTTGTGACCTAATGTCTCCACAACAACTCCACTGAGATTTGGGAAAGAGGGAGGGAGCAGGTGTTTACCAAATGAATGAAAAACATATCTGTCCTGTTACTGCCCCAAGATGCTGTGTGGAACTGGAGGTAATAAATAAATCGTTAACACGCAGGCACACATTCATGTGTAGGTACAAGCCATCGGCCAAGCCTCACCACATATTACAATATCCCATAGCATCCTCGTAAGGCAAACCATAGGACAACCCCCACTTTGCAGATGGAGAGCACCACACGGAGGCTGGGGTTAGTTATGATTCATGTAAAGCTTAGAGCTTTCACAGTCCAGCTCTCTGGATAACCAAGTAACATCTTCAGAGCCTTCCAACTGCCACCAAAACATCCTACACCTCTATATATTGATAGATGTGTTGTCAGCACATTGATTTCCCTTCTTCCCCTGAAGCATCTCCAGTCTTTCTGTCCAGTGCTGTCTCCAGAATTATAAAATAGGGCTAGAGCATAGAATTTGGTTTGGAAGATGGGCAGAGGACTTGAGTAGGAGCTGCCACGGCCCAACACAAACACACACAGTTGGGATCAGATGCTAGGTGCTGGGCACTGACTCCAGGCAGATGAAGCAGGCATGTTTGTTGCTGCAATTGCCTCTATTCCTGTTATCTAAAAGAAAGACAGAGAGAGCACTTCAGGATCGATTACATTTCCTTTAGGAGCTCTTAACACACCTATAAACGTACCTAAAGTTGCCATTTCCAACCTTTTTCCATTTGGATACTGATATATCAGCATAGCAATGTACATATCAATATGTATCAGATCAGTATATATCAATAAGCATCTGAAGTCATAAAGCCGATTCTAGCTAAAGGTTTGATGCCCCCTTGGTACATTTTGATGCTAATTAACATATATTAATAAAAAAGAAGAGAGTTGAAAAGTGATACAATAAATCTATGAAACTAAGTAACATCCTAATGTGAGGAAAAAATGTGATACATTTTTCTGGATGTACTAACCAGAAAGAAAGTGGATATGAAACAGCCTCTGGGTTATCTTTTAGGGAGCTACTATTATCAAGCGGTGTTCCTGATACTTAGTATCCATCACGAAGAGAAGCAACATTATATGAAGGAAACAAACAACCAGCTCACTCTGCAGCCTCCCTATCTTAAGGCTGCCTGGCAGAATTGAGACAGCGAAACCAGTAGGCAGATGGGCTCCTTTAGATCTCAAAGACCACAGGACCAGAATACCAAGTTGAACACCAAACCCAGATGTAAAAACCAAATTTTGAGACTTAAAAAAAAAAAAGAGGGGGGTAACTTTCTACATGGATTTTAGTAAACATTTTTCATAAACATAAGGATTTGTGAATCAAAATGTGTTATTTGAATTTATGAGGACATAATGAATATGGCTTAATATGGTGCTGGTACTGTGGTAACAGTAAAGAAATATATAGAAACTTCTAGAAATAAGTAAAGTCATGATGCCAGAGTGATTTTATCCCCTTGGGGAAAAAGGCAGTTCATGTAAAAAAATACATTCTAAAATGTATTTAGAGTGGCAAACTTTCACATTTATAAAATGCAAAGTATGTATAATATATTTACTTTCTTTAATAACCTGTTTTGACTATATACTGCATAGGTATTAAACTTTAAGTACAGAAATATTTTATACAGTTCAAGGTCAGACTTCTCAACCTCACCAGGATTCTTGAGAAAGCCATCCAGGAGCTGAAAGTACAGTTGTGAAACTCATTCATTAAAACTCAATTACTTTACTTTCGAAGAGATGTACTCAAGTCATGTTGACTCTTTACGGTTCTAATAATCAGGGCTATCTGACTTCTTAGATCACAGCAAATGTGCTGTGTAGTCAGAGATCGCTCATTAGATGGAAGAGGCTGCTGTACTCAAGCGTAAAGGCTGGCCAGACAGTACTCCTGTGGGTGGTAAGTCATTAAGATAGGATCTAATTATATTCCATATATTCTACTTAAGGAACCTGGAAAATATGAAATATATTTCTGTATAAATTTTCGTTTTAAAAGAGCAAAATAAATGTTTGATCCAAAGAGGTAAATTGCATGTATTTGTTTTCCTGAGATAAAAGATCACACATGTTCATGACCGCATTCCATACAGCATTGTAACTCAAACATAGTAGGGGCTTAATTGATATTTGTTGACTGAATAAGGGATGCTTTTAACTTCTTCTGGGTGTTTTGCATTAACATTTTTAAATGCACATATGAAAATAAGTGAGTTGTTTCCTAATATTTTCAAGTTCACACTCTCCCGTGTTCATGCTGTTTCTCTCTAGGTCAGTCCAGAAGGAGGACTAAAGTGGAAACATGTGTCCCACGTGTGTCATGGCACCACTACCAAGTTATCTTCTTCAAATGACAGGCGACAGGCACAGGTCTCTGGTACAACACTTTCAACAGTGTCACTGAGATCTTCACAGGTTGACTTTTCCATTCTACTTCTGTGGACTCAACACCCTCACTGCCCCTAGCTATGGAAGAAAACAAAAGGTTTCCAGAGGGAACTAGTATAGCAAAACAAGATGAGGAAGGCAGCAGAGATTATATCCGGTCTGCATCTGCCTGGCATAAAACCCAGGTATCTGAATGGAGATCCGCTGAAAATGGTGCCTTTTATTTCTACAGTAACTGCACTAATTCACCCATGTGCAGATCTAGCTCACGCGAGGCCTTTACTTATGAATAAATAAACTGGCTTCCAAATAGTTTCTCTTTGATAACTCAAAACTCTGTAGTTTACAGAAGGGGTCTTCTAACTTTCACTCCAGCTTTCATTTTTTAATTCTGATGGATGAGCAATTTTAAATTATTTTTGTTGTTTGTTTCCAAGAGTTATCAGCATCTTTTAAAAATAGATCATTTATCATTTAAGTCAATATCTGCACAGTCCTAGCCCACTTTTGGACCTCACTCTGTGCCCTGTCACTGCTCTAAACACAATAAGAGAACATATTTTAACAACACACATTATTTTTATTTAAAGAATCTTTATTACCAACAGTAGAAATAGGATGGTAAAGGTATACTCTATTCAAACTGAAGAGTTACTGTATAAAATATCAATACTGGACAGAGAAAGTAGTCTGGGGAGGGGGAGTTCAGTTAGAATCAATATGTCCAAAAATAAGAAATACCCAAGGAAAAGGGACAAGTGAGATACCCACCAAAACATGACAAAGACATAGCAAGGCACAGATGATAATGTGGGAAACAAGCTTTACCCATTTCAGAAACAAGAATGTCTCCTTTCCTATTTCCACATATTTCTAAGCCCTGCACACAGAGGGGATTCGTTCTGCGGAGACACACACATGGGCAGCTGAGGGCCAATGTTGCCTTCAAACCAAATGATGCCCGTGTTGCTCCTCTTGCTATATGAGACGTGTTTGGCTTTTTTGTAAACACAACCAGAAAATGTTTTAGTCAAATCATTATTCATCCAGCAACAGTCAACTAGGCAGTTACTGTGTGCTCAGCACCGTGGGAACTACAAAAATGACTAAGCCCGGTCTTTATCGAGGAACCTAAAATCTAGTACTAAAGACTGAACACACTATTATAGAATTCAAAGGAGGAAAAAAAGAAAGAGAGACCCCTGAGTTGCCCATAGATGGTGTCTCATTAGAAGTGGCTTTTGGGAAATATCTTGAAAGGTGAGTGGGATTTTGATGGGCAGAGAGAATAGGACCATGCCCCCAAGAAGTACCATATGAGCAGGGGCAGTAGAGGCGGAAAAGTTCTGAGCGTGTCCTGAAAAGGAGGATCCCAAATGACCAGAACACAGGGGACATATAGGGAGAAAGGTTAGACTCTAAAAGTGCCCTGAGTCTAGATTGTGGGGGACTTTGAAAGCCAGATAAAGAATTTATTATATGAATTTTAGTAGTGTGGGAATGTGTGGACGTGAGCAGACACTGTTAGCTGCCTGATCAATAGTCTCTCTTTCTTGCCGGAAGAGTCCTAATTTTGTTCAGAGCCTGTCTCCATGTGGCCTGTTATAAGAACTTAGATGGGCAATCAACAATACCCCTAGCTCTGGGTAGGGGTAGGGAATTAAATTAGGATTGGTTTAAGCCAACAGGAAAAATCAATGGGAAAAATAGCTGAGCCTCTATGGAATCTGTGGGGTATCTTAGAGGAAAGGTCTGGTTATCAATGAGAAATACAGATCAAGGACTCAGGATAGGTTAGGGCTAGAGATATAAAGAGAATGGAGTCTATGGCCATACCACCCTGAATGCACCTGATCTCATCTGATCTTGGAAGCTAAGCAGGGTCAGGCCTGGTTAGTACTTGGATGGGAGAATGGAGAGTCCTCTACTTATGAAAGTATAAACTTAATTAAAATAATGAGAATGAAAAGATCAATGGGAGAGTAGATACAGTGAGAGAAGGTGGCTAAGAGTACAATCTGGGGAACATTAGAGGATTCCATACTGGGAAGGAGTGGTGAGGAAGACAGGAAAACCAGTAAGTAATATGTCACAGGAGCCAGAGAGTTTCAGGAGGCGGGGTGATGGTTACAAGCATAAAATTCTGTAGTGTCCATTAAGTTAGTCAAGAAGTTTCTTTAGCTGTATATGAGCCATTATCAGCATTTCAGAAACCCACAGAAAAGGTATATGTTTGTCCCACAAGGAGGCTACATAGGGTAACTAAATATTAAAAGTTTCTGTTTTTTACCAGAATCATAAAATCTGTGTGGTTACACTAAAATTTCACAATGGGCCCAAACTGATTCACTCACTGTTGCTGACAACCTGGGATGCTCTGGCATGGGAATGGTGACCCTGTCACTGTACACAAAGTACCCAGCATGCCACCAACCTTGCCTTACAAACTGATAGCCAGGATTAAGCAGCCAGAAGCAGCGAGCAGTGCATATGTATCTAGATACTTACTTATTCTGATGGTTTTTTAATATCACAACCATGTCAGCCGTATGGTAAATGTATTATGTACCTCCAATGAGGGCAAATCTTTGGTTAAAATCTGGATGGATCAGAGATGAAATAGAAAAATAATGTTAATAAAAATGGGGGGGAAATCACTTTTATAGGTCTCTTTCTTTACCACCTCTGCACTTACAGGCTCTCGAGACCTTCAACCTGCAGACTCATCCATGTTCAAGGCCTGAGTTTGTCCTAAGCAAATACGGCCACTAGGAACCACAGCCCCACCACGGAGTTGGGCGTGCTCCCCAGTCTGACCCTGAGTATCTGCCTGCCGCCAGCTGCACACTTTCCCTGTAACACCTTCTTCTCACAGGCAGCTTTAAAGACTGGGCTTGGTTTCTGCAGGTCTGAGTCCCCCTCTGGTAACAACCTCTGCTTTGAAGCCTGAACGATATAACCTGTGTTCCAATCTGTTCTTGATTGTTTTTCCAGTTTCACTTTCCCCCCAACCTCCACTACTACTCCCTAACTCTGAACTTGTCCCCTAACCCTGCTCCAACCGTGACAGCCCAGGCAAAATTGGCATAGGCCTCTACACCTGAAAAACAGTAGCATCTCTGCACCCAAACTTCTATTGCCCACTCCTACACACTCTCAAACAAGACAGAAACATCACTCACACCAAAGTTTGCAGTTTCCCTTAGGGCATGGTAGGTGGGACTGCTAGTCAACTCTCAGAAGGGCCAACCCTTCCATCTGGCTAGTTCAAATAATAATAATTATAATAATAGTATCATCATCATTTTTATTACAGTTAAGATTTTGACTTTTACCATGTTCCAGGCACTGCTCTAAGCCATATGTACATTTATATACTTGCTACACCCTATAAAGAAACTGAGGCTTAAAGGGGTTCTAGAGTGTTCCCAAGGTCATACAGCTCATAAGCTGTGGGGCCAGGATTCACACGCAGGCCGGCTTCCTTTTCCCATGGACACACCCCTGGGGTTCCCATACCTTACAGCCTGAGATGAAAGAGTTTAGATAACTAATAAAATACTTCAAAATATTATAACTACAGGGCAAAAATAATAAAAATAGTTTCTTTGTGATGGAAAAGCTGGGAAACACTGAGCTCTCCAATATTCCCCCTGAAAACAAGGTAAATCCAGAATTGGGATTTGCTCACTGGCTTCCCAGTTGGGTGCTCTTGTAATGTTCTAAATATAACTTCATCTGAGTTATCAGGAAGGGTGATGAAGGATCACAATGGAAAGTTAAACAAGATTTCTTTTTTTTTTTTGGAGACAGAGTCTTGCTCTGTTGCCCTAGTTAGAGTGCAGTGGTGTCATCATAGCTCACTGCAGCCTTCTACTCAAGCAATCTTCCTGCCTCAGCCTCCTGAGTAGCCGGGACAACAGGCAAGCGCCACCACATTGGGCTAATTTCTTCTATTTTTAGTAGATATGGGGTCTCGCATTTGCTCAGGATGGTCTCGAACTCCTGACCTCAAGCAATCCTCCCACCTTGGCCTCCCAGAGTGCTAGGATTACAGGCATAAGCCACTGCATCCTGCCAAGATTTTGATGAATGGATCTCCTTCTTGAGTCATTTGCTTTCTTTTTTAGTCATATCATACCATGTTTTGCACTCTAATTGAGGTGATGGTCAATGTTATTTGTGTACTCTCAATTTATGCAGTCAAGAACTGGAGTCATACTAACAGTGTTTATATAACTAAGTAGAGATGCTTTTTTGTTTCTTTTCCCTCTCACAGAACAGCTACTTCTCTTTCCTATATATTTTTTTTACTAGCATCTTGGAAGACAACCAGTCCCAGGATCTATAAACAGCACTTGCCTTCAGACAGAGCTTTTATCTTCATTGGGTAGAGAAAGATAGATTGTTCCCTCACTGATAAAGAGCTTTCTGAAGACTTTTACATAACTTCTGCTATGCATTGGAGAATAATGCCCAGGAAAAGGGGGGGGTGGATATTAAACTTCTATTGCTATATGTACAGTTATATTTTTTCTGAGTAACATGGGGATTGCAGATAAAATAACAAAATAAATAATTTAGTAATACCACAAGGCAGATTCATCAAAGGAGAATTGACCATTTGTTCATTACTTTTTGGGATACTTTGCACGAGTTGCCTCTTCCCCCGGCAAGGAAGGGGCTGCTGGGAAGGCTCTTGGAAGCTCAAGCAACTGTCAGCGTTGGTGAGGCTCAGCCTCTCTTCCAATCCTTCTACCAAGCAACCCACCCAAGAAAATTCGGGAAGTAATGCAGTGACTTGAAATAATTCAGAAGGCACAACACTTGCACAGAGAATGTTTTCTAACCAGAATTCCCTGTGGTCATGTCCTTGCAGATGTCCTCACGCAGCTCTGAATTCCTAGTTCAGGAAGATTAACTGCAGCTATGCTCGTTTAGATTGGGGGTTTTGCAAAGTCTACTTACATGATCATAGCATACCTAGTCTAAGCTTTTAGATTCTCTTTCTTCAAAAGGACCACTCAGAGCCAGATAAATTGAAAGGCCTTCCAGGCAGCTTCTTAGAGTGACAATCTATAAGAGGAAACTATATAAGAGAAGACTAACATAACACTAAAATAAATTGGAAATATAGCCCCAGTCCTGAATAAAATTTAATTGTCTCACTGGTTTTGAAATAGACATTTTCGAGTTGGAAAACAAACACCATATACCCCTATCTCTGTTGAGTATTTTGGCAATGTATCTGTATGATCATACTGTATGATCTCATTTATGTAAAATCCTAGAAAATGGAAACTAACACGTAGTGACAGAAAGGAGATCAGTGGTTGCTTGGGTGTGGGGTAGGCAAGAAGGGGTGAAAGGGAAGAATTACAAAAGGGCACAAGAAAATTTTTAGGGTTGATGGATATGTTCACAATCTTGATTGTGGTGATGGTGTCACTAGGGTATACATATATCAAAACTTAGCAAATTGGCCGGGCACGGTGGCTCACGCCTGTAATCCTAGCACTCTGGGAGGCCGAGGCGGGTGGATCGCTCGAGGTCAGGAGTTCGAGACCAGCCTGAACAAGAGTGAGACCCCGTCTCTACTAAAAATAGAAAGAAATTATATGGACAACTAAAATATATATATACAAAAAATTAGCCAGGCATGGTGGCGCATGCCTGTAGTCCTAGCTACTCGGGAGGCTGAGGCAGTAGGATCGCTTAAGCCCAGGAGTTTGAGGTTGCTGTGAGCTAGGCTGACGCCACGGCACTCACTCTAGCCCGGGCAACAGAGTGAGACTCTGTCTCAAAAAAAAAAAAAAAAAAAAAAAAACTTAGCAAATTGTATACTCCAAATATGTGCCATTTATTGTGTGTTAAGTATACCTCTCTAAAACTATTTTTAAATTAATTTTAAAATTTAAAAAATAGGCCTGTGTATTTGAAAGAACACATTCTGGTATCTTCCTTATAGTAAGATTTAGGAAGAACCTTTGGAGATTAAGTGATCCTGACCTTTTTGTTCAATGGCTAAAATAGTGGTTTTCCAAATTTTGCATGTGTAAGAATATCTGAGATGTTAATTTGAAATGCAGATTCCAGGGTTTCACCCAGGGGGATGATAATGTTTAACAAACAGTCCTCAAAAAAAAAAAAAAAAAGTAGGCATTCTATACATACATAAGCATATTATATATCTTGCTGATAAAAAGGATATGTAGTACTCAACTTTTAAATGGTAATAATACATCCAGTATTCTGTATTACAAATCTTATAAATCTAATGGATTCTTACATTATGCTTTTATTGTTTTTTTGCCAAACTCTTCTATCCATCTGTAGTCAATTTATGGTTGCAATTGATGAACAAATGTAGTTCCAACATGAATGTTGGTTGGTTAATAATTTTGTTTAATGAGTAAAACCAAGTGAAACATCATTTATTAATCTCACATTATTTATGATGTGAGAGACTTCTTTGATGAATCTGGTAGTTTTTGAATATTGGAAGACTATTTCCTCATTTTCTTACTATTAATAATAAAATGGTTATAGGCATGGCACACTTTACATTTAATCTACATTATTAACATTTTCTCTATCATTGTTAGACAATCAACAAAGCAGTAAATCAAGCCTGGTTTATGTTTGCCAATTTCCATGGTGTAAATACTCCCACATGGCCAATTTCAAGCTCCCACTGAATATGGAGTTAGGAAGATGCTTAGCAGTACACCACTATACAGTATTCCCACCGTACAGATAGAATGAACATATAACCTTAAGAGCATAGATAATAGCAAAGTGTAGTAAAGTCGATAGGAAGTGATGAGTTTTCAATATTTATCATCTTTGTTTTTAATATAATTTATGTAATTGTAAGCTTATATAATTTAATTTTTAATGATTTTTAGTAATTGGCTCATAAAATAACTTAAAAGTTGCCTCTCAAGAACTGATATAACTTGACTCCAGTACACTGTTGGCTCCACCCCAGCCACAAGGAATTAGGTCCTCTGGGGGTGGGTGCTCAGGAATCTGCATTCTTAATATCTCCCAAGATGATTTTGATGTATGATACTAACAGAGAATCCAATTGCAATTTTTTTCTTTTTAGCTATTGCTATGTTTTGAGCATTTGTGTTCCCCGAAAAACAATATGTTGAAACACAACCCCCAATGAGATGGTATTAAGAAATGGGGCACCCAAAAGGGAGGTAATTAGGTTAGCAAGGCAGAGCCCTCAGGAAGGGACTAGTGACCTTACAAAAGAGGCCAAGGAAGCTTGTTTGCACCTTTCTCCATGTGAGGACACAGCTGGAAGATACATGAACCAGAATGCAGGCCCTCACCAGACACCAAATCTGCTGACACCTCGATCTTGGAATTCCCAGCCTCCAGAGCTGTGAGAAATAAATCTGTGTTGTTAATAAACTACCCAGTGTATAAACTACGGGTATTTTGTTATAGTAGCCTGAATGGACTAAGACGCTAGTAAATAGGCAATCTTCAGAGGCACATGACACGGGGAAAGAATATAGGATTAAGTATTAGGAACACTAAAGTTCTCACTTTAGTTCTGCCACTTAATTATATGGCCTTGGGCAAATCACTAACCTTCTTAGTTTCCTAATCTAATAAAGAGGGAGTAGGACTAAGAAATGATTAGTAAATGTAATTTTAAAAGATTTACTTACATACTGAAGTATTTATGGGTTTAATGATGTGATATCTGCAATTTTCTTTAAAATGCTTCAGGAAATGAAAGAAAAAAGAAGTTGGGCTGGGAGGTAAGTAAAATAAGTTTGGCCAAATGTTTTGGTGATGAGAACACAGGGATTTATTATACCAGTCCCTCTACTTTTGACTGCACCTGAAATTTTCCATCATAAAAATTTCTTAGGAAGTCACTAACAAATAATCTAGGACATTTTCTGCCTCTAAAAATACGTTTCACGTCATCCTCGGGTTTCTAAATTCTTTAATAGGGCAGGGGTCAGGACTCAGCATCTACCATGCGTTTGTTGCTTAGGAATCTGAATCTACTTCAAGGTCTGCGAGCAAATTAAGGGCTGAGCCAAGATTCTAACAACCACCTTCTGGGCTCCAAACCCCACATGGGCCATTCCGGTCACAAACTATCTGAGCATGCTGCTGTCTCACTGTAGCATTAAATGGGAGCAGGGAGATGAGAAACAGGACGGAAATGGGGAAGTCGACTCAAATCTTCCAAATCAAGCTTCAGTATTTATTTAAAATACATCCTGCTCGTAGCCTGTTACCAGTTTGTGGCCTGTTATGAAGTGGGCCTTGCACCACACTGCCTGAGCTCCCTACCCACAATTCTGCCCCCACCTTCCATGGAAAAATTGTCTTCCATAAAACTTAGGAACCGGGCCCCATAGCAGGAGGCGACAGAGCTAAGCTTCACTGCCTGAGCTCTGCCTACCCCCGCAACCACTCTTCCTACCCCGTCCGTGGAAAAACTGTCTTCCATGAAACCCATCCATGGTGCCAAAAAGGTTGGGGACCACTGATTCTGGCCTGTTGAGAAACTGCTGGTATCACTCCTATTTCCACCTATCATTTCAGAATGAAAACAGGAAAGGAATGGCGAAACAATGTAAGTCAACAGAGTACTGTATTTTCTTTGTTGCAACTGGGTTGGCACCATAAAAAGTTTAGAAAACAGTAAGCATTCAATAAATGTATTTGGCTCAACCTAGGTAACCCTAAACATTTTCAGCTATTTGTGCAGTATATAATTTTTGAATATCTATTACATGCTGGGCAACATTTAGAACTTTGATACTGTATAATCTAGTAATTTTTGATTACTAGTTATTAATAAATTATTGTGTCAATAATGCTACCCAAAATTTTCAGTTGGGAAATTTTAGGCGCCTCCTCTATAAATTCCATACAATGAAATTAATTCTATCAGCTTCCATTAAAAGATAGATTGTTAGATTAGAATAATAAAGGCAAGACCCAATTTCATGTCATCTACAAGAAACCAACTTTAAAGACATTGATAGGTAAAAAAGTAAAAGACAGAAAAAAGATATATGATGCAAACTCTAACTAAAACAAGTTGGAGTGGCTATGTTGGTATAAGACAATGTAGGCTTCAGAACAAGGAACGTTACCGGGATTGTGAGGGGCATTACAGAATGATAAAGGGATCAATTCTCCAAGAAGACATAACAATCTTCAATGTGCATGCACTGAACAACAGAGCTTCAAAGTGCAGGAAGCAGAAACTGATAGAACTGAAAGATGAAATGGGAAAATCCACATTCCTTGAGCTTGCTACAAAGTCTGGAAGCTAAACCTGAGACTCTCACATTAAGCTTGGTCTTCTGAAGGGGACTAAAGTGGTCCCAGATTAGTAGCACCCTGTGGCACACACCAGAAGGCAAAACACATTTTTTTCTGAGAAAACCATCCTTGATTTAGGCCCTTAGTATTCCAACAGATTAAAATCAAGCAAACATGAGTTCATGGTGCAAAATCATCAAACATACAAGAATATAAGCCGCCATGAATAAAAGCCCAGAAACAATAAAGTTAGAATGCAAAGAACTTTAGTATTGGAGTTATCAGATATACAGTACGAAATAAGTTTGTATGAAGAGGGAAAAATTTTGTGTAAAAGAATCACAAAACTGAGCAATGGGCAAGCAACAGAACATAGCAGAAATAAGCCAACAAATCATTTTTTAAAGTAAATAGATCTTTAAAATATAATCAGTTGACACTAGAGGCTCAATGGATGGATAAAATGGCAGATTAGATGTAGCTGAAAAGAGAATTGGCACATTTGAGGATAAATCAGAAGAGATAGCACAGGTTGCTGCAAAGAGAGACAGGAAGTAAAGAGTAAAGAATGTGCCATGTACCCAGTGGCATGAATTAAAATAAGTCTAATTCTAGACATTTTGGTGAAACTGAAGAACACAAGAAAGAAAAAGAAGATCTTCAACGCTAAGATAACCATAATTATTTATCATCCAAACTGGAATACATTTTTAGAGTCAAAGAGAGCATTCTTAATAATTATCCTAAGACAACAGACTTAAAATGGTCATCTTAGGCAAACTCAGATGCCGGGTCATCCTATTAAAAGCACCTAATGAGAAAAGAAGATCACCCATAAGAACAATCACTGGACTTCCAGCAGGCTTCTCAACTGCAACAGTGGAAGCCAGAGAACTGTCAAATAATATCTAAATAATATCCTTTCAAGAGGAAACAACTGTGGACCTCAAATTATGAACTCAAAAAAAAAAAAAAAACAACTCTTATTTCAAGAAGAAAGCAAAGGAAAGACATTTTCAAATAAGCAAAAACAGAGTTTATATACAGTGCTTCAGTAAAAGAACTTCAAATAGATTTTCAGAAAGGAAAGAAAATCAAAACCAAAACCTGCTGTAGGAACAAAGTGTGAAATGTAAGGAGGAATGAAATGAACAAGGAAGCAAAAAAATTGGTAAATGCAAGTATACCTAAAGCAGATATCATCTGTATAAAATAGTAATGTTGAATTTGGTGGCTTAAAAAAAAAAAAGGAAAACAGCTGGATATGGTGGCACACACCTGTAGTCCCAGCTACTCAGGAGGCTGAGGTAGGAGTATCCTTTGAGCCCAGAAATTCAAATGTAGCCTAGGCGACATGGCAAGACCCCATCTCTTAAAAAAATTAAATTAAATAATAAATAACCAAAAATAAAAACAAAATACTGGACAACAGTAGCACATAATTTGGGAAAGGGTGGAACACAAGGAAATGTTCTAAAATTTTTATATGATCCTGGGAGAGAAAGATGCTAATTAACTTTAGATTAAAGATGTATGATAAAATACTAAAAGGAACCACTAAAATAAAAGAAATACAGTATAACTTCTAACCCAGTGGACAAGGTAAGAGGGAATAAGAAGAAAATGCAATTTTACAAAAAG
The DNA here is from genome assembly GCF_041146395.1 of Eulemur rufifrons. Lineage (NCBI taxonomy): Eukaryota > Metazoa > Chordata > Mammalia > Primates > Lemuridae > Eulemur > Eulemur rufifrons. Next base: position 10,282,019 of record NC_090994.1, on the reverse strand, counting down.
CACAAGAACGGCAACAAAGTAAGAAGTCTGACGATACCAAGTATTGGCAAGATTGTGTAGTTATGAGAATTTCATACCTGGTTGGAAAATTATTTGGCAGTATCTTACTAAAGTGAAATATGCAGACTCTACAACCCAACAGCTCCATTCCAGCATATAGAGAAGAAAAACTTGTGTGCATGTGTATAGAAATTAAAATGTTTTTAGCAGCTTTGTTCGTAACATTAAAAACAAGAAACAACCCTGTATTCACTTGCTACAGCTGCCGTAACAAAATACCACAGGCCGGCCTAGACAAGAGAAAATTATTTTCTCACAGTTTTGGACAGTAGAAGTCCTAGATCAAGATCTTGGCAGGTTTTGTTTCTTCTGGGGCCTCTTTCCTTGGTTTGCAGAAGGCCACCTTCTCACTGTGTCCTCACGTGGGCTTTCCTCTGTACACATGCGTCCTGGCGTCTCTGTGTGTCTAAAGTTCCTCTTCTTATAAGGACACTAATCAAACTGGATTAGGGCCCACTCTAATGGTCTTATTTTACCTTAATCCCCCTTTAAAGGCCCCATCTCCAAATACAGTCACATTCTGAGGTGCTGGGGATTAGAGCTCCGACATGTGAATTTGGGGGCAAACACAATTTAGCATATAACAAACCCAAATGTATACATAATAAACAGGAATACATAAATAAGTGTTGGAATAATGACTCACAGGAATATTATACAGCAGTAACATGAATGAATTGCATGCAACAAGATGGAAAATGTTGAGTGAAAAAAGCAAGTCCCAAAAGACTACCTCCATTATAATACCATTTTTATGCAGGCAGGAAAAGCAAAGCAAAACTAAACAGCATCCAATTTAGTGATACCTATATATTATATCACTGTTTTTAAAAGGCAAGGGAAGATTCAAGATAGTGGTTATCTCTTAGGGAGAAGCAGGGGATGGGACTTGGGGGCAGCCTACAGTATTGGTAACGTTCTAAGTCATAAAATGGGTGGCTGGCTATGGGTACTTATTTAATGTCATTACTTATATAAATTTATATCATCATATACACAATATTTATATATGCTATATGCACATAATTACTGGCATATATTTTGTGCCAAATATTACCTAATAATATTAGGTATTAAAAACACCCATTATGTAGAAGTGAAGGGGAGATGTTGGGTAAAGGGTACAAAGTTTTAGTTGGATAGGATAAATAAGTTCTGGATATCTATGGGACAGCGTGATGACTTTAGCTAATAATAATGCATTGGATACTTGAAAATTGCTAAGAGATTAGATGTTCTTAAATATTCTTACCACAAAAAATGATACGTATGTGAGGTGACAGATATATTAATTAGCTTGATTTAATCATTTCACTATATATATGCACATATTATATATATATCAAAGCATCACATTGCGCACCATAAATATATACAGTTTTTATTTGTCAATTATACCTTAATAAAGCTAAAGAGGGTACTATCTCTTGTAATAACATATTATCATGTAGATCTGTTGGAGAAGGGATGCTAACTCATTTATACTCTTTCACAGTTGTCCTAATTTCTTGTTATATTTTAGAATAATTTAGGGGTGGGTGTAGAATTATATGAAGTTTTTGTACAGAATAGAATATATCTCTGGTGCATGATTACCCATATGCCAGACTCTTCTTCCCTTCTTTTGCAGTTCAAATATAGTACATTGGTGATTTCCTCCCATGCTCATAGCAATAGTGTAGTCAAAATCTATCTATTTCTTACAGTCTCCTTATCTTTGTGAATTAATCATTGTGATAGTATAATCACATGCACAACTTTCTTTAGGGCTGGTTTTTTAACCTCAGTCCTATCAACCATTTGGGCTGGATAATTCTTTATTGCAAGTGACACCCCTCTGTTCAGCAGCCATACTGATCTTCACCACTAGATGTCAGTAGCACATCCCCACTCCCCACCCCCAGTGAAGACAATCAAAAAATATCTCCAGAAGTCGCCAAATGTCTCTTGGGACAAAATCACCACCAGTTGAGAACCACTGTTCTAGAGCGTTCTTGATGCAATTGACACTTAGATATTCCACACTGAAATTACTTTTTTATATCTCATTCCACTTTCCTATCTTGACAAGTAAATCCTTATTTAGTTCCTTAACGTAAGGGTTTCGTTTGCCACCAAAACAATGTTGACCACATTATCCAATAGAAACACTAGGGATAAATAAGTGAGTTTGATTTTTTTTTTGTTTTTTTCTTAACAGCTCACTTCACAAAAGTGCTCTGGATATAGACTGAAGAGAAGGCGCTTGAACTTCTCTGTTTTGTCCTGATAACAAACTTTAATCTTCTACAGCTGTAGAAAAATCCATGCTTTTACTTAAACTTTCCCAATTATGTCATGGGGAGTATAAAATTCTATACAGAAAGCTTTCTATTTTTTATATAAAGCCTTTTATATATTTAAGATTATTTCTTAGAATGGATTTTTCAAAAATAAAATTATTGGCTCAAGATTATGAATAGTTTTAGAGCTCTTGAATGTATTGCCAAATTGCTTCACCAAAGCTTTGTGCCAGTTCAGACTATTAATACCATTATCTCTGGTTTGAAATAACACCATCGACTCTTCTAAACTCTACTATTAATAGAACAATGAGACTTTTTCCATTCACCTTGAGGATATTGGCTTTCTTAGTTCTTTTGAATGCTTTCCAATTTCTAGAAACCATAATTGCTATGATCACAAGTGAAAAGCGTGAAGCTTGTTTTATGGTTTTTGACTTTACAGCTATTGATTAACAGTTATCTACTGTCTAAGCTTTAAAGTGCTACCAAAAAAATTCATCCAAGTGTGTATCTATATACATGCAAGTTTATAGTTAAGTTCAGAAATAAAACAATGGGTTAATAAAGAGAACATGAACTATGTCAATCATCTGAGTTCATCCTCTGCAGAGTGTGGGGACCCCTAGGGGTGTGACACATCTGATGTCATTGCTAAAACAGAAATGCTGCAGCTGGATGCTGTTGCACCACAGTGACATTAGATTTTACAGTGTTCTGAAAACACTGCAGAATTAGAACTAAAAGCCATAGGCTTTTATCCTGACTCAAGTCACCAACAAAAACACTTTATTTTGTGTTTACTGAAATATAACACCGATTTTTTATGTAAGACTTAAAAAAAACCATTAAATGGCATACAAATAAATGAAATAAGATACACCAGAAAGAGGCCTTCTTACACTTCAAACCTTACAACATGATTATGGAGACATTGCAAATCATTGGGAAAGATCAAGATTTTGCAGCTTATAGTCTGGGGACACCTGACTTACAATTTGGAATAAAACAAAACAAAACAAAACAAAACCTGCTCTTAGATTATTATCCTACAATATATACCAAAATAAATTTTATGAAAAATCAAATTACATTCAGATCACCACCTTACAATATACACCAAAATTTAAAAATAACAGAAAACCGAACTTGATATTTAGTGAGTCTTTAGATGAAAAAGGCCATTCTAAGCTGAAAAAAAAATTAAAAAAAAAATGGGAAAGATCAACAAACTTGACTGCAGTAGCAACAAAACACCAAAATTAAAGGCTAACAACAAACAGAGAATATCTACGTCTACATTTATATCTATCTATATGTTTCTAGCAAGGACAAAAGACAAAGTTGGGTATCTTTGCTCGATAAAGAACCCATATCAAACCCATCCCCACTCCACGACCACCAAAGAAAGGGGGTATCTTAACTCCTAATCTTAGAGAAAAGTCTTGAGATGTACATAGCAAACCACTCTGGGAGAGTGAGACTACGGCGACGCAGTGGAAGAGAGAAAGTTCTATTTTTAAGTGCATTTCATGTTGCTGTAATTTTACAACAAGCATGCACCACTCTTGTGATTTAAAGAAGACACACATTTTTGAGGGTAAAATGCAGCATCACAACATACAAAGAATTCATTAAAAAAGGAAATAATACTAGTAAACATGGGTAAACAAACTCAGTCATGATCAAAGAGAAACTAATTAAATACTTGCTGTTTTCCTTCTATCAAATTGAAATAGTAGGAAACACAATTCCCAGTGCTATTATGTAACGATGATGGGAGAACGAATTGATAGAACGCTTTGGTAAAGCAATTTGGCGATACTTTTAAGAGCTCTAAAACTTTGCATAACCTTTACCCAATTATTTCCTTTCTGATAAACCCATTTTAAGAAATAATCCATTCTAAGAAATATTATAAAAGGAGCTTTGTCTGAAAAGTAAAATAATATTAATAAATGTCCAATATGGAAATGATTAAATGAACTATATACCTACATTCAATAAAATATTAGACAACCAATAAAAGAATACTTAAAAAACTAATATTTTGCTATAAAAATGATATCAAAGAATATATAAATCATAGAAAAAAAATCGGAGTTCAAAACTGTCTATACAGTACATACTATTAATATATGTACATATATAACTACATACTTCTTAAAATGCCTATATACCAAAGGAAAGAAAGGATCAGAAATGAATATGTCAAATGCTACCCCCAAATAGTTGTTTTCATGCATGTCAGCTCATACTATAGGAATGGCAGGTAGGAAGTATTCAATGTTGAAGAGTAGCCACATTAGTCCTTTTTTACTATCACCATTAATGGAAATATGTGCTTCGTCCAGCCTTTTTTAATTTAATGATCATGTATTACTTTAAAATAAAAACCATTTAGAAATCATTAAAAGCTAAATATTATTAAGGGCGGTGACTTCTGGGTATTGGAATTATGGGTAATTTATATATTCTTTTTTTGCTTATCTGTTTTTTCTGAGTTTCATACAAGAAACACATATTACTTATATAAATTTTAAGAGGTTTTTATGCTTTTCAATCTTTAACATATGTGGTTTTTACTGATCTTACTGTATTGCTGTTCTGAAATTCACTCTGCGCCAATTTATTGAAATCATATTCACCATAATATGTTGATATTGGTCAAGATAACTGACCTGGAAGGCAAGACTTACACGTCTTACACTATATACTTGTGTAAAGTTTTACTTTCTTATACTTAACACATATAAATATATTACCTGTGTAATGCTTAAAATCTTTCAAAAGAAAACTTGAAGAAAAAAAAATAAAAAACCGTTTTGTTAGACTATAGTCAGGGCACATCAGACTTTGGCTAAAAAACTAATACAGTAACTATCAACTAGTACTCTCAAGCTAGTAATTTCAAACAGGTACATGGCTCGTAGGACAGAGATTACTGTATTTGGAAGGCAGTTCAGAGAAGGAGAAAAAAGCCAAGTAGCCAGTATTTTCTTCATTTTGTTGTCTTGGTAACTAAGGCAGCTGTACGAACTGTTTTCTATTATTTTCCAGTCCTGTTGCAGAAAGAAAATTTTCAAATGGGAAAGCAGATGTATCAAGGGTCTAATTAATTTCCCTGAAAAGGGATCCTTAAAATCATGGCACTGGACATAAGGGGAAGGAAAGAACCCAAACAAAAGAATCAGAAAAATACAAACCTGAAGCCAAAGGGTTTCACACATTTGGTTGCCTTTACACAGTAATATGAAACAATTTTGCAATAAGCCCAAAATCTCTACAGCTGGACCCTAAAGAGGCCCAGGAAAGTGTCGCTTACTCAGAAACCAGAGTGGGAAAAAGCTTCCTTGGGCCAAAATAACTAATACAAAGAAATAAAACTTCACTGGTGAAAGCACCAAAGAGAAAAGAGTATGACTTCATGGGATAAATTGTTCTAAAAAAAAAATGCAGTCTGTTTTCAACAGCCACGGGTAAATGTGAATTAATTCTACTGTAAGTAACCCAATCAAGGAAACAAAGATTTCAAGCAACTGCATGCAGCTAACATTACAGAGTTGTGTTAGTGTAACAACATCACAAAGCATTCACAGGTTACATGCCAGCTTTCTACAACTGGTTGGTTACAACCAACCATATACATTCCACCAATATCTGCAAAGTGGAAGTTCAAATAGCCATGGATTGTGTTGGTTGGGTTAGAGATTTAGCTAGTTTTGAGCCAACTCAACTTGACACAATTGGAATGTTGACAATTTTTTATTAGACTTTGAGAGGATAAAAAAGACCAGGGAACTTGTTTTCTACTTTTTTCCCCTCACTATCCACATTGCCCAGCACAGAAGAATGATTTCTCTTTTAGTGAATCAATAAACCAGCTGGGACAATGTCAGCAATATCAGTTAGCAATCGAAAGAGATATATCCTCAGATTCAAGCAATTAACAGACAAAACAAGCAGCATGATGTTCTGGCTAGGCTAGCTTCAAAAAAAATTTTTTTTAAGTTAAAAGAAAAACTCAGTTCATCCCAAGAACCATACTGTTTGAGTTACCCTGTACACAGGAAAGAGGGAAAAAGAGTTTAATTATAAACCTTGTTTTTTATATTCAAAAATAAAGTTTCTAGTTATTTTTCTTATTACAAAAACAAATTGTGGCTTTGGTCTCTCCTCCTAAAAAAGAAGAAGGAGAAGGTAGACTAGGGAGAGGAGGAAGAAAAAGAGGAGGAGGAGGAAGGGAAAAGAAAACTGAGACAAGCAAAAAGAGAAACAGCAACAAAAAAATGCACACAAGCCCAATCTACCAGCGATAGCCACTGTGGGCAATCTTAGCACATGCACGTCCAAATTCTTTTCTTTGCATGTACAAATTTGCCCCTAAAATGTACTTTTATAACCTTTTTCACTTAAAAATATGTAATAACAAATCCACTTAGCACCCAGATCTTGATTTCTAAACACCATTCCGCACTAAGAGGAACCAGTACTCCTAGAGAAATAGCTAGTTCTAGGGCCAGAGCAAGGAAAGGCCATAGTATTCCTTTACTGAGGCTGCTGTAACAAATTATCCCAAACTCGGTGGCTTGAAACAATAGAAATTTACTCTCCAAGGTTCTGGAGGCCAGAAGTGCAGAGTCAAAGTGTCGGCAGGGCTGTGCTCCCGCTGAGGCTCTAGGGGAGGAGCCTTCCTTGCTTCTTCCTCCTTCTGGTGCCTCCAGACATTCCTGTGGCCATTGCTCCAAACTCGGCCTCAAGTTTCCTATGAACTTCTCTGTGTCTCTGTTTTCTCCTCTTCTATCTCCTGGAAGGACACCTGTCGCTGGATTGAAGGCCCACCGCATCATCCAGGATGATTTCCTTATCTCAAGATCCTTAACTTCGTTACATCTGCACAGACCCTTTCCCAAAGAAGGTCACATTCGCAGGTTCTGGAGGTTAGGACGGGGACGCATCTTTCTGCGGGCCACTGTTCAACCCACTACAGACGTGATGGATCCTGGAAACCTTGTTGGGCCAAAAGGTCAGAAAGAGTTCAGAGAATGATGAGGACATGTTAAAAAAAATAATAATAACGTAAAGGACAGTTTGAAAAAGTTCCCACTGGCCGAATATGGGATGAATAGAACATCAAGTAAATAATGATAGTAATAGATTATAACCCAATAAAAAAATAGAAATCCATGCTTCTTATATATATACATAAAGAATGTTACATAGGAAAATGATATATATATATAATTTCTATATAAAATGTTATATATGAAAATATACATATATATATATATATAACTAAATACAGAGCTTGATGAAGAATGAAAAGTTTACCTAGTCTCAATGTATCATCCCACAAAACACATTACAAAAGAAAAAAGGGGTAATTTACATTGGAGAAGACTGACAGACTCCACCTTAATCAAGTGACCCCGTAATAAGACAAATTGAACTTGTACGCTATACCATCAGAGAGAATGCAACAAGAAGTATCAGTTCCGAGATCTTTTTGCCAAAGAGGCATTATCTGCATCTAGTTATGAGAAAACATCAGACAACCCCAAACTGAGCAATATTCCGCAAAATAACTGGACTGTAACCTGCAAAGATGTCAAGATCATGAAATCAGAGAAAGACTGAGGAACTGTTCCAGACTGAAGGAGACTAGAGACATGACAACTACACGTGACGTGTAATTCTAACTGGATCCTTTTGCTATAAAGGACCATCATGGAGACAATCATAAAAACTTGATTGAGGTCTGAGGATTAGGTGGTAGTAAGATACTGCAATGGTTAATTATATATTAAGCTCAGCTGGGCTATGGTGCCCGGATATTTGGTCAAACATTATTCTGGATGTTTCCTCGAAGGTGCTTTTTAGATAAGATTAACATTTAAATATGTAGGATTAAAGTAAAGCAGATTATCCTCTATAGTGTGTGTGGGCCTCATCCAATCAGTTGAAGGCCTCAATAGGACAAAGGCTGACCTCCCCTGAGCAAGAAGGGATTCTGCCGCATGATGCCTTTGGCCATGAACTGCTCCTCTGCCCTGAGGCTCCAGCCTACCTTGCACAATCACATGAGCCAATCCCTTAAAATAAATTTCTATCTATATATACACATACATCCTGTTGGTTCTATTCCTCTGGAGAACCCTAATACAGATATAAATGTTAATTTCTTGACTTTTATGGTTGTATGGCTGTTATATAGGAGAATGACCTATAACTAACCACGGTACTCAAGTATTCAGGGGCACAGGACATTCTGTGTGCAACTTACTTTAAAATAGTTAAGGAAAAAAATCTTTACTGTTTCTACAATTTTTCTGTAAGTTTGAGATTATTTCAAGATAAAAAGTTTTTTTAAAAATTAAACAATGCAATTTTTAAAAAGTATATTGTAAACACCTTTCGTATCAGCAGATACGCTCATGTAAACATCATTTTAAATGTTTTTATATGCTGGATGTATATATCATAACTTATATGACCAAATCTTCTATCATTAGACATTTACATTCTTTCTCATTTTGCATTATTTCAAACAGCTGTTCATTGAACATTATACTAGAGATATATCTTAAGTATATTCTTAATTATTTCCTCAATACAAATTTTTAGAAGTGGAATTGCTGGGTTGGAAGGCATTCATCTGAAATTTTGGAATAAATTGTTAAACTGCCTTTTGAAACACTAAATTCCCTTGCCACTGAGAAACTTAGACCATTACTATAAGATGACAGGTCAGTGCTTAGCTAGATTTCACAACTCCTTAAATGCCCTAGCCAAGTACTCAAACTGTCCAGATTCCAGCCCCAACCTCTCTTTTTCTCCTTAAATACTTCTCCTTATTAACATGGAGCCCCATGGCAGCCCAATGGTCCTGATATTCAATGCCCTTGAAAGTGTAAACCGCACATGTGAGCTGAGGATGAGCTTTTGAATCAGACCAGTATTTGATTACCAGCTCAGCCACTTATTAGATATCCTAGCAATACTTCAGAAAAACTACTTACCTGGCACATAGTTTTAACCATACCATATGTTTTTATTAAATTCTAAGAGTAAAATAATTTTAAAATATGAAATGACAAAGTCCTGTGTGTTAGTCCAGGTCCTCTGGGAAGTAGACACAAAATTGGTATTAAACATGCAAGGATTATATTAAAGAAAACTCCTGAAAATGGATGGGGAGCTGGGAAGTTGGGACAGCCACCACTGTGACACAAGGAAAGAGGATCCAAGTGAAGGTAACATCCTAGACTGCTGTGGCCATGCAATCTAAGGAAATCTCCACAGCAAAGCTTTTGAGGAGTCGCCAAGCCAAAGTCAGCCAGCAGCGGAGGCTGTCTCCCAGGCACGGGCCTGCCTTAGCATCTCAGACACACCCAGACACCAGCTTTGGACAGTCCGATGCAAACAAACGCAGCTATGGGTATCAGGACACAGCAGCTCTGGCCCTTGCTAATTATGCTCCCTGAAGTCAGACAGCTACAAGGCACATGCTCATGACAGCCACACCTGGTTTACTTCCTGTCTCTGCAGGTTTCCAGCTAGGGAGCAATGCAACATTTAACCCCATCTGAGGAGGCAGCAGCTCACACTCTGGAACCGATTCTGCCTCTTGGAAGAAGGAGATAAGGGATTATGTTTTTCTAATCAGGAAGAGATGTGGAGGACTTATGGGTAGAAATTGAGACAAGTTTACTGAGAACCACAAGAGAAGACAAGAATAAATGAAGAAATATACTCTTTTCCTGGATGGAAAAATTCGCAGGCTATGGAAATATCATTTCTCTCCAAGTTATTTGCTATTCCAGTCAAAATACCCAAGAGATTGATAACATTGTTCTAATAGTCATCTTAAAGAATAAATAAGAAGCAATGGTTTTTTAAAATGTTGCAAAGGGTAAATAAAAGAGAGGTCCTCGTACTTACCAGATATGGAAAATTATAACATTTGGTCATTAAAACCGTGTGATGTGGTCACACCAATACACAGACTGATGGAAATGATTAGAGAGCTTGACAATAGATGTAACTACAAAGGGTGTTTAGTCCATGATGAAGGAGGCCTTTTAAATCAGTTCTGAGATAATTGGATAAATGGTTTTGGAAAAATAAAAGCAGATCCCTAAATCTCACCAAATACTAAAATAAACTACAGATTGATTATATTTTTAACATACAAAAAAAAATACCCCAGTAAAAAGTACTTAAAAATATATGAGAGATTACTTATCTGAGTTCAGAATGGAGGAAGCTTTTCTCAGCACACAAGCAGACGCATAAAACCGTAACATTAAAGATTGATAAATTTGACAACATTAAAATTTAAGATGTCTGAAAATCAAAAAAAAAAACACCATAAAAGATTCTGGGAAGATGATGGTTGCAAAGATGACATAGTTTTTGGTACTTCCTCAATTGCCATGTATCAATAGACAGAGAAACAAGATAGCAATGTCAAAATCATGGCCAGCATTTGCAGCAAACCTAGGTGACAGGGTATTCCCACAAACCCCAAAGTACAAGTAGATCAGGCCAAACCACAACACCACAATACCTGTATGGTTCTGACATCTTTGCAGAAGGAGGTTGAAGGAAGCAATGAGGCATATGACAGATGAAAGAACAGCACACCATAGAATACCAACAGGTATTCATTCACAGTAAAACGTAGCAGGTCACCTTGAGAGCAGAAGCAAAAATTGGAAGGGATGTCCCACTGAAATGTCACTGCATACTCCTCAGGTGACAGTTACACTAAAAACCCAGACATCACCACTATACAATTCATCCATGTAACCAAAAACCACTTGGACCCCTAAATCTATCGGAAATATAAAAAACAAACAAAAAAGGCTTCTTGAAGAAATGGCTAAGAGGTCTGTCTGAAACAAAAGATGCAGAAGATGACCCTGGAACATCTCATTAAACCTGGTGAAAAGGAAGCTGTCAAAGACTACCAAGGTCATGACAAAACAACTCTACGTAGCCAACTGGAAGAGGATCCCACTGACCAAAGATAGGACAATAGACTTTCAATAAGGCTAACAATTGGGATGGATTGAAATCTGTCAAATACATTTAAATCCAAGAGTTCATAAGAATACTAAATAACATTTTTAAGAACCAAATTAGTTGCTTTTGGAGGTTGATAGGAAACCAATTAATTATCTTGGAAAACTGGTTACTAAAGGAAATAGATGAAGCATTTATTTTTCTGGTCCTGTATGAACTGCATCCTATATGAACTGTACCAGTATGGTAACCAAAATTATATTTATGAGAATATTCCAGCCAACAAATGAAAGAGAAATGACAGAACTTGAATATCACCATTTCATAATCCCCAGTGAATTAATGCATCTAGGCATTCAGCATCCACAGCTGCTAACACCACAATACAAGAGACCATCAGACATCAGACATCCTGTGCTTCTTGATGAAAGAACACGCTCCACCATCTACAGTCTTGCCAAATACATCAAGCCCAGCCGGATCCAGCTGCCAATTTGCAGAAATGAGATGACTTTTTAAACTTCACCATGCGTATGCACTCAACAAAACTCAAATTGTGGGAAACTCTACAGATCAAATAGTCTGGTTTCTTCTATAAGTAAATCATTAGGGGAAAAAAGGGGATGAGGTAGGGGACAATATAGAATAAAAGAACCTTAAAAGACTAATATAACCAGGGTTGGCAAGGAAATTGGATTCCTTGCACATTGCTGGTGGAGTGTAAAATGGTACAGCTGCTGTGGCTAAAACAGTTTAGCAGTTCCTAAAAAAGTTAACCATAAGGCCGGGCGCGGTGGCTCACGCCTGTAATCCTAGCACTCTGGGAGGCCGAGGTGGGCGGATCGTTTGAGCTCAGGAGTTCGAGACCAGCCTGAGCAAGAGCGAGACCCCATCTCTACTAAAAATAGAAAGAAATTATATGGACAGCTAAAAATATATATAGAAAAAAAATTAGCCGGGCATGGTGGTGCATGCCTGTAGTCCCAGCTACTCGGGAGGCTGAGACAGGAGGATCGCTTGAGCTCAGGAGTTTGAGGTTGCTGTGAGCTAGGCTGACGCCACGGCACTCACTCTAGCCTGGGCAACAGAGTGAGACTCTGTCTCAAAAAAAAAAAAAAAAAAGTTAACCATAGAGTTACCATAAGATCCAGCAATTCTATTCCTAAGACTATACTCAGGAGTATGGAAAATGTATGTTCACACACAGACTTGTACACAAATGTTCATAGCAGCATTATTTGTACTAGCCAAAAAGTCAGAACAACACACATAGCTAGCAACTGATGAATGAATAACAAAATGTGGTTTATATCTAAAGTAGAATATTATTTGAGCATAAAAAAGGAATGCATTTCATCCACGTCATAGCATATTTACAACCACGCTATAACATGGATGAAGCTCGAAAGAAAAATTATGCTAAGTGAAAAAGAAGCCAGATACAATATTAAATAATTTCATTTATACAAGATATCCAGAACAGGCACATCCATAGGGACAGGAAGATTAATGCTTGCCAGGACTAAGGTGAAAAGGGAATAGGTAGTTACTGCTAACAGGTGTAGAGTTTCTCTTGGGACGATGAAATTTTCTAGAGTTACATAGTGATTTTGGTTGTACAATTGTAATATGGTACTAAAAACCATTGAATTGTATACTTTCAAAGGGTGAATTTTATGGTATGTAAATTATATCTCAATTTTAAATAACAAATAAAGAGACATATTAATTTTTAATGGACAATACCATACTATCGTATCTGGGGATACACACGTCAGTGATAAAACTACAAAGATATACAAGGAAGTTATTTTGTAAAGTCAGGATAGTGGTTACTTGTGGGGGGAGGAAGGGAGATAGAAAGGGACATATGAAGGGGTTTCTGGGAAGACAAAAGTTCTATTTCTTCACCTGGGAAGTACTTACAAAGGTGTTTACCTTAGAATAATACACTAAGCAACACTTTTGTTTTATGTGGTCTCCTATATTCATCATCATTCAACATCAAAAAGGTACACTGTGAAAGTACAACTATGACAGCAAAAGATTAATATTCTTACTTTACAATAATTTTTTAAATTAATAAGGAAAAACTTAGCTCAATTTAAAAACAAAGATACTTCATAGAAAACCTACAATGGCCAAAAACATTTTTTAAAGTCCAAGCTTGCTAATTATCAAAGAAATGCAAATTCAAGCAAAAATAAGAATGTGATTGATCAAATTGGATATGGTTAATTAAATGACAACACCTAATGTTGAGGATAGAGAGAATCGGCATTCTCCCACAATGCCGACGGGAATCTGATTTGGAGAGTAATTTGGCAACATTTAATCTTAAAAAAATTTCAACAAAACTTTAAAATTATATGCATTTGAAATAGCTCCACTTTTAAGAATTTAGCCCAAAGAAATGATCGTGAAAGTTTGAAAAAGCATATTTACAAAGATATTCAGCAAACCACTACTTATATTTTTTAAAAAACTAGAAACAATTAAATGTCTAATAAAAAACTTGTTAAATAACTCATCAACTCCAGCAAATCCCATGCAGCCATAAAAAAGTAGAACACTCAATGACATTGAAGATATTTAGAAGATATTGTTTTGCAAAAAGCAAGTTTAAAAGCAACCTCTAGCACAATACGTTTGTTTACTTTTAAACATTTCTATTGTTCAATATAACATAAATAATTGTATACAAAAGAAACAGGGATAGCTGACTTATCACAAAGTATCTTTTAGAAAATAAGGAGATTTTAAACAAACAAACCAAAAAAAAAAAAAACCAGAATATCTGTGTAACCAGCACCCAGGTCTAGAAATAGAATCATTCAAGCATCCCCAAGGCACCCTCCTTCCATCTTCCAATCTCTATACCCTCTCTTTTCTCCAAATGAACCACATTTCTGATGATTGTGATCATTTCCTTACTTTTCTTTATAGTTTCACCACCTGTGTATCTATCAGCTAACGATGTAGTTTAGTTTTTGTCTGTTTTCAAACAATAAGATGAAATCATATAATATGTGCTCTTTTATCTCTGGCATCTTTTGCACTACATTTTGGTCGTGAAGTTCATCCCTGTTGTTGTACAGTAGTAGTTTTTCATTGCTGTGTACGTATTCGAATGGGGAAAGCCTTTCTAAATGGTTGCATGAATATACCATGATTTATTTATTCATTCTGCTCTTGAAGGACATTTGGTTTCCAGTTCGGGGCTATTATGAACAATGCTGCTATAAACATTCTTCTGTATGTCTTTTATTGCATGGGAACACACAATGCTGTTGAATGAATACTGAGCAGTGGAAATGCTAGGTGAAATGATATGTGGATGTTCAGCTTTAATAGATAATGTCAAACAGTTTTCTGAATTGCCTATAACCATTTGCCACTCTCATCAGTGCTGTGAGTTTCCATTTCTCCACATCCTTAAAAATACTGACTATTGTTAGTCCTTTTTAATTTTAATAGTTGCACAGTTATGCAGCAGTATCTTGTTGAGATTTTAATTTGTATTTTCCTTATTTCTAATGGATTTATTGGTCATTTAGACACAATCATTTATAAAGTGCTTATTCAAATTTCTTGCTCATTTTTTCTATTGGATTGTGTGTATTTTTCTTTAAAAGTACAGAATATAAGTGGAGAAAAAGATATTTTAAAAAGATTGCATGTATATTCGACAATGGTGATCATCATATTTTTAATTTTAAATATTTTTACTTCTTTTCTCTTTTTTTTTTTTTTTGCCTGCCCCATATGACTTGTAGGAAGGTGATAATTATTTCTGAATGATGGAATTATGGGTAATTTATATTTTTTTCCTTGTGCTTTTTTGCACTTTTCTAATTTCCTATGATTATGTATTATTTTCAGAAAGTTGTGTTACATGACTTTTTAATAAATAAAAACAATGGGTTTTTGCAAAAGATACTGTCTAGGGAATAAAGTTTGAATGCTGAACTGTTATATTTATGGGATTTAGGTTGAGTATCCCTTATGTGAAATGCTTACGACCAGAAGTGTTTCAGATTTTTTCAGATTTTGGAATATTTGCAGATACATAATGAGATATCTTGGGGATGGGGCCCAAGTCTAAACATGAAATTCATTTATGTTTCATATACACCTTATACATATAACTTGAAGGTAATTTTGTACAATATTTTGAATAATTTTGTGCATGAAACAAAGTTTTTACTGTGACCCATCACATGAGGTCAGGTATGGAATTTTCCACTTGTGGCATTATGTTAGCACTCAAAAAGTTTTGGAGTTTGGAGCATTTTGGATTTCAGATTTTCAGATTAGGGCTGTTCAGTCTATATTTGGATGATTTATGGTGGCGATTCCCTAACAATTACAATGTGTTCTACAGCTAAAATTGAATGGTAGTGTCATTTTCCAATTTTCAGTGGTTTTGTTTATTTTGTTTAATGCCTTAGAACAGCAGTCCCCAACCTTTTTGGCACCAGGGACTGGTGTTTCATGGAAGACAATTTTTCCATACACTGATGGTGGAGGGTTGGGGTATCATGGGTTGGGGGAGGTGGTGCAGAGTTCAGATGGTGATACTCGGCCCATTTCCTGATAGGCCACAGACCAGTAGTGTGCCGCAGTCCAGAGGTTGGGGACCACAGCCTTAGGACCAAATTTAAAACATCAATTTATCAACCTTATATACATATCAATGAATTATTAACATGCCAAATAGGATCCAACAGAAACAAAAGTTTTGAAGTCTGAGCCATAATTAGGACAATCATATTTCTATATCAAGAAGAATTCTTGTGCTCACTCCTATCAGAACTATTAATGCAGCAGCTTCTAAAATAAAAGCATTTCCATCCTGATAAGTCACAAGTTAAGAGGTGTTGGATTTTTCATACCCTGAATAATTCATATCAAACATTAGTTACTGTACCCAATAGTGTGCAGCATAAGAAAGCTTGACCTCAAAGAGCTTGCCATCTAATTGGAGACATAAGTCAAGCCCTTATGGAAGTAAGAAATGCATCATAATGTGTAAGTGATGCTAGGAGTCAAAGAAAACAGACTTAAAAGTAGAATGAAGCCAGAAAATAAGGTCTAATACAAGAAGACCATAAACTTTGGGTATGTATTTTTTACCCATTATTGGTACTCTACTTGAGCACTCTGTCCTGCAATAGGTAATACTATACAATAGTAAATTGTGCCTTTTTTTTTTTTAAGAGACAGGGTCTGGCTATGCTGCCCAGATTGGATGGAATCTCCTGGGCTCCGGGATCCTTCCATCTCAGCCTCCCCAGTAGCTGGGACTAGAAGCATGTGCCACTGTGCCCAGCTACAACAATTAAGATTTTCTTTCAGTCTAAATTTATGCTACCTTCTTATCTTTATCATAGTAGCAAGTCAATGGTTTTAAGATGGTCTCAAAGCATTTATTCCCCAAGATTCCAATCCTTTCTCTGCTAATATATGGTATGATCCACATCTTATTTATATACATGAACATGCCTTCTTTTGTCCTTGCATAATCTGGAATATAACTTGAAGAAGCCCTTAAAGTGTTATTAAAAATTAATTTCCTAAAAGAAAAAAATTAATTTCCAGCTATGACTCTGAATAATTCTAAATTCCGCACAGCAACTTGCAGTCAGCTTTCATAAATGTTAAATTAGCATTTTGACACAGAATTTCAAATGAACTGTACCAGAATGTTAAGACTAAATCAGCTTGGAATGTCAGGGAAGATGGCAGAATAGAAAGCCACCAGGAATCTGTCTCTTCGCTGGGACAATAATTATACTCTCAGAATCTGTGTGATGTAAGGATTTTGGAATTCTGGAGTCTATTCAAAGGCTCGCAGCCTCCAGGGAAAGGTGTGGCCAGCAAACTGTAGTTAATTTTGATCAATTTCAGCCCAGTACAGTAGCAACTATGCATCCTCCCACCCACAGACCTATGGCAGGTAGCCATATTAGTGGTCCTAGAGTAGCTTGCAGGGGACAGAGTGGGCAACAAGGACTTTGTTCTCTAAAGACGGGACACCTGTGTTGTGACCTTAATTGGTGCTTCTCATCACAGAGGAGTTGGACACAGAAGCAGGCAGCCACTGTTGCAACTTCCACCACCAACTCTGACTTGAGTGACCACAGTGGAAAATACCCAATTCCCAGACTTCAGCCAGTTTATAGATCCAGAGTTCCCTCACTGAGGTGGAGGGGTTGCCACCCTTTAAGGAAGAATTGCCACTTGGTCACAACTTTATACCATACATCCTACTCAAAGTTATCTGCTGAGGGATCTATAGCCATTTACCAGGGTGACTGGGCATGGGGGAAAAGGAAAACCTAGGCCTCCTGGAGCTATTAGATACTGACTCTAAATTAATATTGACTCCTGGGCACCCAGGGCACCACACTGATCTACCAGTCAAGTGACAAGTAAGCTTTGGTCCAAGTCCATCTCACAGTGAGTCCGATAACGATCATTAAGGAATGATCTTGTGATTATTTCCCCATAAACATATTTAGCAAGTAGCACAAAGAATCCTCCAGTTGATCCCCTGACTAATGGAGTAGGAGCCAGTATGCAGGAAAAGTAGAACCATTATATAAGAAGAGCAGAATGTCCCTGTTCGCTGGCCTGACAAAACAGGGGAACATGATCTACAGGAGGCTTAGTTATGGTGTCAGCTAAGCCACATCCTGTGAAGTTGGGTACTGTCCTATAGACAAGTATATGCTTTAAATCAACCAAAGGTAGGAGGGAGTGGACTCTCAAAATGTACCTAATAACCCACTAATGGGAATTTTTACTAATCTTGTATTATGAGAATTTGGAAGTCCTAATTCCCAAGGAAGGAGAGTTTCTGCAGGGAGCACAGTCATGGTTGCATTGAACTAGAAGTGAAACTGCCACCTGACCATTTGGGGGTCCTAAGAAAGGGGTTACTTTATCAGTCAGATGATTGATTCTGATTACTAAGAGGAAATGGTGGCTGCTACACCAATGATGCAGGAGGGGCTACATCTGGCATCCAGAGGGTTCACTGAGGCACGTCACATTACCCCTATGTCCGGTAATAACTATTGTCGTAGGTTGGGTTATCTAGAAGTGACTGGGAGCTCACGATTTTTTGAGGGAGTGCTTGTCAAGAAAAACCTGTAAGGGAGGAGCAGGGTAGAGAAGCGGAAAGAGGATGTGGACTCAGACAAGTCTAGTCTTGGCCTCACCCACCAGGGGAGGACCTTGGCCACACATTTGTCCCCTCTTGAGGCAAGGGCACTAACTTTTTACCCTGCAGCACCCCCTTGGGAGTGGCTAACTTGTCAAGGAAGCCAAGGACACTTGGATAGAGAAGAAAGCAGCCATGAGCAGTCAGCAGCCAATACTCACAGAAGTAGGAGGTGATTTTAAATCCGTATCAGTGGCAGAAGTTGATCACACACGTTTGTACATAGAACTCAGACTGAAAACGCTAATGAACTATTCAGAACTCACTTTTTTGGTACATTCTTCCTATTAGGTAAATAAATACCGTTTTCTCCTGCTCAGTGCTGCCTCCTTTCACCAGAGCAGGGAGATTATTTTGTTTCTCTTGTCTCCAGTGGAAAGCAAATCTGGACTTTTGGTGAAAATGCTGTTGCTTCTGGTTGGAGGAGAAAATTAAAATAGGGTAGTTATTTTCCTGTCGGTCATAGGTCGGAACATGATAAAAACCTCGCTGGGTCTGTGATTTAATCATCTTTGTCGCGCCCACAGCATCCCCCAAAGCACTTTCCAAGTACTAATTGCTCAATAAACGTTTGTTGGAGAAAGCAGTGAATAAAAGTGACATAACAACAAAACGTGGACAGATTTCAGCAGGATAAAAAGCACCAGACCAAACGCTTTGCGTGCTTAGTCCCCAAAGCTAACCCCAGACTTTCTCGCGTGCATCTCAGCCCGGGGTGGTGGGGGGGGGCTGGGTGGCCCCAGGGGAAGGGTCTTCGACCCGGCCCGGGCTGCCCCCCTCCTTCCTGTGCCTTCCCAACCCCCTCTGCTTTTCCTTTCAAACTTCCTCCCACCCTGCAGGCGTCGGGGGACACCCAGGGACCACGCGACCCCCCAGAACTGCCCGTCCCCTCAACCGCGTCTCCGGAAAACTGAGCAAAGCTCGGAGACTGCGAGGGGCGAGCCGGCCTAGCGCCGCCCCCGGCTCCCGCGCATGCTCCCTGACTTGACCAGAGTCACGCTGCAGCCAGCAAGAATCGAAATCCACTTGTCCACATTTTGGATGTGACCTGGAAGCAGTAGAAAACCGCCAGCCTCTCCTCCAGGAACGGAGCGGGCGGTAACTGAGAGCCGAAGGGCGGACTCCGTTCGCAAAACCCGGAAACCCTTCCCGATCCAGTCCGCGGACGGCCGTGCGCCTCCGCACATGCGCAGTAGCCTCCCGCGGCGCCGGCGGTGGCTGCTGCTGAGTCCCCGGAGCCGGAAGGTCCGGCGGCGGTGGGTTGGTGGCTCAGTGTCTCCCGGGTCATGTCGGCCCAGGGAGACTGCGAGTTCCTGGTGCAGCGAGCCCGGGAGTTGGTGCCCCAGGACCTGTGGGCAGCCAAGGCTTGGCTGATCACGGCCCGCAGCCTCTACCCGGCTGACTTTAACATCCAGGTGAGGTCAGGGCCGTGCACGCGGCCGCCCTGCGTGGAGGTGTGCGCACCTCCCAGCGCCCAGCTGCCCTGGTCCGCCCTGGTCCGGGCCGAGCCAGCCTGGGACCGGCCACCTGCTGCGGGCCCGCCCGCCCTTCTCTTCCCATTTCTCCCCTCCCTTGCCCACCCCCGTCCTCGCAGCTTTCACAAGCCTCCTCCCCCAGCACCTTGAGAGATAGCGGACCCACTTGAGGTCGGATCTGCTTGGATCCGTGGGGCTGTGATGTGCGCTCTGGCCTAGGCGGCACATATCGCCCCTAGGAAAAGGCCATTCGCTTCTTCATTTATAATGGCAGCCATTTGTCCAGCGCCTGCTACTTTTGAGACATCATCTCACATCATCCTGGGCGTCCAGCGGTTGCAAGTGAGCGAGAGGGTCACACCCCTAATCCGTGTGGCAAGGCGACCACGTATGTGGCGCTGTCCCACCAGGTGATGCTTTGCTCTCAGGCTCTCCATTACCGCGGGGAGGGTACTCACTGAAAGCCCAGAAGCGATGCTGGAGATGAGGTAGGACCAGCCCCAGGCGGAGGTTAGTGACCAGTGGGCCTGATCTGTGTTGCAGTACGAGATGTACACCATCGAGCGCAACGCAGAGCGGACTGCCACCGCTGGGAGGCTGCTGTACGACATGTGAGTGAAGATGTTTGCAGAACTTTCACTGCACTGGTCTCTCAACGAGGTTTTGTTTCTGTCTTTAGAAGTGGGAGTTGAGATGGGGGAAGATCTTCAAGTTCATCCATGTCTCTGGTACCCAAACTTACTTGCTAATTAGTCTAGGCCCTCCATTAATTGCCGACACGCCTTCTTCAGAGAAGTCTTTTATTCTTATGTGTAATTCTTGTTAAAAAGTCTTTCCCGTAAGTGTTTATTTTAGAAATAATACATGCTCATTGCAAAAGTTCAGACAATACTTAAATTGTAGAGAATAAAAAGTGAAAGTGCTTCTAAACTTGACCAGAATTAAATTTTGTGTGCAGTATATCTGTACAAATATACATAATACATATAAATACGTTTTTGGGGGGAGAGGGGTTACCAAAGTGAGATCACATTATTCATTCTGCATCTTCCCTTCTTCACCTAGTGTGCTGGACCTCCTCCTATGTCAGTATGTAGAGTTCTACTTCATTCTTTTTCATGCCTATATAGCATTTCATGGCCACTCTTTTCTTGGTGGACATTTGGAGAGATAGTTTTCAATTATTTGGAACTTTGTTCAGAGTGTCAGTAAGCAATTGTGTACCCATATTTTGGTGTTTTTCTGTGGAATAGATTCCAACACAAATATTTTCATAGGCAAAGAGTCTGCACATTTTAAATTTTGATACACTATGACATTACTCTCCAAAAAGTACTATCCCAATTTACATTTGCACTTATGGTGTACAAGAGTGCCAGTTTTCCCGCACCCTTGCCAGCACTGGATATTATCTGTCTCTTTTTAATTTGTGCTACTTGTATTACTCAGGTTGAGTGTTGTTTCAGCTCTTCTCTTTGGCTGTTTGTACTCTATGATTTGCCTTTGCTCATTTTTCTTTTGGATAGTTTTATTCTTGTTGATTTTTAGGAATTCTTAGTATATTATGGTTGCTTGTCTTTTCACTTATAATAATCTCTAAAGACTTTTGTAAGTATTCTCAGTTTTCTAAACTAATTAGTTTTTAGTTTTTATATCTTTATTTTGGTTGTTTTGGCACATCTAAGCATTCCCTTGGAATAAAGAAAAATATTTTTTGCCAAATTCTAATGGTCTTTTTTTTTTTGGATACTGTATAGAATCTGACATTTTAATTTAATGCATTCATTTTAAAATAGGTTTGTGAATTTCCCAGACCAGCCGGTGGTGTGGAGAGAAATCAGCATTATTACATCAGCATTAAGGAACGATTCACAGGATAAACAAACCCAATTTTTAAGAAGTAAGAGTGGAGTAATAACTTAATGGTATACACATGACCATTTCTGGAATACCAAATCATATATAGTAATTTTACAAAAAAAGTTACACCTGTGGTTTTGGTGCCTGTATGTATGTTTTATTCTTGGCAACCTAAGTCTGTAATAATGTCACTCAGTACCTTGAGTATTTGCTTAGAACCCTTTAAGCTTCTTTAAAGGATATGGATTTATCAGAAATCAGGATATATTTTTAACAGGTTTTACAGTAACCAGAAAACATCTATAGATTAACCAGATCGCCACAAAACAGGAAAGAAACTTTCTCTTTAGACTTCTGTGTTTGTTGCTGTAGCCAGTCAATGATTTCAAAGTCTAGATAAAAAAGAAAGTAGATGGTTTAGGTCATTTCAACCTAAACAAGCATGTGTTCTTTATCTCCACCTGCAACAAGCACTCTTATGACGGTTCACATACATCACTCATGTATTCTGTATCCAATAAGGCCTCCAAATACTTTATGATTATTCAGCAAACACCTTGTGCTAAATACCATCGGACCCAAAAGCCTGCCAGGTTGTAGGTGAAACCTGACCACAGTGATCGTTTATGTAGTGTTCACTGTTCCGTACATGAAAATGCCTTACTTAACACTTTTGCTTCAGTATTTTCTTTCTGAAAGAAACTTTGAAAAGTGAAATGTGTTGTGTACAGGTTTATTTGAAACTCTCCCTGGTCGGGTCCAGTGTGAAATGTTACTAAAGGTCACGGAACAATGCTTCAACACATTGGAACGATCAGAAATGCTGCTTCTACTTCTGCGGCGCTTCCCTGAAACAGTGGTACAGCATGGGGTAAGATTTCATTCTTCTCCTTTTTTTAAGAGAAAATAAAATGGATCATTGATAGATTGATTAGTACAGTTAGGATCTGTAGTGTGTGTTATATTAAAGTGGAGATCATGAGGAGCCCTGGATAAGATTGAACTTAAATCAAGAATTCTATGTCGGTAAAGCTGAAAGGATATCATTGTTACCAAACTTTATAAATTTCCAGAAGTTTCTTATCAGTGTAAGGAAACAGTCACCAAACTCTTGACAGTACTATTTTTTGCAATCTGTACAGAAAAAATAATCTTTTTCCATTGTATTCAACAATGTGTTTTTTTATTTTTTATTTATTTTTATTCATTTTTTCTTGGAGACAGGGTGTCTCGCAGGCTGGAGTACAGTGGCATGATCATAGCTCACTGCAACTTCAAAATCCTGGGCTCAAGCGATCCACCTACTTCAGCCTCCTGAGTAGCTAGTACTCTACAGGCATGTGCCACCACACCTGGCTAATTTCTAAAGTTTTTGTAGAGATGAGGTCTCACTATGTTGCCCAGGCTGGTCTCGAACTCCTGGCCTCAAGAGATCCTCCCATGTCAGCCTCCCAAAATGCTGGGATACAGGCTTGAGCCACCATACCCAGCCCAACAATATGTTTTTGAATTTAAATGAGAGCTATAATTTATGGTCTTAATAGATATGTTTTTCATGTGCTTCTTCCCTCTATTCCTGCCACTTCCCTACATCTGTAATGATTATTGAGTGCTACTGGCAGGCATTGGTGAGTGTTAAGTATCTGCTTCTCTGTGTTCCTGAATCCCCAGAAGTAAACAGTGTCTCTCCTTACAGATAAGGAAACTGAGTCTTAAATGTTTTAGTAACTTCCCGTAGCCAGTGAGTAGTCAGGGTTCAAACCATTCATCTCCATTCATTTAAACTCTGTGGCTTAATTCTTTCCCATGCCATTTTTTGGGCTTCTGACCCTGGTTCACCTTTTCCGTACCTCCTTGTGTTAGTTTCCTAGGCCTGCTGTAACCAAGTACTAGAAACCGGTGGCTTAAAACAACAGAAACACTCTCACAGTTCTGGAAGCTAGAAGTCCAAAGGCAAGGTGTTGGCAGGGCCATATTCCCCCTAAAGGCTCTAGGGGAGAATCCTCGCTTATGTCTGCCTAGCTCCTGGGGTTGTTAGCAGTCATCACTCCTCGACCAGCAGCTGCATCTCTCCAATTTCTGCCTTCGTCACATGATCCCCTTCCCTTTGTGTCCATGTCTTTACATGGCCTCTCGTAAGGACACCAGTTATTGGATTTAGGGCCCACCCTAATCCAGTATGACCTCATCTTAACTAATTACATCTACAAAGCCACTGTTTGTTTTTAAAGGTAAAATGTATTTGAGATCATATTCTGAAGTTCTGGGTGGATGTGAATTTGGGGTGACACTGTTCAACCCAGTACAGTCCCCAATTGTTACTCTGACTTTTAACCTGTGTTACGTAGTCTTTCATACTGTTCCACCCTGCCATAGAGCATCCCTTGTGGCTGCAAAAGAAGGTAATACAAACATCTTAGCAAATCTTGATGAGGGGCTTTGTAGTATGCTAGGGCACATCGGAAGTGGAAAGGTGGCCTTAAATCTCAGACAGTTCTGTCTGGTCCAGCTCAGACTGCATGACGGGCTCTTCCTAAAAACTTACCTTAAAAATGATAAGTTTTATCTGTACATCTTCATGTAGAGAATAATAAAGTTAGTTTCTGCATTTCTTAGAAAATCTCTACATCTCTATCACCATTCTAACTCTAGTTCTAGTGCTGCCCTTAAGTTTCTGTAGATATTTTGTTAGCATTTTAATTCTACTAATTCTGGGGAGACTAACCAAGACAGTGGTCAGATCAGTTTGGCCTTCTTAGCTGTGTTGCTGATGCATTCTTTTGTTTTCTAGTCTTTAAAATGTGAAAAATTTTTTCTCAGGGAAGTTTGAATATACAAACTTATAAGTAAAAAAAAAAAAAAAAAAAAAAAAAATACCCTGATTCTTCATGTAATTCTGACTTTGTTAAATCATTAATTTCATTTTGAAACAGGTCGGCCTTGGGGAGGCATTGTTAGAGGCTGAAACCATTGAAGAACAGGAGTCTCCTGTTAACTGCTTTAGAAAATTATTTGGTAAGAAACAGTGTCATCTGTATTACTTCCTTATGATAAATGGAATATGCTGGGTAAATACATTTTAGGGACAAGTTTATCTGTGGAAAGCAGAGGAGCTCTTCATATTATGGAATTTAAATTCTTGTTTTTTCGACCTAGAAAGCATTTTAAACAACGTCTAAACTTTTATTATGTAGTATTTGATACCTCTGAAAGAATATATGTAACCATTTAAGTATGAAGCATAATAATAAACAAACACCTGAACCCCCACCTAGGTAAGAACTAGACCTCCACCCACAGTGTAGAATCTGCTCGTGGGTTTCCTTGCAGACTCTGTCTGCCAGTGCCTTTCTGTGTGGCAATTTTAAAATAAATGTGCCATGAGGGATTCCCCCATCTTGTGTATTTTAGATACCACATTAAGTGAACTCTAAAACAAGTTTTGTTTTTGCCAGAACCCTAGGGTAGACAACCTAATCAGTTTTTCTTTCTTTTTCCCCTTCAACAGTTTGTGATGTCCTCCCTCTAATAATTAACAACCATGATGTTCGATTGCCTGCCAATTTATTATATAAATATTTGAACAAAGCAGCTGAATTTTATATCAACTACGTCACTAGGTCTACTCAGATAGAAAATCAGCACCAAGGTAAGTGGGAATACCCTGCATTTTCATTTAGACAGGCTTTAGTAAAATTGCAAATTCAGAAGTCCTCAGCATTCTGATCATTCTCCTTGGGATGCATTCCAGTTTGATAGTGTTTCTCAAAGACCGTGTCTAGGAAACGATACTTGAGTTAAGACATGAGACTTTCCTAGAACCACTGCCACCCCTTGATCAAAACAGTCTTCTTGCTGAACTGTAGCTTCAGGGCCCTGAACGTCACACATGCACCACATTTGCAAGGTAGGGAAAGTCACTTCCTGCTTATACCAAGGGCCAGTTGTGGGTCCTTGAGCAAAACATATAATGTGTTGAGATTCTTTACTCTTTTTTTTTGAATGAAGAATCAGACTTTTTCTTCCTTTATCAAGTAGCGTATAAATATTAAGTAGTAATGTTAATTGCAGGCTACTTTTTTCCTCATATCACAGGTGCCCAAGATTCATCTGATTTAATGTCTCCTAGCAAACGTAGCTCTCAGAAATACATAATAGAAGGGCTGACCGAAAAATCGTCCCAGATTGTGGATCCTTGGGAGAGGTTGTTCAAGATTTTGAATGTTGTTGGAATGAGATGTGAATGGCAGATGGATAAAGGAAGACGGTAATAAATAGTTTATTTCTAGGATAGCCTATCAAATCTTTTGGTTGCATAATTCAATCAATTCAATTTTTGATTATTGTATAAAAGTATAATAGGACACTTTTAAAAACCATACAGTGCACAGGTACACTCCTCTTTGGGCAAATTTTGTTACATTTAATATTTATGCAAAAGAGGGTAGTTTTCCACTTTATCAGAGGATTCCTAACTGAAGTATGAACTCTTAAGGTGATGTTGAGTTTGAAACTCTTCTTGGTAGTTCAGAGAAAAGAGAAGCTGCTTGGTATGTTTGTGTCATGACATCTTGGTCTGATCACTGCTCTGATTCAGAAAGAAAAATTTGCCATTCATATGCAGACAGTAAAGAATAATTTTACATGCCTAGAGCTACAATTGGTAAATGTAATGCTTCTACCAGAGCTTTTTTTTAGACCTTTTGCCAACAAGCCCAGAGTAAATGACTAAGTTTTATCATTTTTTATTTTTCAGAAGTTATGGTGATATTTTGCATAGAATGAAGGATCTCTGCAGATACATGAATAACTTCGATAACGAAGCACATGCAAAATATAAAAACCAAGTGGTTTATTCCACTATGTTGGTCTTCTTTAAAAATGCATTCCAGTATGTCAACAGCATACAGCCTTCTCTTTTCCAAGGTTGGTTTACAAATTTTAGAATGTCCCAAAATATTGGTTCAGTGGGGATGGTAAGAA
The DNA here is from genome assembly GCF_041146395.1 of Eulemur rufifrons. Taxonomy (NCBI): domain Eukaryota; kingdom Metazoa; phylum Chordata; class Mammalia; order Primates; family Lemuridae; genus Eulemur; species Eulemur rufifrons. The sequence goes on along the minus strand of NC_090994.1, from coordinate 10,255,104 downwards.
TGACGAAAATGTTTACTTTAACCACTATCGTTGGATCCAAATAGCTATGGGGTGGTACCAGTGGCTTTTTATAGCTGGTGATTTAGTTACGGTTAGTTTGGCTTATTAGTTGGTAGCTTTTATATAAGTATATTTTCATTAAAAATTTCTATTATCAAAGGATGTGGTGGTAATGTGAAACTAAATACACATATTAAATGCTTTTATTTTGTAAAAACAGATTATTGAAGTATATCACAATAGGCAAAGATTCTTAAGTAAAATACATGTTTTATATATAATATATGCATCTATATAGGCTAAGAAGTTTGAAAAATAGAAATGAGGGTGAAATCTCCCATAATCCTTCCAGTATAATACAGCTCTCATTTTTATGTATTGCCTTATATATAGTCTTACATGTACTTAGACTTTGTGTGGAATTTGTAACATAATGTGTGTACAATTTTGTAGTCTTTTTATGGTAATTTTATGATTCATGGTCATTGTAAAAAATTTGCGTGTACATAAGAACAAACACAAAGAAGGAACTGTCACTCGTATTCTGCTACTGAGAGAGAATCTTTATTAACAATTTGGTGTATAGCTATACAGTCTTTCTTTCTCTATATGCACATACTTGTTTGTTTACCTAATTGGGATCACACTGAACATATTTTTAATGATCTTTATTTTCTCATGACAGTTGAGTAAACTTCTCCCTCATATTAAGTGTTCTTTTCCTTGCTGCATTTTTAAGTGATAGTGTTTTCTCTCTATCCCTAGGTCCTAATGCCCCAAGCCAGGTTCCGCTGGTGCTTCTTGAAGATGTATCCAATGTGTATGGTGATGTAGAAATTGATCGTAACAAGCACATACATAAAAAGAGGAAACTAGCTGAGGGAAGAGAGAAAACCATGGTAATCCTTTCAGATATAATTATTAACAGATTATATGTTTATGGTTTGCTAGAGTTGAATCTTTATGTAATATGGCTTTGGAGATAAATTATACAATATAATTACTATGTAAGTCAGTGGTCTCACTGGAGGCTATTTTGCCCCCCAGGGACATCTGGCAGTATCTGGAGACAATTTTGATTTTCATGGCTTGGTGGGGAGGGGTTGCTATTAGCATCTAGTGGGTAGAGGACAGGAATGCTGCCAAACATCCTACAATGCACAGGATGGCATTAGGTCAATAATGACGAGGTTGAGAAACCCTGGTATGTTACTTATACATGTTGTGACTGAATGGCATTGATTAAATTTAAAAAACAAAGCCCAAACTGCATTGGACATCTAGAGCAGGAAGCTGTGCTGGGTTCTGGCCTCAGAATGGAAAGTGCTGAGGCACTCAGGGTAGCCTGAACAAGCCATAAGGAGATGCTGGAGAGGTTTCATGAAGGTGTCCCGCATTTGAAATCAGCCTTGAAGGATACCTAGGGCTTTATCGGTTGGAATTGGGAGGCCGACTTTGTTGAGTGGAGATAGTTTATGCAAAGATGCAAGAGCCAGAGAATGTGAAGATCCATTGGTCTTCTAACTTGGCCAGGTAATAAGCTATGCATGACAGTGATTTGCAAACTTTTACTTAAGCAGAAGAACCCTTTCTTTCAATAAAATCTTTAGTGGAGGCCCAGTGTGTAACAGGAAAGTTGAGCTGCTGCAGTTCAGGAGTCAGCAAACTTTTTCTGTAAATGGCCAAGTAATAAATACTTTTGGCTTGCAGGCCATCTGGTCTCTATTGCAGCTACTCAGCTTTGCTATGATAGTACAGAAACATCCATAGATGATCTGAAAAACAAATGAGGGAACCATGTTTAAATAAAACTTTATTTGCAAAAACAGAGTTTGGCCTGCCGGACATAGTTTATTAATCCCTGTTCTAGTTGAAATGTCCAAAGAGAGCCAAGAGCCTCACCCACTTTTTGTTCTGCTTCTTCCATCCTTGGGTAACATTTTCCTAGATCCTGGGCACTATGAGAGATACACCTTAAGATCACATTCATTAATTTGATGTCTCTGTAGACTCTCTAGAGGATGGTTTGGAGATGGAAGACATAAAGCTGTTCTGGATGCTTATAAAGTTATTAACCCTTTTGATTAACTTATTTAAGTTCTTTCCCCCCCCCACCCCCAGAAAAATGCACATATGCACAATTTGCAAATTATTTTAGGGGTTGACAGCTGCTTTGAAGCCCACCCATAAACCCCAGGTTGAGAACTTTGTTTCCCAGGTGCTCCCATAAGCCTGTCTATGCTTTCCTGCTTGCCTGACATTCCCAGGTGGAGTAAGTCTTGTTAGCTCTTCCCTCTGGTGTCTGACGGTGCTAGTTGATCCAGGGACTGCACATGAAGACCACAGACACCTCTTTCTTCCATGCAGATAACACGTTGTATGTTACTAGTTTTAAGTAAAAGTAATGCCGTGCCCCCATAAAATTCTGCATATATAGCATAGCCCCGGTCCCTCAGTTTCCCTCCGTCCTTACGCTGCCTCCCTGCTCAAGCCATCAGTCTCTTTCCTAGGCAGTCAGAGTAGTTATGTTGTCTTCCTGTTTTCAGCCTTGCGCCCTACAACCTCTTCTTGCCCCAGCAGCCAGAATGATCTTTTTGAAATATGAATCAGACGTGGCTCTCCTGCTTTTCAACCTCTCAGGGCTTCCCATCACGCTTAGACTAAAATCCAGACTCTTCACTTTGCCTTACAAAGTACCTCCTGAGCAGGACCTTCCGTGCTGCAGACACACTGGCCTCCCTGAGCAAGTCCCTGCTTCCCGGCCTCTGCCCCTGTCGAGGCTGTGCTCTGTAAGTGGGGTGCTTTTCCCTCAGGTCTCAAGCTAGGTCCTTGGCGTTTGGTCCCAGCCCAAACATTTCTCCTCTGAGGCCTCCCCTGAGCATGCATCTTTAGTAGCTGTCCAGTTTTCTCTTGTTCTTACTCTGCTTTAATTCCCTGTATAACTCTGTTTTGCTTGTTGGTTGGTTTACTGTGTGTCCCTTCACTAGAGTACAAGCTCCGTGGGCCTAGGACTTTGTCCAGCTTATCCACAACTGTGCCCCGAGCATATGAACAGTGCTTGAGCCAAAGCAGGCGTTCAGCGAACATCTGGTAAAGGAGGGAATTCCCACTGACCCCTCCCAGGTTGGGCATCCAGGCTGTAGAGTAACTTTACATCTTCTGAGCCCGCCTATCCTTCTGTTTTTTCACCTGTCACATGCTCATTGAGCAGGCCCTGTTCTCATTCTCTGGCCTTCCAGCTGATCTGGGATTTCCATCCACTTCTGTTTTCACTGCCTTAGCTGATTTTCTGCTGGTTTTCATCCCATCCCACAGTCTGTGTGTCCTGTCACAGCAGAGGACACACCTGATGGCCCATGAGTTCAGCTCACAGATGCATCTTGCTTTGCTCATAGTATTGATGTTGTGGTTTTTTAATAATCTAGCATTTAAAAATTAGAAACCTAGCATTTCTCATAACCCAGCTTTCCAACTTCCATTTTATAACTGGAACATCTGGCAACAGTGGCCCCTGTGGTGGCCCACAACTGGAGTTGGGTGGTGGCTGCCCACAGTTGATGGGAGTACTTTCTCCACCCAGCCTGATTCACTGGCTCATGTGACACGCCAGACGGCTGGGGCTGGGGGGCGGTCCTCTCCTGTGGGCAGTCTGTCCCCCCACCCAGCACGCTGTTGTGTGTGTTCCCTGCAGCCAGGGCCCTTGTTTCAGAGCATGCCCTCGGAGCTTCAAACTGTACTTGCAGGTTTCAAAATCCATTTCTCTAAATTTTACAAACATTTGGAACTCCACACACTACTTCCCGCCACACCTGGGGGCCTTTACTAAATTCCTGATCTCATTTTGAAGCAGGATTGTTTTCCATAAGTTGCAACACTAATGAGCATACCATTCATGTTAGTGTACGGTATTAGATTGCCACGACTTGGCAAGAAATGGCCCCTGGTGAAATAATACCTGACAGGTAGGTTTTGATTGTGAAAGCATGTGTGTCATTACTAAGGCGGATAAAAACATGGGCGCTGGGCAGTGGGATGGGGTAGAGTCCCCAGGCGGGTAATGGCAGGAGGACACCAAGCTCAGGAGGCAGGGAGAAGGGTGCGCAGTGGGAGGGAGGTGCGAACGGCTTCCTATCTTAGCTGAGATGAGTCTGGGGAACGGAACTTTTAGCAAAAACATTTGTACATATTTATAAATGATCTTAGCAGAGTATAAAGATCTGCAGGAAGAATTTAATTTGGGTCATTGAATTAGTAAAATGACCAAGGTGGAATTAAAGAGTCAAGAAATTCTTAGCAAAATAAAATCCGTAGAGCTCTTTTACCTTTTCTGGTTTTTTGGCAAAATGTCTGATCTGACTCTACCCAGTGGCATTTCCCGTAGTTGCTTTTTTCCATAGCCCTCTATTTTCTTTGGCTTTACGTTACTTGAGATGAGGAGCAAGAAAAGTAGAAACCTTTTCTAACGCATTGCTAAATCCATGTGGACAAGTGTAATTCCTGACTGGACACCTTGCACTGGGGGGGCAGAGCTGGAGATGGGGGTGGCCAGCAGAGAGGAGTAGTGAACAAAACATAAATAACGGTCATTCTCTGGCATTATTTCTTAGGGGACTCAGGCTTTAATTTTATTTCAGTATATGACAAACTATTATTTGGAAGCAAATTAAGTAATGTCACATATTGGGGGAAACAAAATAACCTCTAAAGCAGCACCACTTAAGCTATATCTCTCAATGTAAAATCTAACTTTTGGTTTTTATAAAATGGGTATATTTTTAAATTATTGGAAAATTTAATTCTGTAATTTTTCTCCAAAGCCAACATAAACAAACATTAAGAACCTATATCAGAAAAAAATAAACTCAATTTTGAAAAGAAAAATTGACTGTGTGAGACTGACTATAAAGATGAAAAATTTATACTAATTTTCAAAGATAACTTGTTAAATTCAAAAATTTATTTGTTAGATGTATGTAGTATCCTTTGATATAAGATCCATATTGTAGGCAGAAATGGCAGCAATAAACATAATAGTGTTTTGATAATATTTGTAACTTCGAATTAATCTTTTTCTTCACATTCTTTAAGCAGAGTTCAGATGACGAAGATTGTTCAGCAAAAGGAAGAAATCGTCACATTGTAGTCAATAAAGCAGAACTTACTAACTCCATTGAAGTGTTAGAAAGCTTTAAATTGGCCAGGGAGAGCTGGGAGTTGCTCTATTCCCTGGAATTCCTTGACAAAGGTAAGAATGTGCTTGTCATATTGGTGCTGTTTAATGTTTTATATAAAATCATTATGCTGCCCAAAATGTCACTTATGGAGAATTAAATTGATTATAGTAGTTCACACATTCTATAGAATTCTTTTAGATCATGATACCTAATCAGTTATTAATATTCGAATCACGAGTCACCTCTTAGCTACTACTCTGATGGTGTATTATAATCAGGGTTGGCGTGGAGTTTGAGGGAGATGATTTGGTCTTTCTTTTAAATATTTGCATGGCTGGCCTTTTGTTTCTTGCTGGGTTTGTTTTGTGCTTTTAGTTCTTTTCCTACTGCTTTGTATCTTCCTCAAGCTGCTTGTGACTAAGAATACAAAAGGTATTGCTGTGTTTAATCTGCATTAACCCCACTGCCTGAAAAACTCAAAATCCAAAAACTACAGAAAGCCTATTTCTTTTGAATCCAGACATAAAACTAGAAGGGGTTTTTAGCTGTATAACAGTTAAACTATTAAGTATTTCAGCATTACTAAGAAATCACCAGCTCTTTGCTAATCTGGAATCAAGGCCATTATTTTCCGTTTAGTCAGTGGACATTCATCCCCTGGGCTCCTGTCACATGCCAATACAGGGCCCTTGGTCAGATGTGTCACGTCATGTTTTCTAGGTAAATATAGCATTATTCAGTTTCTCTTTGTCTCATCTAGAATTGCGGTCATGTACGTGACAATTTTGGAGGGGATTTTTCCTTTAGTTATAAATTGATTTAAAAAAAAAGAATAAAAATGTTTACTGTTGTATGTTTATTATTTTAATTGGGTGTAAATATAATAAAATGAGAGCTTTTCCTGGGGAAAGCAAAGTAGTTTAAAAGATAAATGAGGTAATACATGAAAAGCACTTTATATAGTTCTTGGTACATGGTATGTGGTTAGCAAGTGTTGGTGTCTAAAAAAAATTTTCTTTTGTATTACTGATAAGTGTTATGCTCTAATTTTACTATCTAATTGAAATTCTAAAGTGGGATTTTAGAAATCAAAGTCTAAAGTTAGTATACATTTTTTTGTAATTTGTCTCTCTGTTGTTCTCTCTTGCTGGGTTTATTAGTTTTGTTTTCTGCTTCTATGTTACATATTTTTGGTAAATTTGCTTTTGAATTCTCACTCAGAATTTACAAGAATTTGTTTGGCATGGAAGACAGATACTTGGCTTTGGTTAAGAATCTTCCTCACTGATATGATCATCTATCAGGTAAAGTATTACATCTATTTCAAGTACCTGTGTGTGTACAGGATGAGTACTCTTGCACTAGGCCATTGCTGTTTACAAACGTTCTGTCTTCAGTGGCTGAGGGAGTGTGGTCCACTTTCATCTCAAAATAACTCCAAAACGACGGGGCCGTATTTTCTATGTTACTTTTGGTATGGGCAGTCACACCCCTCTATGAAAGTAAGACTTTTCCTTTTCGATATAAGATGAGTACTTCTCACCCCTCCTCTCTCCTGTCTTGCTGTGCTGTTCTCCAGCTACTTAGGCCTAGAATGGAGAGAGCTGATAATCCACTAATAGATGTTGTTGAAGTGGACAGGTTGCTCTTTCCATCCTTCATAAAGAAGTGATGTTAGTAGTGAAATATTTCTTAAAAAATGGTATATCCAAAATGTACTTTGCCAAAGGGCTTCTGTTATTTTATTTAGACTTAAGACCAGAAAGAAAAACTTTGTACTTTTAGAGTACCTCCATAAAGAACTTCCATCTACCATAAGTTGATTTGATTCTATTGACAAGTTTTTTTTTTCTCCTCAGATGATCATGCAAAGGGACCTTATTTGTAGTTACTTTTTAGTTGCTTAATTAACTCTGGAGGGTTTTGTTTTGTTTTGTTTTGTTTTAATGGCAATGTTTTGTCCCTCCTTGCTATTATGTCTTTCTAAGGGTCAGTACAAAAAGGCGATAGCCAGCCTGCACCATTTAGCAGCTCTTCAGGGATCCCTTTCTCAGCCACAGATCTCGGGACAGGGCACCTTGGAGCATCAGAGGGCACTCATCCAGCTGGCGACGTGCCACTTCGCCTTGGGCGAGTACAGAGTGAGTACTGGGCACCTGCATGGGCCAGAGGTGCACAAGGCCAACCCGGCTTTCTCTTTTTCCTAGAGTGGCTTTTTAAAATTCAGTGCATGTTTGCTTGAATTTGATCTTTTTGCTTAGATTTATTAATCTGAGGGTAAAAATCACAGAGATTTTAATTTTCTCTTTACTGTATCTTTTCTGAAATTAGGCTTCTGTACTTGTCAAAATTACTGTTTATTTCTCCATTTAGTTGGAGGGTTTTGTTTTTAGTGTTCTAAATCAGTTCTGTTGTGCTTGGAAAGACAAGGCCATTACTAAATGGGAAATAGAGGATTTACATTTAGTTTACCTGAACCTCAGATTCTCCATTTCAATGATGACGACACCTGAGAGGGTGCTGCAGGAGCAGATTTAGAAATGGGTGTTTCCCCCAGGAGATTTTTGAGCCCCTCCTACTATAGGGTGGGGACCGTGTTTTTTTAACTTTGAATCTCTCATGGCACCTACCACAGTGGTTTGCAGGGCACAATAAATGTTTGAATTAAGTTAAAATTATAAGCATATTTATATATATATAGGTACTGTATAAATTCAATGCCATAATTTAACACAAACTCAGATTTCTTATCTCTCTACGCATTTCAGTTCAAAAAGCTTCAAGTTAGTTCCTTTTGGTCTTTTCTCTTTAGATGACATGTGAAAAAGTCCTTGATTTGATGTGCTACATGGTGCTCCCCATTCAAGATGGAGGCAAAGCACAGGAGGAACCCTCAAAAGTAAAGCCCAAATTTAGAAAAGGTACAATGACAGGTTTTATTATTATTTTGTAACAATAGCTTTAGGACTCAAGGCTGAAAAATGTTTTCCAGTTCCTAATGAGATAATACTGTTGTGATCTGTAGGAATTGGTAAATTGTATAAAAAAGTTAACGCCTTTCCAAGTTTTTCCTTGGCTCCGATTTTATAAGTAGCTGTAAATGTCTTTCTTCCACAGCTCTCTTCTCTTCCTGAGTTTGTTCTCTTTGAAAAATATCATTGAACTCTTTTTCATATCTTTACCAATTCTAGGAAAACCTACATTTGATTAATTAGGAAGTATCTCTCAGCATATCTCTGTTGGACTATTTTGAGCTCACCTCAAGTTTCACATTGCTTGAAAAACTAAATTTATAACCTATCTAAGTTTCCACCTTAATAGTTACAAAAAGATAAGTAAATTAAACATGAAGAAAGTAGAAGATAGGAAATAATAATGCTAAGAGCAGAAATCAATGAAATAGAAAATAAGATAGAGAATATTAATAAAGCCAGACGTCTTTTGAAAAAAATCTATAAAATTGACAAACCCCCTAACAAGATTGATCAAGAAGGTGAACACAAATTACCAGTATTAGGAATGAAAAAGGGAATGTCACTGTAGATCCTACTGAAAGCAAAAGAACAATAAGAGAATAACTTATGAATAACTGTATGCCAATAAATTTAATATTTTAGATAAAAAGGAAAAGTTCTCTGAAAAACACAACTTACCAAAAATTGACACAAAAATGAAATAGAAAATCTGAATGTTCCTTTAGCTATCAAATTAAATTTGTTATCAAAAATCTTCCCACAAACTAAACTCCAGGTCCAAATGACTTCACTGGTGAATTCTACCAAGAATTTAGGAGGAGATAGCACCAAAACCCTTATAGCAAAACCAAATGAGCATTACAAGGGAAGAACTTTAAAGGCCAGTATCTATCATGAACATAGATGTCAACTCCTTAACAAAATATTAGCAAGTTGAATACAGCAATATAGGAGACCAAATATATCAGGAACGCAAAGGTGTTTGAATATACGAAAATCAGTAGAATTCACATTAGCAGATTAAAGGAGAAAAATCATGATTGTCTTAATAGATGCAGACAGAATTCAATACCTATTCATGATTTTTAAAAAAGTCTTAGCAAACTAGAAATAGAAGGAAACTTCAACATCATACCTAACTATGAAATATTGAATGCTTTCTCCTACTAAGATCAGGAACAATGCAAGGATATGTGCTCTCGCAATTTCTGTTCCAACATACCGGAGATTCTAGCCAATACAGTAGGCAAGAAAAGTAAATAAAAACATAAAGATTTAAAAGACCATTGACAGACATGACTACCTTTATTCACAGTTACATATAGAAAAGTCTACATAGAAAAGTCTAGGGAATCTCCAGAAAGCTACTAAAACTAATAAAATTTTCCAAGACATTTTAGTGTACAAAAAATCAATTCAATTCGTATATGATAGCAATAAGCAATTGGAAAACACAAATTTTCAGATACTGTTTATAACATCAAGAAAACATAATATACTTAGGTAAATTTAATGAAAGATGTGCAAAACCTCCACGTTGAATATTGCAAAACATTTCTGAGAGAAATTAAAGAACATTTTTGAAAATGGATAGATCATGTTCATAGATCAGAAGATTCAATATTACTAAGGTGCCAACTTTCCCCAAATGTATCTATAGATTCAGTGCAATTCCAACGAAAATCACAGCAGACATTTTTTGGTAGAAATTGATAACATGATTCTAAAATTTATATGGAAATATAATCTAGAGTAGTCAAAACAGTTTTGAAAAAGGCAAACAAAATTAGGTGACTTATACAACCTGACAGCAAGATTAATATAAAAGTACAGTTATCAAGACAGTATTGGCAAAATATTGGCATAAGAATGGAGAATCCAGAAGTAGACCAGCATAGATACGGTCAAATGATTTTCAGTGAAAGCCCCAAAGTAATTCAGTGGAGAAAGGAAAGCCTTTTCAACAAATGGTGCTGGAGCAAATTACTTTGTATACGTTTGAAGTTTTTCATAACAAAAGGTTTAAAAAAAAAATAGATCTAGCCCAAACCCCTTCAAAAATTAAGTATCTCTCTGGTACAGAAACAGATTAAGTAGGTAAGATGAGACATAGCTGATGTCAAGGCTTATTTTAAAGCTTTAATAAATAAGATAGTGTAGTGTTGACAGAGGGTTTGACCAACAGAACAGAAAAAAAACTGAAAAACAGGTGACATTACAATTCAGTAGAGAAGAATGAATTTATCCAGTAAGTGGTTTTGGGACAATTGATTATCCAAATGTAAAACATGACAACAAAAAAATGAGATTCCCTCCTTCATACTACACAAAAATCTTTAAATTTTAAGATCTAAATGTGAAAGCTAAAACTGTTAAACTTTTAGAAGAAAACACAGAAGAAAACCTTTGTGCCTTTTAGGTAGAGAAGGACTTAGGCTACAAACAGCACATAGCATAATGGGAAGATTAGCAAATTTGATCCCATTAAAACTAAAATACCAACAAAAGATACTATGATCAAATTGAAAAGCTGTAGACTGCCAGAAAACTGTCTAGCACATAAAATCAACAAGAACTTAGTATCCAGAATTTTGAAAGAGCTCCTTCAGACCAGTAAGAAACAACCAGCCACCTCCCTGTAGAAAAATAGGCAAAAGATAAGAACAGCAGATTCACAGAAGCAGAAATCCAAGTGGCCAAAACTATTTGAAAAGATTTTCAACCTATTAGCAATATGGGAAATTCAGATTAAAACAGTAAGTTATCATTTCACACACATCACAATGCAAAAATGAACGAGTGCAATAGTATCAGTATATGAATGAACACATTGCCCATATGCTTCTGGAAGGTGTATAAATTCATACAACCATGTTGGAAACCAAGTTAGCATTACCAAGTTGAACATATCATTACCTAATTATATACCTCATCTCTTAGTTGTATACCTTAGATTGGTGTTTTTCAAAATGTGTCTTCATCCTCTGGGTCATGAGTTTCAACTAGAAATTTTATTTTTTGATGAGATAGAATATAATATGTTTAAAATGATAGCATCTCAGGTAGAAAGGGTAAATATTATTCTATGAACCTTTTATTTTAGATATATAAACACATATAAGTATGTGTATACAGGATCCTCATGTAACAAATATATTTATTTCTTACTACTTCGTGCCTCCAGGTAGAGAAGGATTTAGGATATAAGGAGCACAGACTGTGAAGGAAAAGATTGGAATCTTGCTGTGAATGCCACTGCTTAAAGTTTTTTCCACAAGTGTACAAGAATATATATATGAGAATGTTTATTTCAGTATTGTTTGTAACAATGAAAAATTGGAAATGTCACCATCCATCATAAAGAGAATGGATAAATCACTCATAGTGTATGTAAATGACAGAATACTACATTAGTATCAATAAATCTGAAACACATGAGGTTGAATAATAAAAAAGCAATTTGCAGAAGGATACGTACAATATGACATCATTTATTAATATATAGTAGACTGAAATATGCAAAATATTCCTCTGTGTTTATAAATACAAAGTTACATGGTAAAAGTATATAATACACAAAGGAATGACAACTACCTCATTCAGAATTATGGCTACCTCTGAGTGGGGAGGAAGAGAATGGGATCAGAGAAGGATACACAGGAACCTTCAACTGATTTTGTGATAATTTGTATTAAAATTAAAAAAAAATTAAAGCAAAATGTCAACATTTTATGAAGCTGAGTGGTGAACACACCAGTGTTTGTAATATTCTTTCTATATAATTTTCTATATATTTGAACTGTTTTATAGTAACAAATATTTAAGCAAGTTTAGGAAAGACGGTTGATAAATGAAATCTACAGGCCATCATAAACCAATTTCACCATCATGTTTGACTATAATTGAAATCATGTGGCTGTTACTTTTTTTTAATGAAAGCATCTTAAACATTTGCTTTTCAAAGGTGTTTTCTTTGATAACAACATATATTAACAATAACATGACATTGTGGACTTGTGTTAGGTTCGGATCTGAAGCTCCTGCCTTGTACCAGCAAGGCCATCATGCCATACTGCCTGCATTTAATGTTAGCCTGTTTTAAGGTAAGCTTAAAGTTGATTAGCCTGAAAAAAATTTAATTTGAAGTATGATTCTGATGACCTGAAATGACTTGATCTTTGTTAAGGATTGATAGTTTAGTACTTCTTAAGGACTGGTTGGCCAAGTGGGAAAAGCACATGGGGTAGGAATTAACACATGTTTATTAGATAATAACTTCACTAGGCCAAGAAGAGAAGGAAATTCTCCCAGTCCTTGAGAAGTTTACATATAATAGTGGGACAAATACGTAAAATGTAATCTTGCCTGTTGAAGTGTTGGGGAAATATTTTATGAATTAATATGCAAGCCAGACTATATTAGCTACAGAAGAAGTTGGGTTCATAGAGCTATGGTGAGTTTGTTATAAAGCATTTTAGGCATTTGGGATCAAAACTAGTAAAGGCACAACAGTTTTGGGAAAGTTGAAGGACTCTTGAAAGAACAGCAAGGCCCTTGGCTGCAGGTAGAACAGACCCTTAGAATAGAGAATCTTAATTGTTTCAAGGTTTATGTACAAGAGAGTAACAACATTGGGTCTCCACTTTAGTGCAGTAATTCCCAAACTTAAGTCATCATCTGAATCCCTTGGGGCAATAGAAACAATTTAAAGTGTGATTTTACACATAGCTGCTCATTTAAAACAAAATGTCCTTTGGCCATTCTCTAATTCACACTCCAGCTTCTTTCCATGTGGCTCACTGCCTTCCTTTCTCCCCAATCCCATGTTTTCCTCAAACCCTTATTTCCTGGGTGGCTTCTTGCCCACCTTCCACCCCAAACAGTCCCCTTAAAAGAAATCTCTACCTTTTTTTCTCTGTTACACAGGACAGCTCAGTTGTGTGTAGCCCTGATTCCCAAATTCAGAAACTGCAGGTCCACTCATGCACGTCCAACTCCCATCCAAACACACTGCCGGCAACCTGTTCACAGCACAGAGGGAGCCTGAGCCGCCTTTGATTAGGATCCACTCTCCTTAGAAGGCAGTTGAGATGTTTTGCCAGCACTTTTCTGTTTTGTTCTCTTACTCTAATGACCTTTATTACACATCTGTGTGTATAGTGTTTTTTAGGTGGTGATATTTGGTGTTTTTTAGATTACACAGTGACTTCCTTTTCCTTCTGTGTCTTGCATAAATTCTTGTCTTGCAGCTTAGAGCTTTCACCGACAACAGAGATGACATGGCATTGGGACACGTCATAGTATTGCTTCAGCAAGAGTGGCCACGGGGAGAGAATCTTTTCTTGAAAGCTGTCAATAAGATTTGCCAACAAGGAAATTTCCAATATGAGAATTTTTTTAATTATGTTACAAGTATCCTTTTTCTTGTTTAAGCATAACAAATTCTGGTTTTTTAGAATGAATGCATGATGCAAAAAGCAATGAACCATTCTGGGTAGAAATAATGGTTTTTACTATTTGGGGGAAAAAGAGAAGGAATGCGGATTAAAAATGGGGTGTAGCAGCTGGTCTTGTAAAAATCGTAAAAGGCTTCAAAGACATAATTCAAGGAATCAGGAATATCTCAACTCTGCTCCATTTTCTACTTCTCGTTGACTTCTAAGAAGGTACCCAAGATGCCTAGTTATAGCCTACCTGGTTCTGATGGGTCCAGAGTGGCTAGTTTAGCCATGGAATATAAATAGTTCTTTAGCCTTTATCTATCAAAAGAGTGCCTCCTGTGGCCTCTTGGGACATCAGCTGTCCCCTGGGATTAGGTATTACGGCACCATGCCATAGTTGTCAGCGCTACCAATGGGTTCCCACCAAAGATGCTGCCCAACACAGTGGCTGCTTTCAAGGTTAGGCAATGCTTTATTTCACACTGTTTGTTAGGGAAAGACCCTCTTTGAATTGAAGGTTACATGTCAGTTTGGATGTTTTTACTTCCTTGCTTACCTTCATACATTATTTTTGAATTGCAGGGAATATGGTATCATTGTCCAAGTGCCCAGAGTGATAGTTGTCAATCCTTTCTGGGACAGATAACTTTTGAGAATCTGATGGCAGTCATATAAATTTTCACCAGAAAAATACATATATGAATGTCATCAACATTTCGCATAAATTTGAGGGACTCAGAAGCTTCCTCCCCAGAAGTCTATAAAAATCATTGTACCCTAGGTATGAAGAAATAATCACTTTATCCTTATGAATTTCATATTCTACAACCCAAAACAATTCTCCCTACTCCCATTACTTCTTTCATTTCTTATTAAGAAAACAAAAAACAATTTTGCTCCTGTGACTATGTGAAATCTGTCTAATTATCATCTATATGGAAAACATGTTGTCCTCATATCCTTTAGCCTGGCAAATATTATTCCAAGAGTTATCTGTATGAAGCAGTTTGGATGATATAAGTTTTGGAATCGGACAGACCTGGGTTCAAATACTGACTCTGCAGTTGTTATTGGGATGGTGATGGACAAGTTACTCAACTGCTGAGAGCCTGTTTCCCTTGTTTTACACGTGGTTAACCTGAATCTGGCCTGCAGACATTGATATGCTGGAGGAATTTGCCTACTTAAGAACTCAGGAAGGTGGGAAAATTCATCTGGAGTTACTGCCTAATCAAGGAATGCTGATCAAGTAAGCATACTATCCTTTGTTCTGCCATGCTGAGTGCTCTGTTTCATGTAAATTTCTATAAACCTTTCAAAAATTTAACAGGAATCCAAACTTGGTCTCTGCTTTTTGAGAGTCAGTTTTTGATTCTGGGTACCTTTTGAAAGACTTGCATTTCCTTAACTACATTTCTGAAAAAAAACATTGTTTAAGTTGGGGTATTTCTGTCACTTTTGAAACTTTTTCACTAGACAAAGTCTCATCGTATCTCTTTCTTTCCAAAATTTACAGATTGATTCTGATTAGACATAGAGTGCTTTTATTAAGAACAGCCATGCTTAATTAAAGTTGTACTGGATTAGGAAAAACTGCAGATTTACAAACTACATTTGAAGCTCTCCTATGCAATCCTCATTGCTTATATAGCATGAAGTAAAATAGCTGGGTCTACTGCCTCCAAGAACACACCTGCCCCAAGAAATGATGGTGGGAGTGCTTGTTCTCAGGCATGGCCCCCTGTACCCACAGGATGTTACTGAAATTCTAGGTTGGCCCAGATGAAAATGCCAAGTTAGTATGACCATTTATGATTTTTAAATAGCTCATAAATCTTGCTTCTATCCTTTAATCCTCATTGTAGTTTGGATAATATATCCTCTCTGCTGTAAATGCCACGTGTAGTTTTATTTTCATACTTCCTCCTCTGCTTCCTGCATATTCAGTGTGTCTGTAAGTCAGTGTTAGAGTTACTGCAAGAGACTGAACCCTGAATGAGAAGAAAGTATGGCCAAGGCTAAAAACATTCACATTTTGTTCTATCTTTGTAGAGTCTTAGAAATGTTGAGGGAGGGCAGTAAGAAATGTTCTTTCTGGATTTCTATAACTTCAGTAATTTGGTACATAGCAAACATTTCTTTTTATGTCCTAGCAAGAGTAGTTAGTGTCTTGTGGAATCCATTCTCAAGCGTGGAAAGATTGTTTTTTTCCCCTTTATCTGGTAAATGTTACTAAATATTCTAAATATTTAAAATGAAAGAACAAATGCTCTGTTTTTAAATATGCAAGACCTTTATACATCAGGTTGCTTAGGCAAAATGGACTGGCATGCCCCATCTCCAACTTTCCTAAGATTGCAAATCAAAACTATGGGAAGGATAACTGCATGATTCAAAATATTCTTAACAGTGTTTGAGCATAAGTTTTTCATATGGGAGCCCAGGTAACCCCTTTTGTGTTGTGATTTTTTTTCTAGGTTTTAAAACTGGATACACAAACATACCTTTAGTAAAACTTTTTAGTTAATTCCCATCAGCAGTCACCAGGCTAATGATCATAATACAGAGACAGCCTTAGTAGAACCAAAGTCCGTGTACATAGGATTAAACCTATAGATAGTTATTGTTTTACTTAGATAATGCCTAACTGCTTGTGGAAGGGTGAGAGAATGGATTGTCAAAAAATCAACAGTTGAACCTCAGACTTCATTGTACTAAACCTTTCTTCTTTTACTAGTTTTTACTGAGCTGACAGTGACATGAGACATGCAGATAATCCCTAGGACAAGGGATTAAAGCAAGGGGGTACTAGATAACCAGATAACATCACTGGAAGGGGTTGTTTGGGGTTATTTGTGTAAAGGATACCATAGTGCATTTCTGGGCTTTTGAGGGATAATTCCAGGTTCTCCCACTTTGATGAATATAACCCTTAATTTCCTCTAACTTTCTATAGAAGACAAGCCTCTTAGGAAACCTGCAGTTTCATCAGTTTTGCAGCAGGAATAGGGATTGTTACCTAGTGATCTGAACTTATAGCAATTTGCCCAGTCTTCACTGTGTGAGTCTCAAAGTTAATTACTTATGCCTAAAACTACAGCAGTAGAAGCAAACTGCGTAAGACAGAGAGCTCTTACTAATTGAGGTATGATTAGAATCTTGAATAAAACTATCTATATTCCTTTTCCCTTTGGGTTCCATACAAATTCTCTGAAGCCATTGCAGACCTTTTGGGTGGTTCCTCCAGATGAGTGGCAGAGATGTTGTGAGCAGTGTACACTCCTCCCCTAGGTAAGGTTGTGAGTCTGCCATAGTTGTGGCATCTCGGATACAAGCAGGTACAGTACAAACACTGAGGGCACCTGGTGCCTGACCCAAAGGACGGAT
The DNA here is from genome assembly GCF_041146395.1 of Eulemur rufifrons. NCBI lineage: Eukaryota > Metazoa > Chordata > Mammalia > Primates > Lemuridae > Eulemur > Eulemur rufifrons. Next base: position 10,238,127 of record NC_090994.1, on the reverse strand, counting down.
AAGCTCTTAATTTGTTGTATAGAACTTTTGCTCTTAAGTATTTTAAAATAGAGAAATATTTCTATGCTGATATTTGCAGTACTTTGGTTGTATTAGACTGGATTAAAATGGAAAACGATGTCCTGTATACGCTCTGAATAGGGTGGCTAATGATGTTCTATGAGGTGATCGATCACCAGGTATACACTAAATCCTTGTTACAGAATTCTGCAAAACCATGGGTTCCAGACTCTTTTTTTCCCCCGCATCAGTTCCTTTTCTCAATACTTGTTTGAAATTCAAACTCACCCTTTCTTTATCAAAAACATTGCCAGCCCTTCTAGTCCTCTTGGAAGGGCCCCTCCAGGTTGGGGCTTCAATCCTGTGAAAGATGGTTACCAAACGTCACCAGGTTGACTGCTGGGATTGGCGTGGGCACAAGAAGAGTGGAAAGAGGCTGGCTTTGAAAATGTGTCTTCTCAAATGTTGACCCTGCTCCCCACTGCCATTCAACTGCATTCCATTGTCCTCTTCCTCACTGGTTGCTTTTTATACCAAATCTCAAGTGGGCTGAGCTCTGGGACCAGGAACCGAGATGCCTCTGGACATGCACCGGCAGCGGGTGCAGCGAGGGCTTGCTAGCTTCTCCCTAAGCTCCTAAAACACAGCTGCAGCCAGGGGCTTGTTGAGGTTACCGAGTTTCTGTATAGTCTGCTTCCAGTCTTGTGTATTTTCTCTGGAGTGTTGTTTTTGCAGTGCAGGGTGAGTCGGTGTGGGTGTTTGAATGCTGCTGTTTGCTGTTTTTTAAAGGCCTTCTAGCCCTCCCATGGGGTTGCTGCAGCAGGAATTCTTACCTGTGCTTCAGCCCAGCATACAGACTGCTGACAGGTACCAAGTGGAACAAACACCTGCTCATAGTGTGCTGTCTGTCAACATGTTTACTGCCCATGGTTTTCTGCTCTTTGTTCCTCAGTGCTCTTTTTCATGCTTTATTTATTTTTTTAATTTGTTCTGCATTCCTTGGCAAACCATCTGGTTGTAATATTGTAACATTTCTTATTTTTTTCCATAAGTTGCCAGTGTGTTTGTGTTCGATTTAAAAATCATTATGGATCTGGAAAAAAATTAAAGTTATATAAAATTGTATTAGATTAAGTGCACATTCGATTAGGTGCTAAAGTATGATTCTCTTTTGATAAAACTTAAGGCTTTTGGTCATAAATATTTAAGGGTGCTGAAGTTTAAGCAGATTTTTATTTCTGGATTTTCATACTAGTGACCAGTGCTATTTTGGGTCTAAACAGCATTAGCACCACTTTTCCTGCCACTGATGCTGTTATTTTCAGACCTTACCATTCTGAACTAAAAATATTTGATAGGCTAGAATGCCACATTTCTCAGCTGGTTTTTCCTGTTCTTAAACCACAAAAGCTGACTAATTCTCTTCTTCATTTAAACTACCAGAGGGACAGAGGCTCTAATATCAATATAATTGAGTAGTGTTGCTCTTTATTTATGGAAACAATAGGATTGGACCATGATCAGCAAGATGTAACATTTACTTATATTTTGAGTAGTATTAAGCCCTTTAGCTGACTCTGCAAATGCCAGTAACTTCCACTTGGTCAGAGGGTCGACTCCAATTGGGGTTGCAGCCTGGAACTTAGAAGGGCAGTGTCTCAGGGCAGCATAAAATTGTCTGCATCTGTTCCCAGTGGGACTCAGCCTTGACCTCACTGACACTGTATCCTGATCACTGAGCTACCTACCCAGACTTGACTAGAAATGTTCACAAAGAACTGCATTTTCTCTATGGCCCTGCTGTTTTCTGACATAGTTCTTTATGTTAGAAAACATCTATGGGCATTGTAGAGTGTCCTATAATAGCTTTACTTGCCTAACAAAGCCTGATTTTTTTCTTCTGTTGTACTGCAACATTGTAACTCCTATTGTTCTTATTTTATATGATCATGTAAGTTTTTAAAAATACATTTTAGAGTGCATTCAACAGTTTTATTTTGCCCAATACTTAAAAATCAAGTTTAAGTCCTTGTTACTTTGTCTGAGGGAAGTTAGGCAATAAGGTGGGGAATGGAGGTTCTATTTGTCAAAATCTACCAAATTGCTGAACTAGTAGTTAAAACTCCTTTCCTCTTAATTGAGCTGAGTCGTTTTTGATAGATTTTTCTTTTCCTTTATTTTGTTGTCTTCAGTTTTCCGGGATTTCGTTTGTAATTTCCTTTTCTAAAGCACAACCTTTGGGGCATAGTTAGAGACATTTTGCTTGTGCCCAACTGACACTTCCACACACGTGCGGGTCTCCTCTGAGCATCTGGACAGATGTGGTCTCTGGGGATTCTGCCTCTCTCTCCTGACCTGGGGCAGATTCTTGTCTCAGGAACCCCCACCCCTCCCCGCGTTCTCTCAAGCAGATGAGAGTATGGATGGCGCAGCACTGTAGAGGAGCTGCCCTGTTCTGGTGTCCTGGGAGACAGAGGATCTCACAAGCCCCGCAGCTGTGTAGAACGCAAACCTTTCTGAGACTGGCAGGGAACTCCCTTGGGTGACTGGCTCTTTCTGGTTTCCCTCCTCCCTGCTGCTGCCTCCGGAGAGTCCGCTGCCTGGCTGGACACGAGTGCTTTGTGGCCGGTGTGGACTGGACCATCAGGCCCTAAGTAACTGAACTGTTCCCAGTCAGCAGTAGGGATGCGTAACATCAAGAGCTTCAGGAATTCAAAAGCAGAGCAGGTGGCATTTTACCCAACACTTAAATGCTTGAAATAACCTTTTCTAGAGTGGGGAAAATGTCTCTCTAATTTTAAGTCTCTCTAAGGAGGAATGGGCTGGAATGTTTATTTGGTTGCAGCTTTTCTTTTTTTCTTTTAAAAACGTGTTTTACTTATTTACATTTAGATAAGAGGCAGGCGTTATTCCTACCAAGTAGTAGTGATCAGTGATGCTGATGCTAACCCCTGGTCTTCATCTGTTTCCCTGTCGCTGACCTCAGGCACCACACGGTAACTCGAGGCATCACCAAAGGCGTGAAGGAGGACTTCCGCCTGGCCATGGAACGCCAGGTGTCCCGCTGTGGTGAGAATTTGATGGTGGTACTGCACAGGTTCTGCATTAATGAGAAGATCTTGCTCCTTCAGACTCTGACCTGACCGGAGACCTTGCCACCAGAGACAGCTCACAGCTGTAAAATTTTGGAGGAAGACATACAGCACGGATACATGTTGCTGTCACAACTCTTAAAAAGAAGAAGACCATCTGAGTTCTAACTCCTCGGTTGCTTAAAAGTAGTTCCCAAGAGTCTGAGAAGCTATTCTATTTTTAAGAGTCATTTTTTTGTAATTTTTATAAAACAAAAAGAATCAACCTGTTTTGTAAATAAAAATTGTCCTAAAATTTGAAGTTTTTAAAAATTTATTTTAATTCTTATGAGTGTCCGAACAGGGGTGCATTTTTCTTCTACGTTTCGCAAACATATAGCAAGGGGGAAAAAATCCAACACAATTGAATTGAGTAATGAATTTCATTGGTGTAGATACTTAAGACATACACCTTCCATAATTTCAAGATTTCATATTCCACAGTTAGGCTTTGGTAAATATTACATATCCATATAATATTAGACCCTGTCTTTTGAGAAGTTTCAATACCAAAAGTCTGTATGTAAATGAACCTGAGCCTGTCCTCTCGCCCACTGACAGTCCCGTGACAGAGTCGTGCTGGGGACCTGCAGAAAAGCCCAGGACAGGAAGTGGAGTGCAGAGGTGAGGCGGGCAGAGGAGCTTCCTCTCTGTCAGGCCACACGGGGGCCCTGCTGCTGTGCCAGGGCCGCCCACTGTCTTTTTTGCAAGGGCTTTGGAGCGGTGCCGGCTTCATGCCCTGGCTCTGCCCTGCCCTTTATTTGCTATGCAACTTCCCTGTGCCTTAACTGCTTTGTCTGGAAAATGAAGATAACAGCTCTTCCCTCACAGATGTTGTAAGAATTAAATGTCTTACTCCATGTGAAATGCTGAGAAGGGTGCCTTGCACGCACATGGTCAGTGCTGGCCAATGTTAGCTACCAGGTTTCTCTCTTTTTTCTCTTGCTGTTCATGAAATAATATATCAGGCAAACATCAAAACCCTTTGTTTCTAGGGGTTGTGTAAGAAAGAAAGAGCTAAGAAGCTGTTCAGTGATTTTGCATAAAGTCTTAGAAATTTTCTCTAAGATCCTTTTTACAACTATATTAAAATCAATACAGTGGTTTAAATGATAGACATTTGATCTCAGAAATACCAATTAGCTCATTTTGAAGTGTTTATCAATGTAGTATGAGTTTACTACAAATATATATACGCGCGTGTGTGTGTGTGTGTGCATGCGTGTATTTTAGAGACAAGATCTCTTGTGTCGCCCAGGCCGAAGTGCAGTGGCATCACCATAGCTCACTGCAACCTTGAACTCGCGGGCTCAGGCGATCCTCCTGCCCCAGCCTCCCTCGTAGCTAGGACTACAGGTGTGCACCACCTCGCCCGGCTAATATTTACATTTCTGTACACACAGCCCAAACAGAAACAGGGAAGGGCTCACCTGAGGGAACGCTGACGAAAGAAGCTCGGCTCGGGCGCACAAGACACACTCCCGCCACCAGACGTGCCCCTGCCCCACCACACACATACACACACACACACACACACACACACGCACAGAATCGGCACACAAGGCAGTTCCCGAGGCTGCGGGGTTCTGCCCCCCGCCGGGACGCCCCTCTGGGAACACAGCCGCCCACCCACAGTCCAGCCCTCCAGGACACTGGGCATAACTTTCGGGGACACTCACAGGCACATCCCTGAGGCAGGCGTGAGGCGGCAAAGGGTCCCGCGGTGAGCCCACGCGGCTCCCGACGAGGTTTCTGGGGGCCTGGCCGGCCCTCCTCCAATCCAGGGATCCCGGGACCTTCCCCTCGAACTGTTCCGGAGCCGAGCGGGCCACAGGCTACAGCCTGCTTCGCCTGGCCAGGCCTCAGGCGCACGGTTCCTAGGCAACCAGGCGGGCGGCCTCTGTGACGTCAGCGCCAAGCGCGTGCGCAGTCCCAAGGTCGGCTGGGACTCCCGGATGTCAGGCTTTGTGATGTGGGAGACGCAAGTGGGGTGTCTGGAGTGGGAAAGGAGGCTGCGGCCGGACCCAGGGCCAGAGTCTAACCGTCCTGTTCTCAGGACCCCTTGGAGTAGAGCCCTGGGTGGGTTCCCGGTGGAGGCCCAGCTTCGTGGTTAGGGGTGAACAGTCGAGGCCTCTTTGGGTCATTTTTCGGGTTGGCTGGTGTGGACGGGAGGGGTCACATGGTGGTGAGGATGTAACGTGGTAAGGGGGCATGGGACCACTGGGGCACAAGAAGTTACCTGAGTTCCCAAGTGCGTGAGTCCGCTGAAATTACACTACCCGTGTGTCCACTGCCTCTTTGTGGCCTGACCTACAGGGTGGTGCCCTGGTCTCACCCCCCAGCGGGTCCTGCTCGTCCCCACTGTTTTTCAGGAAAGGTGGAAACATGGACTTAGGCAAGTCCAAGGGACTGCAAAGGTGACCACACAGGTGGGCCACACATGGAACTCGGATCCCAGAAGGGCAGGTGGAGTGAGTGTTTCAGAAGCAGGACTGGGATATCCCTAGACTGACTGTGACCACAATGTCTGCTTCCAAGGGGCACTGAAGACCCCAAGAGAGGGAGGGAAAAGCAAAGCATACCTGGGACAACAGAAGCCTCTACTGGAATCCTAGGCAGGTTCCGGGAATCTTGCCAGAAGGCAAAAGAGCTTTCTGAGAAGTGCAAACAGCCCCACCTTCAACAACTGGGACCACTACCACCGCCTCCACCCGCACCCACCCAATCCCTAGTCTCTTGTTCTCAGTGAAACACAAGGGAGCCAAAGGATTCTGCACTGGTAGCCAGATCCTCCACCCTCGTCCCCAGGAACACAGGAAGTACATGTATTCCTTCAACGAAGAAAGAAAAGTGTAGCTGAAATAAAACACATTTATTAGAAGGCAATGGCCAGCCACACTGGGCTGCATGGAGCTGCAATACTCTTTATATTACAATATAAGTGCTTCAGGCTGTTAATTTATTTCCAGCTATTTTAATAGCCTCAAAGAATTACCCAGCTGTCTCCAATGTTAATTTTTTTCTTTCTCGTAATAGATTTATATACCTAATACCCTAAATACAAGAAACAAAGAAAAATCATACAGCAGGAAGAAAATACTTCTGGGAAACCTGAATGCTTGATATTTAATTATAGTCCTTTTATGCCATTTCTCTTCTCCCATTTTTTTAAACTGCAGAAGAGATTTTATTGCCCCATTTTAACAAATGAGTTTTCAAAGTAAACTTAAAAATAACACTGAAAACTGCACCAATCATGTGCAGTGTATAGCACAAGGAGCTTTCAAATTTAACTCAGCTGTGTGTAACCAGCATTCACATCAAAAATGGAACATTATCGGCTCCTCAGAAGCCCTCTAAATGCCCTGTAAAATCAGTATCTTACTCCAAAGGTATCCGCTATTCTGATTAACACCATTGATTAATTTTAACTGTCTCTGAATTTCATTCAAGTGCTCTTATTTCACCCTACATTTGTTTTGTGAGATACATTAATGTTGGATATGTAGCAAACTTTTCCTGTAAATGGCCAGATAGTAAATATTTTAGGCTTTGAGGGCCGAAATTTCAGTCTTTGTTTCAACTAAACTCCGCCATTATGGTGCAAAAGTAGCCATAGACAATGTATAAAGGAATGAGCACAGCTGTCTTCCAATTAAACTTTATTTACAAAAAGAGACAGTGGGCCAGGTTTGGCCCATTGACAAGCCCTATACCATGATTAATTCTATCTACGGTTGATGGGCATTTGAATATTTTCAATTTGGGGCTGTTGTAAGTCTTATACATGTATTTTGATGCACATGTGTATGCATGTAAGTCATTTTAATAGAAGTCTCCAGTTTTCCAAAGTTGTGCTATTTTGTACTGTCACCAGCAGGACATGAGAGTTTCAGCTGTACATTTTGATGGGTGGGTTGTAGTATCATAATGTGCTTTTAATTTGTATATCTCAGATAACTAGGGCATTTGATAGGCTTTTTAGCCATTTGGTTATCCTATTTTGTGAAATTCTTGTTTAAAGCTTTTGCTCATTTTTCTATTGGGTGGTTTGATTCTTGTTTGCTTATTGAAATTCTTTAAATAGTCTAGAAAAAAAGCACTTTTCAGATATATATATTACCAATACCTTTTCTCAATCTATGACTTGATATTTTGTTCTATTCTTGTATATATTTTATTCTATTTATTTCATGAATGGCATTTTCTAGAAACAGGAATTAAGTTTAATATCCAAAAAAGAAAAAAGACAACTTTATTTTCCTTTTTGGTAAAATATTTTTATTTTCCTGCTCTGTTTTAGGCATCTTTTCCTATGCCAAAGTCAAAAAGATACTCTCCCTTGCTTTCTTCTGGAAAAATTATGGTTTTACTTTTCTCCTTTAAATCCATACTCCATTTAAGAATTGATTTTTGTATAGGGAAACAGGAAGCAGTCATGATCCTTTTATTTCCCCCATGGGGCCTCTTTTACTCAGCACAGTTTATTAAAAAGTCTACCTTTTCCCTATAAGCTGCAATATCTTCTTTGTCATAAATCAGCTGACCATGTATGTGTGGGTCTGTTCTTGGATTTCTGTTCTATTCTGTTGGTATATGTTTGTAATGTTTGCATCAATTCCACACTGACTTAATTACTGTAGCATTATAGTAAGTCTTGATATCTGATAGTGTAAATTATACGTCTTTGTTCATTTTTAAGATTGTCTTGTATGTTTTCATTTCAAGATTAACATGAGTGTTTATAATTGATACATCAAATTTCTTACGAGGTACTCAGTTCCTTGTAATAAAAAGAACATTTTAAAAATTATCCTTAAAGCTTTGGGTCTGTTCTGCTTTAAGACTATGTTGTCCATTACTCATTTTGTGAAGGTTATTGAGCTTTGTAAAAGAAAAATTATTCACCAGGCACTTGTTAAACATGACAAGACATTTTATTCCTTACCATGGCAATAGGAGGGAGAGTCTGAACTCCACAGGTCGAGATATATAGCCAATGGCAGGGGGAGAAAGTAGATGGAAAATTCCTAAAAGGAACATTGGTGAGTGGGGGAGAAGAAATTGACTAGATATCAAAGGTTGGAGAAGATCTTAATTGCCTATAAAAAGGGGAGAGATTCTTGATAAACTGGTTTAGCGAGAAGATTCTTTGCTAAAACTGGGCTCAGCAGACCAAGGAGGAGGCCTAGTAGAGAAAAGGGCTCAAAGGAGCCTGCCTAATGTTTCGTCAAGGACAGAGTTTTCATCAGCTTCCAGAAGAACGTATCTCTAGTAATTAATTCTAACTAATTCTTTTTAGTGAATGTAATTATTGCATAATATGCTGTTTTTGCAGCATATATAATTTTCAAAATCATTTAGCATAGGGTCTGTTCTACAGAGGGTATTCTAGTCTGATGCTGAGGATTCAGGATGGGATATGCTTTGTGTTATTAGCAATGGTAACATGATTTTGTCCACTGGATTACACCAATATCTTTATTCTTGGAAACAGATACTCAAGATTTATGAAGCATCGTGTATAGGTTCAGGCAATATATTGCTCACTGGAAAATGTCTAACTCTCCATGCTCCAGGATGCAGAGGCAGGCCTATAAACAAATTATTTTAATCATTTAACAAATTCTGTCTTAGCCGTATCTGGAATCTTTATGGGTAGAAAAGTGAGAATCTATGGATGGGGAGGAGCATTTGAAGATGACCTCGAATACGGGGTGGGGGGGGGGCCGTTGAACTGATCTTTGATGGCAGGTAAAACCCCCCAGCTCTTGGGGGAAAAAACTCCACTCCTCTTAGAAAAAAATTCAAACTCGTTGTATCACGGGCCTTCTGTGAACTGCTGCTGGCTACTGCTACATTCCTGTTTCCTACCACTCTCCCCTTCCACCAAATTCCAGCCTCAGGGGCCATCTTTCTGTTCCTTGAATATACCAGGCTGTTTTTCTCCTCTGTGCTGCTGTGGTTCAGCTTGCTTTTTCTGGAAGGCTTTTCCTGCAGAGCTTCCCAAGCATCGGTCATTGGTCTTTAGCACTGCCCAGCTCTCTGACTATCCCCATGCAAAACAAGCCTGAATAATGTAGGACTCAAAACATCCAAAAAGCTACTATGATATCCTCAAGGAAATGTGATAGGATTTTGCACCATTAATTATGAACAGCATGCTATTAAACGAAGAACTGGAGGAGAATAAATAGAGCTCTTGGAAATTATATATCATAGCCAAAGTAAAAAAAAAAAAAAGAAGAAGAAATAAAAGATGAAGACATAGAACATTCCCAGAAAAATAAACAATAGAATAAAGAAATGGAAAAATAGGAACGAGAAGAAGAGAACATTAGAAGATAAAATATAGGAGGTCTAACATCCTATCCATGGGAGTTCCAAAAAGAAAGTGCAAGAAAAATGTAGGGAGAAAATTAATAAAGGAAGAATACAAGAACATTTGCTAGAATTGAAGAGCATGAGTCTTCAGATCAAAAGAACTCCCCAAGTGCTCAGCACAAATAATGACAAAAGACCCAAAGCAAAGAAAAACAGTCATTTTCATGGGAATAGAGGTGCTAAGCACATTCTGAGAAGGAAAAAAAAGATCACTTTCTAAGAAACAAGAAACAGAAAGCCACTGAATATAGCATCATAGATAAAAGAAAATGGCATCCTTCAAAAATCCTGGGGAAATATATGCCCAGCAAAATATGAATCAGGTATGATGGTAGAACAAGAACATATTAATTCTTACAAGGACTCAAAAAGAATTCACATCTCATGCCCTCTTTCTTAAGAGGTTATCAGAGCATATGCGCCAAAGAAAAGGAAAATGTGGTTCAGGAGGGAACTCTACAGGAAGGTGGTCAAGAGGTCCCAAGACGAAAGGTACTGAGTCAGTCCAAGAGCTGCAGGTCCCAATGTGAGGAGGCAGAGGGAAGGTTCCAGGTGGTCTCCATGAAAGAACAGAATATCTAATATGTGTAAGCATTTAGAGATGAACTACTAACAAGAATATGAAAAAATTAATACGATGTAACAGGAAATTATACAAACGAGAACAGACAATCCAGGAAACGCAAAGAGTACCAGAAAGGTAATAAAGTGATGTTACATTAGGAGACTCAGGAGAAGGAGTAATAAAATACTGTAATATCATAATGTAATAAAATCTGTTACTGAAAATTCCAGCACTTATCCATGAGGCCGAATCAGAAGAACAAGGAGAAGCAGTTTGGGGAGGAAGGAAAGAGATATTTTTATTACTTTGCTGACAAAGGAGAAAAAATGGTAGATCTTCTCCTCTCAAAATCCGAATTTCCTGAACATAGGCAGAGATAAAGAGCTTTTAAAGGAAGGGTTCTCAGCTTCAGGCAATTACTGTGGTTAACTATTCTTTCTAATCAGCTCATCTCTGCCAAAGACAAAGCCAGTGAACTCCACCAGCTGCCCGTCTGGGGGGCTGGAGCCACCTGGGAGTTTTAACAAAAGACTTCACCTGCCTCAGGGATGTGGGCCAGGCCGCAGTTCCCAAACAGAGTTGAGGAGGTTTTAAAGAGACAGAAAATATTTTTTTTTTTTTTTTTTTTTTTTACCCCCAGGCCATTCCCTGTTACAAAACCCCAGCCTGATTTAAACAAAAACTCCCAAGTGAATGTTTAGTTTGATGGGGGTAGTAGGGGAGTAGGGAAACCAGATAGTCATTTATAATAACATGAAATTGATGATTTATGTCTAAAATTGATACATCAAAAGCAGTAGTCTTAGACTATTACCAAATGATGTATAAGGATAAATATGAGAAAACACAGTTTAAAAGGTTAAAAGAAGTTACTTCTAGGGAGCAGGAGATGGGAAGGAGAGGGAAAGACAGAGTGTGGCTGTAGACTGTTTTTTTGGTCATGTGTTATTTAATTATATTTAATTTTTAAAACATGCTCCATGTTTTATTTTTTAAAATTTTGTGTTAAAAACATATATTTTAAAAAGCATTCAGCTCCTGAGTTGAATTCTTTGTAATAAACCAGTAATAATAAAGTGCAAAAAAAAAAAAATTTCAATACACCCCTTTTGCAAGGAAAGAAAATGAAGTGTTATATGATCACCAGCAGGTGGCACTATTGTCTGTAACTCAGAGAGAGCCTCGCTTATCCAGCTGCCTGCACTCTTCTAAACTCATTTAATTACATTGAATTGTGTAGCATTTGCATCACTAGAAATGAGCTCAACTGATTGATCATTATTGAGAAAAACTGTTTGCTTCTGTAGCGTTTAGGCAACCACAAACATTTCTATAGTGACTACACTCAACAAAAAATGATCAAATTATCTAACACCAGTAAATTTTTTCCTGATATTTTTCTCCTGTAAACCAGAGATGAATTCACTGAACTCTTCCCTCTTTCATAAATATTTGCTTTCAAGGAAAACCAGCACATTTTTCACAGAGCCAGCTAATTTATTTACCGACTCAACCTAACAGTTCATTAAAAAGTGTCAAATTTTGCAAGCACAAATGCTATTGGTTATGACAGAACAATTTGGAATCTGAATAGCGCTGATTATGAGGAGTAGGATAAAGGGTTGAATTGAGTTTACCTAATTCCACCTCTATTAGCTCTACGTGATACTGAAACGAGATCTCGAAGCAACAGCAAAGACTGATTGAGCAGTGGTTCCTGAACAGGACTCACCTGCAGTTGCCTTATCAGTGCCTTTCCTGTCTGGCCCCTGCAGTGTGCTCACTCCCTCACCCTGCCCCCTCTCCGCACTTGTTCTCTGGCCTTGGCCTTCATCTCGGTTCCTCCCACCTGTCACCCACTCCCTGACAGCTTTCACTCATTGTCTCTGACGCACCCACTCACATCACTTTCTTTGTCTCACCCACTCTTTCCTCCCTTTAGCAAACACTGTATTTTCCAACATTTGTCTTTTTGCTGGGACTCACCTGATGTCTTTTCTCCTAATGCATTTTTTCTCTGTGTTGGGAATTGTGTGTCTTGCTCCCTATAAATTAGGGGCAGGGCCAGGGTCTTCCATATTTCTTTCCTGAGGCTATTCCTCTGAGCTGGACTGTGCAACCTCTCTTTCATCACCTGGGACATTCTCATGGGTTCAGTGACAACATTTCAGCCCCCACACAAAGAGAAATAATGTGCACAGAGGACTGGGAAAATAGTGCAGAGCTAGACAAAGGAAAGTCACCACAGTGCTTACAACAAGCATTTGGTGAGTATAGAAACCAAAGAAAACCAAAATGGGTTTTTTTAGCTGATACTGAATAACTTGGTATTGGTCAATGGCAGAGGTATTTTTGCCTCTGTTTTAAAATGAGATGTGTAAATGACACCTGAGCTGAACAGGAGCCAGCTGGGACTAGAATTAGAAAGAACAGGGGAGTATGAGGAGACAGGTGACCTCGCTACCTTGTCCACACCTCACGGAGTGAGTGATCGTAAACAAGTCTCTTTTAACCTCAGTTTCTCAGGACTCTGTTCCTTTACCTATAAAAATGGTAATATACATGCCTGTAGCCATAGCCTCTGGACCAGGAGAAATCTTTTTCTCTCTCTTTTTTAGAGATAGTGTCTCACTCTGTTGCCAAGGCTAGAATGCAGTGAAGCAATCATAGCTCACTGTAACATCGAACTCCTGGGCTCAGCGATCCTCTTGCTTCAGCCTCCCAAGTAGCTGGGACTACAGGCACATGCCACTACGCCTGGCCAATTTTTAAATTTTTTGTAGAGACGGGTCTTTCTACATTGCCCAGGATGGTCTTGAACTCCTGGCATCATGTGTTCCTCCCACCTGGGCCTCCCAAAATGTTAGGATTGCAGGTATTAGCCATGGTGCCCAGCCAGGGGAAATCTCGATTTCCTGTTTTTAAGATCTCTCTCACAATTCTCTTAAATTGGCACACAGTAAACAAGTTTCTGGAAAGAAAGGGACTTGATAAAATATTAATCAGCGATTAAAGGATCATTTTTTATAAATATAAGGACATACTTTGTCCCACTAGAGGAAATTGGGGGAAATTGGCTCCAGGACATGGTGATAAGAAATGGGACTTTGTACTTTCCTAGACAATGATCCTGTCTTTGACTAAGTCTGCAGGTGGAACTCACCTGCTTCCAAAGGTGGGTCTGGGCCATAGAACTGTTTGGAATCATCCAATTTCTTCCACAGTCATTGGGTGGGATTATTAAATCACTCCCTTAGTGTGTATACACGGATTCATTCAAAAAACTTCTGTATTCCTACTCTGCGCAGGGACTTTGCTCACTTCTGAAAATCTCTTGAGCCATGAAAAACAAGGAGCCATGGCCTTGCTTTCCACGGGAGTAGAGACAGCAGAGAGGGGCTTGAGAAACTGGCATTGAGTGAGAGCCTTAAAAACTAGAAATGGGAGGGCCTGACAGTCTGGGGTTCCTCCCATTAACATCTAAGACAGCGCACAGCTGCCACACACGCCAGCCAAGTCTGTTCAGATAGTGTTTCCTCCTTTTTCTTTCTTTTGCTCAATAAAATTAAGGTTTTTTTTTTGTTTGTTTTGTTTTTTAGAAAAAAACTGGTCTTGGAAATATCAGGATTATATATTATGTGGGTTAAACTAAATGGACATGCATTCTTTCTTTTAACATATGTTTATTGAGCTACTACTTTGAGCAAGGCATTGTTCTGGGTGCTAGGGATAGGATACAGCAGTGAGGCAGGCAGGCAGAATGCCTCAGAGGGAGCTTGTGTTCTAGGAAGGGAAGACAATCAATCCATCACTCAGTCAATTAATACGCTAACAAGAAAAATTTCACATACTGGAGAGTGAGCACAGATATAATAATGACTGGACAGCTACTTTATGTGTTTAAGTAGGCATTTTAGGCTGAGATTTGAATGAAAAGAAGAAGGATAATTATAAGAAGATTGGAGAAAAGTGCATTCCAGGCATACTGAACTGATGGTACAAATGTCCTAATAATGTACAATGAGATCTAGAACCTCAGACAGGGTCCCTGTATCTGGAGAAAATGGCAGGGAAGGAGGCAGAAACTAGGCTGTGTCAGACTTAATAAATCACTCTGCAAGCTGTGTTTTCTTATGTGTGTGTTTTTTTGTTTTTTGGGGTTTTTTTTGAGACAGAGTCTTGCTCTGTCATTGGGCTAGAGTGCAATGACATCATCATAGCTCACTGCAACCTCAAACTCCAAGGCTCAAGCAATCCTCCTGCCTCAGCCTCCCAAGCAGCTGGGACTATAGGCACGCACCACCACACACAGCTAGTTTTTCTTATTTTTTGTAGACATAGGATCTTGCTATGTTGCCCAGGCTGTTCTCAAACTCCTGGCCTCAGGCGATCCTCCCACCTCAGCCTCCCACAGTGCTGGGATTGCAGGCCTGAGCCTGCATGCCTGGCCTCACTCTGCAAGTTCTGAAGCTGGCATTTTTTATGTTTGTGCACATGCAGGCAAAGACAAGAAGGTACAGAGCAAATGCTTCCCGGCTGACAGCAATGGAAGATGCATCCCAATTTCAGAGTTGTCAAAGCATTACAAAAAAAAAGTATGCCTTTGAATTAATGAAATGTAGTGCTTTAGATGTGTTGCAGAAAGTTCTATTTTAAGCTGTCTTTGTTCAATCTTTTGTGAGGCAAACTATCATTTCCTTGTTATCCTTTCTTATAAATCCAGGTACTTAGAATGAAGCTCAGATTATAACAGGAATGCTTACCCAGCATGGTGAATAGATTATTTTAAGAGTAATTGGCACACCTGAAAAACCAAGTCTGAATTGTTGAAACTGAAATTGAAATCAAGTAAGATGCTCAGATAAGCTTTTTACCAAGCTCACTTTAGGGTGCAAAGATAAATCTTTATCAATGACTTTATCAAATCTTATCAGTTGCTATGTAAATTCAATTGCTTAAGAGAAGATGTCTATATGCTTAGTATCAGGAGAATTAATAGACTTATTTCTTTAAAAATGGGTATAAATTTGGATGACCGGTCTGGAACAAGGAGCAAGAGTTTGTCAGCAAGAAGTTTGGGAACGAAATTATTTTGTCAAATCCTTTCCAATTCCACTTCCACTCCAGCAGCCAGAGAGAAAAAATACGCCACAAGTCAGGAGAAGCTAAAATGTTTCTAGGTGACTCAGAATGAATTGTAGAGAGTTGACAAACTTGAAAATATAGACAATCGGCTCAATATTAACTTTTCTCCCAGTTACCCTGGTATCTAGATCTTTGCAAGCAGCACTACACTGGGTTTAATGATTTTGGGGTTGCTAATGCACTGCGACTCTAAAATATAAATGCTAGTACAAAGCACTACATGTCGAAGTGTGAAATGAACTTAGAGGCTGGAAGTAGCCTTGTATTCTAGTTTGGTACATACAAGAACGCGGCCCAGAAGGTGGGTAGGAATTCTCGGGTTTATGGATTTAACGCTGCTTCACCAACAGAGCAGAAGCTCCAGGGGCAGTGGAGAGGGGCAGCCCTGCAGGTCACACGACTTGAATTGTCATTTTGATGCTGATGTGCACAGATTTGGCTCCTTTGAGCAAAACTCTTCTTCTCTCTGAGCCTCAGATTTGATACTCTAGGATTTTTATTTATTATCTTCATTATTATTTTATTTCTTGTTTTAAAAACTCTTCTCACATTACCTTGGCATACTTCTTTTTTCAGCCATAGCTTTCTAGGACATTCTGTGCAAGCTCAGACTCATTTTGTACGGCCAGCCTTCCACCCCAAAAGCTTGTGTCCTTCTGCATTTTTCCACAGGGCTTCTCCTACTCCATTCTGGACACCCTCAGGCTGTGCTGCAAGGACAGCCCTGCAGTGCAGGGTATTTAAGGCCCCCCCTTACCTCAGTGGGGGTGGGGGGCTGAGCCGGACCGAGCCAGCAGGTGGATGCTGTAGTCTCGTGGTTGTAGATGAAAGATTCTGGACGCATTCTGCACACTTCTCGGGAGATGACAGGACAAGGAAGCCCTCGTTTCTCCAACCACAACCTCCCATCGGGCACTCCTACATTGGCTTTCGTCTTTCCCTCTTCACTACCTCCACTCACTCTTCACTCTCCACTCCATACCTCCTACTCGCTTTGATCACTTCCTGTAGGAGAGTTTTATTGCTGCATAACAAATTACCACACATTTTTTACCGGTGTTAAACTCATTACCTATTTTGTAGGTCAAAGGTCTGAGTGGGCTAGACGAGATTCTCTGCTTCGGATCTCTCTAAGCTGAAATCAGGTTGTCAGCCAGGCTGGGTGCTTTTCTGGAGGCTTCTGGAAAGAATCTGCTTCCAAACTCATTCAGATCATTGGCAGAATCCAGTTCCTTGCAGGACTGAGGTCCATGTTTTCTGTTGGCCGGGGGTCATTCTCTGTTCCTTGGGGCTGCTCTCTGGCTCCTTCCACCTGTCCCCCACCATTACGAAAGCCTGCAATGGCATGTCACCTCCTCCTTGTGTTTTTCAATATCTCTGAATTCTCTTTCTGCAATCAACCAGAGAAAACTTTCTGCTTTAAAGGGCTCATGGTATTAGATTAGGCATACCTGGATGATCTCCTTTGGATTAACTCAAAGCCAACAGATTAGTAACTCAATCCCACCTGCAAAGTCCTTTTAGCCACATAATGTTAACATAATTTCAATCACGATATCTCATCATATTCATAGGCCCAGGAATTAGGGTGCAAAATCTTGGGGAATCATCTTTAGAACTCTGCCCATGATCCCTCCCAGCTAAACTACTTGTACCCAAATCCTTGCCTCAGGCTCTGCTATCAGGAGAACTCAAAGTAAGATGTTTCATGAATAACAAACGACCGCTCTTTAAAATTCTAGTTGAGCTTTCTACTATTCCAACTAAATTCAAGATTTTAGAGATGTTTACTAATTTTGTTGTCCTTTTCATGACTGGAAACATGTAAGAGAAATAAGTATAATAGTTAAACAATTTCTCAAGCCTCCTTAAGAATGTTCAAACTATTTGAACCTAACAAAGGCTGACAGTTCCTTGCTTTTTGATCTTCTATTACAGTACATCTCACTTTATATTTTATATTCTTTCTTTTCTTCTCTAATCTATAAGCTTTACTGCACTATCTCATTTGCTCTTTACAAGAAGCCTGAGAGGTTTTTTTCACCCTGGTTTTATAGACAGAAACCGGGGCTCAGACAGTTTCAGAAAATGTCTCAAGGTCATGCAGCTACTCATGGCAGAAACTGGATGAAAACCCAGGTCTGTCTGATGCCAGATGCCCACTCCTCCTACTTCACATTGCTGCCCTCCAAAATTAAGCAAATTAAGCAGATACCCTGAGAGCAGGAGGTTTTCTGCACAGCCCCAGATAGAAACACACTTTAAGTGGTTGAGTTAGAGAAAATAATGACATTTAATGCACGCTGGCTTTATAGAAATTACAGGGCACAGTAATGATCCCAGATCATAGTCCTGATTTTCTCTGGCAGGACTTCTTCTAGAAAATTCAACAAACCTCAGCGAACACAAGCATAGCCCTGGAAGAGTTTCCAGCATTTCCTTTTAGCAAACCTGTTCATTAAACAGCAATCTATTACTTGTAGAATAAAAATAACTTATTGTCAGACATATGAACAAATGTTTCCCCACAGATATCTCTTTCTAGAAAATCTTACATGCTGTTCCTTTTGAAGGAAATTTTGAAAGTATTAACTACACAAAAGTCAAAGCAAGATAGAAGGATGTTTGGAATTTCATTGACTTCAAATTATGGCATGAGAACCTTAGCTGGACATGGATGGACACTTAATTTTGAAAAATAACTTCTCTAAAAGGCAGAAAGTAGTTTGAATTTGAAAATTAATGGTTGCTTTGAAAGGTGTTTCTGCTTTTAGAGAAGTTTCATTTTCCATATGAAACTTTATTATCCTATCAAGGATCAAGGTCATTCTTGACAGGAGGGGGATTTTCTCTAAACTCCAAATAAATCAAAAGGAAGGAAGGGAGGCAGAGAAGGAAAGAAGAAACAAAAAGAAGAGAGAGAGAGGGAGACGGAGGAAAGAGATTCTTGTTTATGAATAAAGCAGAACAGTGAATGACTTACTTTAAAATTTGTGATGGCATTAATTTTATAATTACAGTTGACCTTGAACAGTTGAACTTGATCTTGAACTGTGCAGGTCCACTTACATACAGATTTCCTTCCACCTCTGCCACACCTGAGGCAGCAAGACCAACCCCTCTTCTTCCTCTTCCTCCTCAACCTACTTAATGTGAAGATGATGAGGATGAAGATCTTTATGATGATCCACTTCCATTTAATGAGCAGTAATATATTTTCTCTTGCTTATGATTTTCTTAATAACACTTTCTCTTACTTTATTGTGAGACTACAGTATGTAATATATATAACATACAAAGTATGTGTTAATCGACTGATTATGTTATCAGTAAGGGTGCTGGTCAACAGTAGGCTGTTAGCAGTTAAGTCAAAAGTTTTACGTAGATTTTCAGTTATGTGGGGATCAGCATCCCTAGCCTCCTTGTTGTTCAAACTGTATCTCTGTTTTGGAAGTAGGCATGTGCACACACAGGTACATGATAGAAATATGCAGTGCTTTCAGATGCAAAATGCTCTGGTAGAATGGAGCACCTTGATTTGTGACTCTCATTTACCTTCGCAGTGAAGGAGAGTGTGAAGGATGTGTTACCGTACTAGCAAGATCTTTCTACAGTATCTCTGATCAGTGATTCTTCAACCAAGATTTAAACTTCTTAAAGGGCAGAGAAATGACCTCTATCTCCACCTCTCTCATCTTTGAGTAACTCTCTCAGAACATTCTTTCTTGTACTGAGTCACCCTCTACCTCCGTACAATGCCTACCAATAATACCTAGCTTTCTCTGTTTGGCTTTCTTTCCTAGGGAGGAAACTCAGGAATAGGACTAAGGAGAGGAGAGGGTGCTATTTTCAAATGTTTCAAGACCCATTATTTGATAGAGAAATTGTACTTGTGTGCTAAGACCATTGTGATCTATGAATAAAAGTTATGGAAAGGCCAAAGAAACACTGAAACTAACATTACTGTCCAACAATGTAATAAGCTGCCTGGGAAAACCCTGAGTTTCTCATTATTGGAGGTATTCTAATTGAGGCTTGGTGGCCAATTGTCAGGGTACTATCGAAAATGATTCTATGTTACGTAGAATATTGTGTCTTATGAACTTCCTCTGACTTACTATGCTGTTGTGCTTTCTGGATTACAACTTAGTACTCAACAACTTTAAAATAATAACAATGATAATAATAGTAACCACTAGCATTTATTTAGTGCTTATATTGTAACAGGCATTGCACTAAGCATTTTATATATATTATCTTAATCTTTTTAACAACCCTATGACAGAGGAGATATTGTTAGTTGTCTCATATGATGAATGAGAAAACCAAGGCTTAAAAGATTAAGAATCCTGTCTTCCAATTATGAGGATTAAGAACAGATCAGCGGTTGCCAGGGATTGGCAGTGAGGGGAGGGACTGATTACAAAAGGACAAGGGAGAAATTTTGGGGGTGACGGAACTGTGCTCTGTATCATGATGGTGGTTGCTTGGCTAACTGCATTTATCAAAACTCACACTAAAAAGGGTAAATTTTACAATATAAATTATATCTTGGTCAATCTGAATTTAAAAACCTTGCCTTTGATTATACAGCTAGTTGGTGCTCTTGTGCGTGTTAGGACATTTGCCAATTTGGATTCTGAAGTTATTTTCTCCTTGCCCAACGCCTATAATTTGGGGAAGGTGCCATATTAGTAACAGTGGTACTTGGCCTCAGTTCATAGTCCACGTGGCCAGTACTCTATGGGGATTTCTGTGTCAAAATAATTTTTATCACATTGTACTTTCTTTGTTACTGTATTCATCTCTGTAACACACTTTTTAAATGCTTAGTTTCCAATCTTGCTACACTCAGATGAACCTGAAAGCAGAGACATTTTCTTTATTCCTATGATAATAAGCTATGTAAGTTTAATATCTTTCAAAGTCCATGATTCAGGCAAGATGATTCTTTTCCTCAGTAAATAATAGTAGGAAAACTGAGAGTTGGATGCAGCATAAGGAAACATTGCCTGTAGTCACTGCTGCTGAGAGTGGGACCAGGTGCCCACTAGGGTAGGGGTGGCTTACGTCAGAGAACAAAGTATTTCTAAAATCACCTTTAACTGAATTTGCCCAAGTTCCCCCTCACCAAAATGCTCAATGATTTCTCCAAAGTCAAGGGCAAAATTGATTGACTAGACATACAAATACGGAACATTCTGAGAGATAAGAGGGGAGCCGCGGGCTCTGTGTCTAATCTCACTCACTTTTCCTTCTCTGCCCACTTTTCTTTTGTGGATGGGAAGATTCCTCCCGAGAGCAGTTTAGGGCAAGATTTTGACGCAATTGATGAACGAAGTCACTATGAGTAAACCATTTTATAAATGAAGGATATTTTAATAATGACCATGTCTAAAGATATTTTCCAGATCATTTGTTACATGGCAACTGAAAGTTGTTCCAAGTCAAAATAATCTAAGATGATGCGAACGTTCTTTTTATCAGTAATGATAAGGAAAAAAAGGAGTAAGAGAGAACTCCACCTACGCTGGGAAATGTATTGAAAGGCAAAAAGTATAATTCCTGTTTTCTCTGCATTTGTTTTGGATGCCTAGGTCAGATCTGGGCATTCCATGCTGGTCTCTGAAACTTTCCAGAGTCAATGTGACAATACACTAAACATGGCCATGAACGCAGGGTGCTAAGAGCCCACGGTACCGAAAGCCTTAAGAGAGAGCATCATTAGATACACAGTGCCCAACAGTGGAGACCCATAGGATTTGGGGCAGCAGCTCTCTGCAGCAAAAGGTGCCCAGATCTCTGCAAGGCAGGTGGCATGACTTAGGGAGAATCAGGCAGGGACTCTGGGGTTCTCCTTCCCACGTTAGTGCACAACCTTAAACAAGCCACAGCGTGTCTAGCTGCCATTTCTTACCTGCACCATGAGATGTACACAATTGCTGGAGCCAATTTCAGGACAAACTTGATATCATCTCCAGAGCTAGTGTAGTCAACGTTGTAAAATAAATTTCAATCTCACATTGGGAGTGTCTGGAAATTTCCTAGTTTTCAGTATTTACCTGGAGTTTGAAATGTCACACCACTGTGAAAATGTCTTTCACGGTTTCCAGCGGTCTAGCCAATCAGGGGAACAGCGAACCCTTTGAATTGAGTAAGATAAAGACTTACTTTAAAATAGAAAAATATTGCCCCATAGAACTTGTGTCACTGTGAAGACTGAGAAATATCAGAGAACAGTTTCTTAAAGTTGCTCAATTGTGGTGGAAAAGGTTAAATAAAAGGGACAAATTGCCTAACACGCACTCCCTTCCAAAGCATAAAAGTAGCAGTCAGATGAGGCAACTGTCTACAACCAGGAAGTCCTAAATGAAAGAGTAAAGAAGTAACTGTCTACTGGAGTGAAATACTACAAAACATGTACATATACAAAGTAACTTCTTTGCAACAAGGAAATCAGAGAATTGCTTAGGCCAGTGTGTAGCAAGAATTGGTAGCACAAATTTATCCATACTATGAGTAGTCAAAGTATAGAAGCCTAACAGTAAATTCACCTCATCATTTAGTTACCATTATTAACAATATGCTTTTTGGTATTGTGTTGTACAGTTTAAAAATAATGTTTACACACATTGTCTCACTTGAGACTCAGCCAATCTCTCAGGTCGGTGGAGTAGCCTTGTCCTATGGAGACACCTGTCTCTACCTCCCATCCCAGGTGCCAAGGGGAATGGCCACAGAAACCATCAAGGAGGCCCTAGAGGTCACCTGACCCTGTGTGCATGATGAGGGCAGCTCACAGCCACCTCTCCCACTTCCATTCCTGGATCTGGAAAGAAGCAACACAAAATCTCCAAATCCAAAGCTGTGCCAGTTGCAGACAGCCACTGCGGTGTGAAGAAACTGGGTGTCTGTTATCAGAAGGCCTGCACTTCTAAGCCGGGGCCGGAGCAGGTCCCGACCTGTTGGAGGCTGTCTGCTCTTCCGTAGAACACTGGGGCTCATAGTACCGCCACCGAGGGCTGTGATGACAACTGCATCCATTCATTCATTCAATGTTTACTGAGCTCCTACTGTATGCAGGCCTAGGCCAGGCACCTGTGCTGTGGCTTCCCACCATCGCAGGGTGACCACCACAGTTCTGGGCTGCAGGCCAGACCTTGGCATGTAAAGCCACTGCTTCACTTGGTCACAGCACCGGGCACCTAGACAGTTCCCCCGCAGCCTGCGCTGGCATGGTGAAAAGAGTAACAGGAGGAGAATCAGGAGGCCTGAGCATTGGCACAACACAGCCATTACCTGGGCAAGAATGTGTCAGACACCAGATCTGTCAAATGAAGGAGCTAGGACAGATAATACCTAGAGTCCCCTGGCCTTGTAAGTTTTGGTAGCAGCAAGAAAGCATAACTCTAACACCGCAGATTTTGTAATAAATAAGCTTCGCCGCTTCCTAGCTGTGTGAATTTGGACAAGTCACTAAACTTTTCTAAGCCCCAGCTGGGGCACCGAGGGGATTCCAGGAGACCCTGACAGGAAGCCCCGGGCACAGCACTCATGGTGTGATGGAGGCTGGTTTCCACCCCTCACTGGGATGCTTTGGTGGATGCCCTTCTGAGAGTCCCGATTCCAGTTCTAGCAGGACTTTCAAAGGGGTGCCCCACAGAGGAGCCCCAGCGAGAGAGGAGACGGGGTTCTGCCACCCAGCAAGCCTTTAAGCCAAGCCCTGAGCATCGATGAGCTTCACTTCCTTACGTGTAAGATGAAGATACTATTACCTGCCCTGGCTACCTCCTGAGGCTACTGTGAACACAAAAGAGGACGTACGTGGAATGTTTTATGACCCCTAGAGAGTCCTTCAAATGCCAGTGTGAGGGGAGAGCAAGGGCTGAGTATCTGTACCGCCCAGTGGCCTCCTGCCCACTCCTGGACGTGACCGTGCATTCTCCTAGACCGTCGCTCATTCCCAGGTGGTGTTGGAGCAAATTCAGGGTGCAGGTGTCCCTAACCCGCTTAAGAATTTTTTTGTGCTCAGCACATGACACTTCTGAGAGGGGACACCCCTTCACAGTGTTAGCTGCAGAGGAGATTTATGTCTACACTGTCTTTTTTCTACACAGGCAAGGAGGATAGTTAGGTATGGCTGTATTTCCTTTATACTGTGTCTTTAACAAGCCATGCACCTATGGACAGACATTTTAAGTGACTATCATGTTATAGAAACTGGGGGTCCCTATTTATAACTGTAGTGTCAGCGGATTCTTTTCCATTACTTTGTTTCTCTGATGCCTTGCTTTTCTGAGAGACAAATTGACGGTGTTTCTAACATGAAAAGTGGTCCTGGCCGGGCGCGGTGGCTCACGCCTGTAATCCTAGCACTCTGGGAGGCCGAGGCGGGTGGATTGCTCAAGGTCAGAAGTTCGAGACCAGCCTGAGCGAGACCCCGTCTCTACTAAAAATAGAAAGACATTATATGGACAACTAAAAATCTATATAGAAAAAATTAGCCGGGCATAGTGGCGCATGCCTGTAGTCCCAGCTACTCGGGAGGCTGAGGCAGTAGGATCGCTTAAGCCGCGGAGTCTGAGGTTGCTGTGAGCTAAGCTGACGCCACGGCACTCACTCTAGCCTGGGCAACAAAGTGAGACTCTGTCTCAAAAAAAAAAAAAAAAAAAAAGAAAAGAAAAGTGGTCCTAAGAAAACACATGGAAAGCGTCCCACATTTGTGCCTCTCTGATCTCCAAAGCCCAATTCTACCCATTTTTAATTTTTTTCCACAAGTCTGTGCCCTATGACTTCCTGGCAATATGACGACATATTCTCCATGCATGACCTTTGGAAAAAGTTACCCGCTCCTTCTAAATGACTGATCCCCAAAATAATTAAGTAGGGATTTGAATGAAAGAACAGCTTGTGGGAAAGTGCAAAGGATGCCATCACATGTATTTCCTATCGTTAGTTCAAACTTTTAATTTCCTGTAGGTACGAAAAAGAAGGCAAACCTTCAGTCAGACAGCAGGGATGTAGACAGATGGTCCGAAGGCTTTTGGAACCTTCAAAAAATGATGGCTGTCTCCTCACCTGTTTTCTTAGTCATCTTGGGCAAGAAAATAGGCACCTAGGGAAGTAATTAGACCTCCGGGACAGCAGGAAGAGAGCTACTCAGAAAGATGAACCTGGAGTTCAGGCAGAATTGATTCATTTACTTGACTGCCTTCTGCTTATTTTGAAACTTCCTCCAGATATATATTTAAAACTCAGTGGCAATTAGGTAATGATGATGTAAATAGTGGTAAGGTGTATAAGGAAAATAGAGTGGCTAGGATTGCAG
Organism: Eulemur rufifrons; assembly: GCF_041146395.1. Taxonomy (NCBI): domain Eukaryota; kingdom Metazoa; phylum Chordata; class Mammalia; order Primates; family Lemuridae; genus Eulemur; species Eulemur rufifrons. The sequence goes on along the minus strand of NC_090994.1, from coordinate 10,213,574 downwards.
TCATGCAAAATTAAAGATGTACGATGACATGTCTGTGTTATGCAATGAACCCCCATCATACAGTGAGATTCTTACATTGGGTTCAGACATGGTACTACATGCACAGACTAAAAACTGGGGGGGAAATGCAAATATCCAGGTATTTGGTGTCATATAGGCAACTTAACTAATAACTTCTATGTAGTTTTAGTGTAATAAAGATAAAGTAGAAATCAAAAAGTGCTAGGCTACTGCAGAATTCTTGTAACTCTCAACTGCAAAACCAAACCAAGACCTTAAAAATGGCATTTCCACTTACTGACACCTGGGAAGTCAAATATATTGTACAAGAGCAGGAATTCTTTTCATCTCTCTCTGGTGGACTTTCGAAAACATAGACTGATCCCCATTGAGAAGCACCAAATTATAGAGACCTCACCAGCTTATTGGTTCGGTCACATCTCTTAAGTCAAAATATGATAGATTGTTAGCAGATTTTTTGGATAAAAATTTCAGCCATTAAAAAAAAATCAACCAAAATTTGCATGATTTGGAAAAATGAATCCTATTTGATTAAATAGCCAAGGGCAAACATTTTCACAGTCAACTATTTCAAAGCACAGAATGATCCCACAGCCATGGCAAAAACAGCAACCAAATATGACTGCTCTTTGAAGAATTCTAAAAGCAGAAAATCAAAACCAAAACCAGAACCAAACACCACCAGTGAAAAAAAATCTTACTGTTTCACTGAACAAATCTACAAATCTACATTCACTACCAACTCTGCTTTATAAAAACAAAACCAAAAAATTTGAGAATACATTATTTCCATCTAATATAGTTATTCTTGACCTCTTAAGAATAATCTTATTTTATAATGGAGGAAAACATTAAAATGGACAAAAATTAATTTTTTCCTTTCCAACCAATTAGATCTAAAGACAAGAAGTTCTCTCCCTTGTTTAAGATGATTGAGAGGTTAGTTTTAGGAGACAGACAAGCACACAACAAGAATCTGGGAGGCTGAGAAATAAAAGATCAGCCTTGGCAGTAGAGTGTAATCTTGCTCTCAAGGAAAAACCTCCCATCTGTGTTCTCCTGGTTGAGATCATTTTAGGAATTTAGGGTTTGGATTTATCCTCCCTAGCCAGTTTGCAATGGAGGAGGAGCAAAGCTGGGACCTGTCCAGCCACAGACTTGATGACTACAGTGTTCTGGTCTAGGGTTCAGTTCAGGGAGTGCCACCTCTCACCTCTATCCAGACCACTGGACATTAGGAGTCAAGCTGCCAACAAAACGAAGGGACAAAGGTCAGTGGCCACCAGCTGGCTGCCAAGTCCTTCCGAAGTCTCCACATTCTCATCAACTTGAGTCTAAACCATCTAAACAGATGACTTCGGAGCTTCTTAAAGAAAATGTAAATAAGAAGCTAAAGCATCGGACAGGCTTTTCTCCTGACTGACTCTTCTAAGGTGACATAAAAAGCAGAGCACGAGAGACAGCTCTCCTATAAAACTTCATGCTCCAGGAAATTCACAAGCACAGAAATCACTCCGTTTAAGGTCCGGCGCCCTGGGGTGATTGAGTCCAAACACACATAACACATTGTCTTACATTTTCACTGGTCAGTCCCCATACCAAGAAATGACCCCTGGGCTCTGGGTTCCAAAGACAGTGCCTGGTGCACTTCTTAGGACACTGATTTTTCAAGGGTAAAATTCTGAGAATTAGGACAAGCTCTTCCATGTCGCCATAGTAGAAACCGAGCCAGAGCAATTCTGAGTGGAATTCACTTTCCACTCAGACGTCAGCACAGTTCTAGAAACACCATCAACTTGAGTAAACACAACGTGCAACTTGTTTCTTTGTCATTATATAATTTTTAGCTTGGAAGACTTACTTTTCGGGAAACAAGATAACATTTCAAAATAATACTATATCGTACCTCAGAAGGAAGCAATGTCATTAAGAAGTAACAGATAATCCCTGAACGCCGGCATTTCTATAGCACTCTTCTGTTCACAAATTCCTTTTTTTAAATTATTATTTATTTATTTTTTTTTTTGAGACAGGGTCTTGCTCTGTCTCAGGGCAAGGAAAAAAAAAGAAAAGAAAAGAAAAAAATGAAAAAAAAAGAAAAGGAAAAAAATGAAAAAAAAGAAAAGAAAAAAATGAAAAAAAAAGAAAAAAAATGAAAAAAAAAAAAAACCAGATTGAGAAATGCTGCTCTAGACCACGTTCCTAAACTTCTAGGTGACTGAGAATAATACCTTGTACTAACTGGTGGTTTGGTGGATTTGTCTGCTTGGGGCAACAAGTGAAGAAAAGAGAAACCGGCATGAGGAAGGCCATTTTCCAGTTAACCCATTACTAATCAGGAACAAAGAAGAGTCTCAGGGCAGGAACCATAAATTATATTCACCCTTGTGAGATCCACACCTTTGCGTGACCCACACATTTTAAATGACTAAATGAACGAAAAGTAAACAAGAAAGTGATTGATGAAGGAACAGCTATTCATTTCTTTTGTAAGGTTTGTCAGGATTGATACAGCTTCAAATTTCCAAAATTAAATTATTATACAAAAGTTAGTTTGAAGTGCTGGTTGGTCATTTCCCCTAGGCACCTATAGTTTTTCATTTACTACTCTATCATTTAAAAAATAATATAAAAATAACTCACGATAATTTGATAATTTTTTTTTTTTGAGAAAAGGTCTTGCTCTGTCACCCCAGCTAGAGTGCAGTGGCATCACCATAGCTCACTGCAGCCTCAAACTCCTGGGGTCAAGAGATGCTCCTGCCTCAGCCTCCCAAGTAGCTGGGACTATAGGCATGCGCCACTACCATACCTGGTTGATTTTTTGAACATCATAATCAAACTGCTGAAAAACAAAAATAAAGAAAACAGATGTTACACACGGGCACATGTAAACAATGATAATAATGACAGGTGATTTCTTATCACAAAAAGTAGAGAACACCAACCAAAAAAAAAAGACCTCTTGAAAGTACTGGAAAAAAAAATTAAGTGGCAACTTAGAATTCTATATCCAATAAAAATATCCTTCAAAATAAAGACATTTTACATTTTCAGATTAACAAAAACAGGGACAATTTATTGCCAGTAAACATGCACTATAAAACATTACATGAAGAAGTTATTCAGATACCAGAAATGTGGATCTATGGGAAATAATGAAGAAGACTGAAAAACATGATCGATAAAGCTATAAAAATTGGTAAATTGAACTTTACCAAATTTAAAAACTTGTATTCTTTAGAAAGGCACAGTTAATAAAATGAAAATCATATACTGGAAGAAAATATTTGTATACACATATCTGTAAAGTTTGTTTTCAGAACATATAAAGAACTGTAAAAACTACACAAACTTAAATAAAGAGATGCAGGAAAAATGATCAAATATTGAGTTTGTCCAAGTACAAAGTTTGAGGGTGGCCACCCGGGAACACAGATTCCAAAGGATGGAGTTCAAGGATTCAGTGAGCTATGATCATGCCACTGACCTACTGTCTGGACAGCAGAGTGAAAGCTTGTCTCTAAAAAAATAAATAAATAAATAAAATCTTTCCCTCAAATAAAGCTGTAAGAATAGGCAGCTTCATTGTTGAATGCTGTCAAATATTTAATAAGGAAATAAAAACAAATAATAGCAATGCTATACAAACTCTTTCAGAATATAGAGAAAGGAAAACAGTTCCCAACTCATTCTATAAGACAAGAATATTATTATGTGATATTTATATCACAAATACAAGATTGCTTCAATATTTGTAAACCAATCAGTGTAATTCACCATACTAAAAGGACAAAGGAGGAAAGTGTTTTGATCATTTAAGTAGATGCAGAAAAAGCATCTGATAAAATTTAACATCAATTAATAATAAAATATTGACATACTAGAAATACAAAAAAAATGCTTAATATGGCAAAAGGTAACTATCCAAAACCTACAGCTAAAATCATACTTAATGGTGAAATATTGAACACTTTAACCTCCTAAGATTGGAAACAACACCAAAAAAATTTTTTCTCACCACTTCTATTCAATATTTAACTGGAGGTCCCAGTCAATAAGAGAGTGAACAAAAATAAAAAGTATAAAAGTATAAAGGAAAAAGTACAATTGTCTTTAATTGAAGAATAAAATATAAAGAACAAAATAAAAGAAAATGGATGTTTTCAAATAACCTAAAGGAACTGCCAAATAAGTTATCAAGATCACAGGATACAAGGCCAATATACTCCTCCCCATCAATTTAATTTGTACATACCAGTGACAAACAATGAAAAACATAAATATCATTTACAATAGCATTAACAAATAAAATGCCTCAGAATATATTTTAAAAAATTTTTAAGAACTCTACGTGGAAAATTACTCAACATGCAGAGAGAATTAAAAAATAAAACACCTGGGCCGGGCGCGGTGGCTCACGCCTGTAATCCTAGCACTCTGGGAGGCCGAGGTGGGTGGATCACTTGAGCTCAGGAGTTCGAGACCAGCCTGAGCAAGAGCGAGACCCCATCTCTACTAAAAATAGAAAGAAATTATATGGACAGCTAAAAATATATATAGAAAAAATTAGCCGGGCATGGTGGTGCATGCCTGTAGTCCCAGCTACTCGGGAGGCTGAGACAGGAGGATCTCTTGAGCTCAGGAGTTTGAGGTTGCTGTGAGCGAGGCTGACGCCACGGCACTCACTCTAGCCTGGGCAACAGAGTGAGACTCTGTCTCAAAAAAAAAAAAAATAAAAAAAATAAAAATAAAAAAATAAAATAAAACACCTGAATGAATGCAAAGATATTTATAGATTAGGAGACTCCATACTAAGATGTCAGGTCACTCCAATTGATAAGTTGATTCAATGCTCTCCTGCTCTCAGGTCTTGGAACTATATCACTGGTTTGCCTGGATTTCCAGCTTGCAGAAGGCAGATCATGGGATTTCTCAGCCTCCATAATCATGTGAGCCAATATCTTACAATAAATCATGTAAATATAAAATAAATCATATGTATATAGATACATATATACATATCTCCCATTGGTTGCGTTTTGTGGATAGCCCTAATATACTTGGGGCAAAAGATTATGGGTGGAGACAGACAACAGAGCATCTAAGGTCCTGCAGAGAAACTGGCATGAGCCTTCATATTCATTAGAATGACTCATTAAAAACAAAATATAAAAACAAAAACCAGAAAATAATAAGTGTTGACAAGGATGTGGAGAAATTGGAACCTATGTGTACTGCTGGTGGAAATAAGAAAACAGTATAGAGTTTCCTCAAAAAAATCTAAACACTGAATTACCATATGATCCAGAAATTCCACTTCTGGGTATATACTCAACAGAACTGAAAGTAGGGATTCGAACAGATATTTGTACACCAATGTTCCTGGGAGCATTATTCACAATCGCCAAAAGGTAAAAACAACCAAAATGTTCAGCGATCAAAATATGGATAAATAAAATATGGCATACACCTACAATGGAATATTATTGAGCCTTAAAAAGAAATGAAATTCTGCTACATGCTACAACATGGAGGAACCTTGAGGACATTATGCTAAATGAAATAAGCCAAAAACAAAAGACACATAATGTATGATTCTACTTACAAGAGAGACCTGGAACAGTCAAATCATAGAGAAAGTAAATAGAATCATGGTTATTGAGGGTTGGAGGGGTGAGGGAAATGGGGATTTACAGTTTAATGGGTAAAACAGTTTCAATTTGGGATGATAAAAAGTCCTGGGGTTATGGGACTGCAAACAAGTACAACCTCTGGAAAGTAATATGGAGATACCTCAAAGAGCTACAAGTAGAACTACCATTGGATCCAGCAATCCCATTACTGGGCATCTACCCAAAGGAATAAAAGACATGCTATAAAAAAAACACCTGCACTCGAAAATTTATAGCAGCACAATTCACAACTGCAAAGATGTGGAAACAACCCAAGTGCCCATCAATACATGAGTGGATTAATAAAATGTGGTATATGTATACCACCGAGTTCTACTTAGCCACAAAAAACAATGGTGATCTAGCACCTCTTGTATTATCCTGGAAAGAGCTGAAACCCATTCTACTAAGTGAAGTATCACAAGAACGGAAAAACAAGCAACACATGGACTCACCATCAAATTGGTATTAACTGATCAACACTTAAGTGCACATATAGTAATAACGTTAATTGGGTGTCGGGCAGGTGGGAGGGGGGAGGAGGGGATGGGCATATACACACCTAATGGGTGCGGTGAGCACCGTCTGGGGGATGGACACGTTTGAAGTTCTGACTCGGGTGGGGCAAAAGCAATATACGTAACCTAAACATTTGTACCCCTGTAATATACTGAAATAAAAAAAATTAAAAAAAAATTCTGGGATTAGATAGTGGTGATGATTACACAATGTAAGTGTACTAATGCCACTGAACTATCTACCTAAAAATTGTTAAAATGGTAAATTTTATATTAAATGTATTTTATCTCAATAAAAAACTCATTGAACTGCATGGTTAATTCTTGTTTTATGTAAATTTTATCTCAATTTAAAAAATCATCTGAAATTGGGAAACACTTTAACCATTAGAATTGCAAATAAAACATTCATTCAAGAACAAAAGAATAAAGTACAAAATAATCAGGTTGTCAAAATAGATGTCTGATCCAAACCATTTCATTTCAAGTAGGTTTTTTGTTTTGTTTTATTTGCAAAATTCACACATTCCAGGATAAAATCCTCTGGTTACAGGTGCATGGGCAGTAAAATGCAGGTACTTATTACCTTCCCTTAAAAATAAACCCAGGGAAGACTGGATTTCTTGTCTTATTTGCTTCCCTGTCTCTCAGCCAGTTGGCTTCTGGATGCCATCTGGTCAACTGCCATCTGGGACCTGGCCTACCACAACATCTCCCTCTGCTCAAGAACAAACGCCAATTTCTTTTCCTAGTTGAAATTTCTCAGACCCCTAAAAAACTATTATTTATTTCTGGCCTTAGAGACACAGGGCATCACAATTTAAAAAAACAAAATTAAAAACAAAAAATATGTACATAATAAGCCCTACGGCACACACTAAGAAAATGACTCAAACCACCTAATAAAAAAATCATTAAGGTAATGGAAATAGCACACTAGAAAATATTCAGTTACTGAAAAAGAAAGCAGTAAAGGGTAAATAGAGGAACAAAAATGATGTGACACACAGCAAACAAAAAGTAAAATGACACAGGTAAATCCAACCAATAATAGCGTTAAATATGAATGGACTAAACAATCCAATCAAAATGAAGAGATTGTCAAATTTAAAAAGCAGGAACAACTATATGCTGTGTACAGTATACACTTTAGGTTTCAAAATACAAAGAGCTTGTAAGTAAAAGAACAGAAAAAGATATATCATACAAATGGCAACCATAAGAAAATTGGAGTGGCTACACAAATATTACACAAAGTAGGCTTTAAAACAAAAAACACTCCTAGAGATGAAGAGGGATATTTTATAATGATAGGTCAATCCATCAGGAAGACAATTGAACAACAATAGTTGGAGACTTCAATACTCCATTTTCAATAATGGATAAAACAACTAGGCAGAGGATAAACAAAATTAAAAATTGAACAACACTGTAAACCAACCAGACTAAATGACAGGTATCTATTGAACATTCTACTCCCCCAAAATAGTAGAATACTCATTTTTCTCCTGCACATGAAATATTCTACAGGTTAAAGCATATACTAGGTCATAAACCAAGCCTCAGCAAACTTAAAAGGATTTAAATTATACAAAGTATGTTCTCTGAGCACAATGAAATGAAATTATAAACTGATAGCATACCTAGAATATATAAAAAATTCTTACAACTCAATAATAAAAGACAAACAACTCAACTAAAAATGGGCAATGGATCAAAAAACACATTTCTTCAAAGAAGATATATAAATGTCCAATAAGCACATGAAAAGATGCTTAATATCATTAGCTATCAGGTAAATATAAGTGAAAATCACGAGATACCACTTCTCATTGGCTAGGATGGTCTATATGTAAAGCGATCACAAGCCTTTAAATGGGGGAAAAGCAGAATTATAGGGATATTCTTGTCAGTTCCACCACTGGGAATCTATTTTAGTCTTAATGAGTAAGGCCTTTCAGGAAACTCTACTTTCTCAAGGTTTACATCACGATTTTCTCACCCTGTCACTATTGACATTTGGGGCTCGTTAATTCTTATTCTTTGTTGTGTGGGGCTGTGGCAATCGATGTTTAGCAGCATTTCTGGCTTCCACCTTTCAAAGCAACTCCAGTTCCTCCAATTTTGACAACTAAATATGTCTCCCGACATTGTCAAATGTCACCCGGGTGCCAAAAAGCTTTCTGGTTGAGAACCACTGGTTTACACCAAGGATTTCACAGGGGGAAGAATCAGTGGTGCACTGGTAAATATTTAACACCCAGCTCTCTTCAGGGGGCAAAAAGCCTTTGTTGGGACTGTTTGCTGATTTCCATGGTGGAAATACTCCCTCAGTGACTTATTTCAAGCTATAAATGCTGTCAAAGTGCTTGCAAAGTGCCCGAAGATGTAACAATCAACTTTCACAAGCTGCTATCAACCAGCTTCAACAGGTTACAGATAAAGATTTACAGTACTTGAGTAAACACAGCATTCCACCTTAAAATATCTGGGAGTGCTGATGTCCAGGTGATCCCTGAGGCCAGGCTCCTAGCAATCAGGGGTAGGCCCAGAGCTCCCACTTCTGTGGTCTCCCCACCTTTCAGTGTGGACCTTGCCACCTCTGCTCCAATCTTCTCCATCAAATTCTAAGATCAGCTTTCCTTGGAACTTTTCTTTCCTCAAGCTGCCAGAATTGAAGTTTGAGATTGAAAAGCTTCCCTAATTCAGGCAGGGCAGAGCTGATGAGGCTGCCTATTTTCTCCTGGCCGGTCCAGCAGACAAATTGGGTTCAAGGCCTCTAGAGAAGGCCCTTAATTATGTAGGCTCAAGGTCCTGGCGGATTTCTGGCCCTCTTACACTGTGATTAAGAAATAAGTCAACTGACTTGACCTTCTGAAGCATGAAATGATCCAAAGAGTGTATCTAGGGTAGGAGATGTGCAGTAGGCTTGTGATGGCTGTGTTAGAATTTTGGACACAGGTTGATCAAATCCCTGTGTACTAAAAGGAAGTGTAGTGACTGATGTGTGAAGTCAGAGAGTGGAGCTTTCAGACAAAATTCTGAACATATTACAATTTGTGTGCTAATTTTCCTGGGCAGTTGTTTGAAAATCAAGGCCAGGCCCAGGCAAAGTTTCAATTCTGAGTCTGACGTCTTTGTCTTCACAGCTTGTGAAGCCTGTTTCTACGTGACACGTTGTATTATTATCAGACAATTTAAATATCTTCAGTGAAAGATATTGGAATCGGTACTGAACAACATAAATATTATTTTTTGATAAAACGGAACTCTAATTTTACCAGTGACAACAAAATAAATTCCCAAAAATTCATAAAATGACAACTAGTTCTAGGCTAAAATATCAATTCAAAGAGGAGAAAAAAAGTCACCTATGAAATGTTATCAGTTATTATAACACATTTAAGTCACATGATGAAAGTAAAGAGTACTACTGTATAATCACAAATGTTTACAACAATGTAGTGACAATGTAAGTTCCCTGTGGGTCCTCTCTTTTTGGACTTATTTCATTTATGAACAGAATGATGTTCATTCATCCATAAACTTCTTTAAGATTCAAAGAGTTCAATTTATCCATTTTAATTCTGGCTCTTTTATTTATCTATTTTGCCAAGGAAACTAGAAAATGAGTTTTAAGAGAAATTAAATACCTTGTGGCATATACTGATTTTCACCCTTCAAACTTTTACTTCCTTCCTTTATTCAATCACTTGTTCACATAGATGTCTGAGCACCTACTCTGGTACCCAGCTGTATGTCTGGTGGGAAGGATACAGAGATAATGAATGAGATTTCACCCCCAACTTGGAGCAGGTCAAAAATTCATGCAGTAGACAGTAAATAATGCCCTATTTTAAGTACAATAATCAAGGAGTGGACACCACTTTACAACACAGGAGGTAGTGACAAACTCTCAGAGGGAAATCTGGGAAATTCCACAGAGAATTTGTAGCACTTGAAAGTTCTGTTTTTAGTATTTTTGGTTTTGTTCAACAATATTTTGCTTTTTTATCTAAAGAGTTAATTAGAAGAAAGAAGAGGAAGAGATGAAGCCAGCAAACATTCCAGTCAAATGAAGTTGACTTCCATTCTTCTAATCCAGATTTGGCCTACCTAGATTTAATTTACGGCAAAGGGGTTGTGTGTGTGTGTCTGTGATTGAAGTTTTATAATTAATAAGTCTAATGAAAATTTAAAATAAAAAAGAATCCTGCCTTCTCCCCATTTCATACTGTATCATCTTTTACTCAGTGTTATTAATTCACCCAACACTTTCTAAGAACCTCCTAACTTCCCAGCACCCTTCCATGCTGTGGGAAAAACCTCAGAGGTGGAAAGAGCAATACCTACTTAGGACCTAACAAAAGAAACAGGAAAGCTCAAATAACAATACAAGAGTGTAATAATCAAGTCAATTCTGTTTCAAGCCTCTTAAGAGGGCTTTTCTGAGACGTTACAGTATCATCAGGATGTCAGCAGGGGACACCTTAAACATATCTTCTATTTAGTAGAGCTCAGCTCATTTTCAGACCTGGGCTTTGATGTTGGGTTTGAAGTTATTTCTGAATGTGAAACCATCATCAAAAAACATTCATGATCTTGCATATTCAAATCATTAACTAGGTCTCATAAAATGTCTCCTTTTATCTTCTACATAGACTTAAGTTTTGTTTTGTTTTGTTTTTTGGAAAAGGGGGAAAACTACTTATAAATAAACATTATAAATCCAGTGAGTTATTTGTGGGGATTCTTTTTAGTTTTTACAAGCTGTCTTGTAGGAAAGGCCTGCATCCTTCTACAGTTCTTCGGTGACAGCATTTGGCTGGTGTGCTCTGTCACTTCTCCCTCACCAGAAAGCCTCATTCTGGATGTAACATTGCAATGCATTTGCTTTTTTTTTTTTTTTTTTTCCGTTCTCTCTTTTGAAAAATTTTATTGCTCTTCTTAACTTTAGTCAGACAAATCTTTTAATGTTGATAATAAAATATAATCTCTTTCTTTCTCTTTGTTCTTTTTATTTTGCTTTCCATTGTTTTCGGAAGGGGAAGGGTATGAATATTCCCAACTCAAGAAAACGAAAATCCTTAAAATGTGTCTGGATTATTTTATACCATACCTTTATGGTTTGAAGCAATTCTCCCCACACCCCTCAATCCCCCCAGATCCCAGAGCTGCTGATCTCAAGCCCATTTTCACCTTCACCCACAGGCCATCATCTCAGTTCAGATCCAGTTTGTGCTACAATTTAATGCTGAGATGTGCCTAGAGAGTGGTGGAAACCTCCCCCCATGACAATTTTTAGTAAACACCTTGGTTTGGCCTTTTCTTATTTCAGAGGGCAATAGATTTTAAAATATTTTTTAACATTTATGATTTTGTATTTGTAAATTTGTACAATTTTATTTGTATTCATCATCTTTTTTCTATATTAAATGTAACTTTTGTGGTAGAGACCAGATCCACCTCAGTACTAATATTCTTTAGAGCCCACTTAGACATTTCATCATATTTTAGTTTAGCAAGGAAGCCACAAAATAAAATCTGCACTAAAATATTCGTGCACCAAAATATTCGTGCACCACAAAAATCTGCTTCCCAGCCTTTTCTAGTTTGCAATTACAGCAACATTAAAATATCACACATCAGATAATTTTCCTTCTCTCCTGTCATCGCCAAAAAATACCCCACAAACATTTTGTGATTCGTGGTTACTGTTATTTAATCTACCTTGAGTTTCATCTTCGCTTATCTGTAGAAAGGGAATATTAATTCAGTTCGGGGTAATTTCGTAATGATTAAATGCAGGAAAAGTGCCCAGTGTGTGTAAATCGCAGGCCCTAAATCAAAATAGGAGAGACAATAACAAGCTAGGTAGATGCTTCCCTACATCTGGAATTTCTGGTTGTTTCCTTAGGTGTGCACATTGAACTTTTTACTTAACGTCGTTTTTAACGTCTACCAGGAGCAAGTGTCCTGCTATAAGGGTACTGTTTTGTTAAACGTTTATAAAATGCTTAGCTTCTCTTAACTTAAAGCTTTTTCAGTCTAACACCAACGAAATGCCAATAACGGGAAAAGCCAAGACTCACGCTACTGAGGCCAACCAACCCTGCTCCAGCTTGGACGAGACGCTTCACTAATGCACACGCAGTCCTGGCCCAGAGATCACGTGAGTCTCTGCGTGAGAACGAAGGCACGTGACCACTTCCAGCACAGCCAATCAGGAGAGAGCGTTGGTGCCACACCCACCTGCTCGCTGCTGGGCCTGGGACAAAAGCCAGCCTGCCTGCTTTCTGCCAGGCCAAGCTGCTGAGCTGTCTTTCTGGAAATCTCTGCACGGTAACAGCACAGGACACTTTAAAACCGGTTTCATTATTTAAGGAAATATATACTCTAACTCCTGAGTGCTTTGATTTTGTTATCTGTTAACCTGGGAAGTCATTTTAAAAATACATTATAAAAACACTTCCCCTTAGCAGTTATATAAGATTTTCTTGCAGTTCTCTGAAAGGCACAAAAGTGCAGTTTGGTTCGGTTCTTATCGAATGACATTTTTATGCCTGAAAATAATCCGCATGAATATTCCATATAAGATAGTAGGCATCGTTGCACTTCTGCTTGTATGTCATTTACACCGTGAGGACATCCAATGCAATTGCACTCATCTTCTGTAGTTTTTCTAAAATTAGGGTTTACTATATGGTTTTTGGAGGACTGCCATATCATAGTTACTCTTCATAGTGGCATGGTATGTTATGCCACTTGTAAAGTTTTTCTATGGAGTTTAATTTTTGGCAGGTTTTAAAATTCTCCACATGCTTTATAGCTGGGGTCCCCAACCCCAGGTCCCTCTACAGCCTGTTAGGGACCGGCTAAAGAACCGCAGAACTCCACCCCCGCGTCCCCAACCCCTTCCGCTCCGCGGAAAAATTGTCTTCCATGAAACCGGTCCTTATGTCAAAAAGGTTGGGGACCGCTGTTTTTAGGATAGAATGAATGTGCACAATATGTTCTTTAATAATTGCGATACAAAACAATAAACTGTGGCATCCAATGTATCAACTTAAAGATAGGACCCTATTTTGCAGAATAGCAAACTTTGAATTATTTGGGTATTATCAGCTTTTATTTTTTGAGAAAAATTTAAAAAGTGAGCCTAGTTTTACAAAAAGCCTTTCATCCTTCTAACCTACAAATGTACACTGTGTGTATGTGTATGTGATGGAGGGAGCCATGAGTAGAAGGAGACATTAAAAATATTCAGAACGGTAAAGATAGTGGATGGGAGATGCTATGAGCCAGTTTCTCGGCAATAAGGTGGGGGGTATAGAGTTAATTGCCATTCCTGGCTAATATAAATCCTTTCCATTTCAAAAGATATTTGAAAATATTCTGAGCATTTTGGCAGAAAGGCACAGTCTCCAATGTCATTTTATTTTTCTTATTTTCCTTGCATGCTTCAATACACTTTTAAAAATAGCTTTATTGTGATATAACTCACATACCATATAGTTCACTCATTTAAAGTGTACAATTCAATGGTATTTCGTATATTTACAGAGTTGTGAAATATCACCATAATGTCATTTTAGAACATTTTCATCACCCCCTCCCCAAAGCTCCCCATTCTTTCCCTCCTCTATTCCCAGCCCCAGGCAACCGCTGATCTACTTTCTGTCTCTATAGATTTGCCTATTTGTGGACATTTTAAATGGAATCATACAATAAGTGTCTTTTGTGACTGTCTTCTTTTCACTTATCATAACTCAATACAGTTTTAAATTATCTGACCTCCATGTCCTGCCTCTGAAGATCAAATGTGACTCTTGCATTCCTTGATGAGTTTGAGGATTGAGTATAATTTGCAGGAGGCAAAAATTAGAAACTAGTTAGAGCAAGTGGGCTTTTCTCCATCGCAGAAGCTAATGCGCTTGTCAATGTTCAAATACTCCATTGCGTTAAGCACAAACTAGGGAGCAATGTGTGTTCTTGTACCCCCGAGACTGATTTGGGGGGCACTGCAAGTTAACAAACAGAATTCATCAAAAAAGGAGTGGATTAAAGTACTGACCAAATGTAGTTTAACAGCTACACTTCCCCTTCTTGTAAAACTGGTGATTATTTAACATAAATCAATATAAGTTGAGTATTTAACATAAATCAATATAAACCTGTGTTTGGTGCTTATGCTGGGGGCCCTGGGGAGTAGATCCCCTCAGGCTAAGCAAACAGGAGCCAGCAGAAAGCAAATTCTCCCTTCTGCCCTTTCCCCCTCTTCTCTTTACTGTTTGTTCAAATGTTTGGGAGTGAATTTAGGGCCCTCCCTCCAACTTATGATTTTATAGCCAATAGATGATGAGATTTATTTGCATATTTCCAATCACATAAGAAGCCGCGGAGTGGAAACAGTGTCAGACTCGATTCTTACTCCTCCTCTTCCCCCTCCTCCTCCTCCGAGGAAACCTGCCACTTCTAGCTGTCCTCCTCTCCCCTTTAAAGCGCGACTTGCCCTGCGGCTGTCCTCGGCTCCTGCCCTCCGGCTGCTTCGGCTCCGGGGGTCCATCTGTCGGTCGGCACCTGGCAACTCCTGCAGAGAGACGTGCCCCAAGATGAGCAAAGCCCTGTTCCTGGTGGCCCTGGGTGTGTGGCTGCCGAGTCTGACCGCTTCCCGAGGAGGGGTGGCCGCCGACGACCGTAAGTTTTGCGCGCAAACTCCCCTCCACCTGCACGCGCGGCAGTGGCCCCTGCTACCCGTCCTGCGGATGGCAGCGAGGAAGTTGGAAGGGGATGCGGTGCGCACCGAGCGCGGCCTCGAGAAGAGTCACCCGAGTGGGACCCGCGAGGGACAGGGAGGGAATCTCCTTCCGATCTTGCAGGGTCGGCGCCTGGTTCCCGCCCTGGGTTCCCGCGCTGTCCCTTCCTCTCCGGCTGCGGCCGCGTTCCCGGGCGCGCGGACCCCGCCGGGGAGGGTCGGGGGTGTGAGGGCGGGACGAGGGAGGCGGGAGCAAGGGCCCGGCTGGCGGTGACCAGCAGTGACCTCCCCGCTGGGGGTGCCCTGGAATGAAAGGCACGCGGGCCAAGGTGACCCCGGCTTAGTCGGGGCAGCGGCTCAGCCCCCGCCTGAGGACGCGCGGGCAGACATTGGCCCCTTCTAGAGGAACGGGCGGGGCGCGGGAAGGCGTTGCTGGCATCTCGGCCGCACCGGGCCCTCTCGCCCTCGGCTGACCCCCTTGCCCCGCGGTGGGAGTGGCGGTGGGCTGGGGATGCAGGGAGGGACGCGTGGTGCGGAGTCCCAGGGACGCAGCGACCTGCGCGCGTTCGGCGCCCGGGACGCTCTCCAGCTTCCACGTTCGCACGCCGCTCTTAGTGCCCAGAGAGCCACGAAGGGCCGACTCTCCTGAAAACGTGGCCGTCCACTTGGGGGTTGCCAGGTCTGCACTTGGCCAGCCCCGCGGTGGCTGCGGGCAGGACCGTAGTCACCACCAGGGCGCCGCCCGCTGGTCCGGGGCCAGGCGTTGGGGCCAGATCCGAATTTCTTTATTTCAGGGAACGTGAAAGCCCAGCCTGCCCGCTGTAGAGGCGGCCTGTGTAACTTGAACCCTGGTTCAGTTTCATACAACAGCAAATTAAAAAGCAACTGAAGCGAGTCCTAAGCGGAGGCAACATTCCCTTTTCTCTTCCGTGGTGGAGTTGCAGTTAGGGCTGCGTGGCTCGGATGTGCTCTCTGGAGTCTCTGTGCCATGGCTTTGACTGCAGCTGAACGTTTGTTTTATTTTGGCATTAATTCGTGAAAGAACATTTTTGTTGGGTTAAAAAAAGTGTAGGTTCTATCAAAGCAGAACTGGATAAAAAGACAAGTATCTTTCCTATCAGATTAGTTTGAGAACACGGGAGAGTCAGCGAGAAAGCCTTAAACATCTTATATGTTCCAGTGTTCCCCTCCATAATGTTTAACGCTGGCCAAGAGCATGGTAGCAAGCAACTCCGAATCCGTATTTCAGAAACCACACCGTAGAATAACGTTACTTTCACCATCAAACAGGCACAGAAATGTGTCATCCACATTTTAAGTTTTTGCTAGGCTTTAGAGGTTTAGGATGCTATGTGTTTGGGCTAGACAGTGTCGTTTGTCTGGGTTTAGCATCCTCAACTGGAACAGGAGGATTTTGGTGAGACTGAAAGGTCTCTGAGGCTCCTCTGATTCTTAACTCTTTGATTGAAATGGGTACTCATGTGCTTAATTAATTTAATCGGATTTTAACCAGCACATGCTTTTCCTGGCTGTAAATGTATTAAAGAAGGATTATTTCTAAGCAGACTGGACATGACTCCCACTCATTCCCTCCATTTCCACCCGACCCTGTCCCTATCGTGCCTGTCCCATCACAGCAACTTTCTGCCCCTCTATCCTCCAGATGCATTCATCCAGGAATGTGAGAATTCCAGGGCGAGAAAGTGGCAGCTGCAGGAGAATGATATCCAACACCTCCTCTGGGCTCTGAGATTACTTATTCATTCTTGATTCTTTCTAAGAAGAATATGAGGCTAAAAGGCACTGCCCTCGGGCTCTGTGTCCTGGGCGACACGGCCATGTCTGCAGTGGCCCCAATGAGGAAACTGGATGAGCTAGGAGAGGGAGCACATGGGTCAGTGCCCAGCAGCTGCAGTTCTATTTGACTGGCCGTGGTGAATTTCCAGGAAAACATCTGGGTTAAACGTGAAGGGAGATGAGAGCAAAATAGCAGATGTCACTGGAGAACAGCTTAGCCAGGCAGTGATTGATTAATAGCTGTATTGAAAGGTGGGAGTCAGGTACAGGGGAAGAATTGCGATGGAAAATTTTAATTTTTTTTTTTTTTTTTTTTTTTTTTTGCAGCAGCATATTTTTAGCTCAGCCTTCTATTCTTTCTTTTTATGGAGGAGAAATTGGGCTATATAGTTTACTGCCAAACTGTCAGATTATGTCAGATTCTTCAAGAAAGTGCCTTGAAACTTACAACATTTTACTGTTAGTTTCATCTCTCTGATGGTCGTCTCTTCCCACATTATTACCACAAAGGCTGCATTGCCTGCCGTGTGAAGATGTTCTAGCCATCAAAATGATGGTTGATGATGACTTTGGATCACAAAGTGCAAGGAAAGTATTCAAGACATGAGTATTATTATTTTTTAAGTCTGGATGGAGATGCCATTTGAATTTACTCATGAGGTATTTTCTAACTTTTATGGCAACAACAACTTTTTAGGGAGAGTTGTAGTCACTAAATATAGTTTTTCACCACAGTGAACTAAATTTTTTTTTATCAACAGAGACTTTTTAAGCTGAGAGTAAATCTTTGTCACAAGTGGCTTTGGCCACATTCTCTCTTTGCAAAAGTTGAAGGGTCCATTAGCTTCTGAAGGAGAAATACGATAGGATTCCAGCTTACTCAGAGACTAAGAGTAAATTTTACTATGAACAATGTCATTTGGGCTGTATGACTGCACATTGCTGTCTTGTGGCTATTTTAAGAATGTCTGTGTGCAGTGACATAGTTTGGATACTCAACAAATGTTAGTCCATACTAGTGGAGGAAATAAATATCTATTAGGAAGGGAGGAATGGATTACCTCAGGTGGTTTTGCATATATACATATATAGTTCTACTGAAAATGAGCCTTAACTTGTGCCAGCTTATTCTTTTGTCTCTTCCAAGTCTGTTCTCTCAGAATGATCACATGCTATCTTAAGTAGTTTGGTGATTTTGACTTTTTGAATGAATAAAAGAAAATGTCCCCACTGCTAATTGGCAGTAGAATACAACAAAGATGACTCAATTGGCATGGCGACTCAGTCTAATCCAGCCACTGTGTTCATGGCACACAACCCTTTGGGGTGTGTGTTCATCTATGTGTTTTTCTTAGATGATAAAGTCTGTTTCTATGCAAACAAGTAGGGACAATACTAGTCTGACTCAGATTAATTTATATTTAATATATAAGTTTAACAATGCTTTAAAATACAATGAAAAGTCAGATTTTTTTGATGAAAACTAGAGTAAGACTTGGCACCTACATTTTAATTAAAATAGAGTTCAAGTCTTTATCCAGCCTTCCCATAAATGAAACAATTGCTAGCAAGGAAGGTAATCATTGGCTTCCATTGTGTTAGTTTGAGACAACTGAATGTTTCCACTTGCCATGTCTATCGACAGGGAGGAAGTAATTTCAAATTAACAATACAAGAATTTCATATTGCAATTTTTAAAGAAATCTTGCTTTAAATATGCCTACACGGTGACCTTCAACCAAAATATTTTATTAACCAATCCAAAAGATCCCCTTGAATAATGATGACTTACACTTGTTCATGCTCAGTCTAATTCATTCAACTGGGCCATTTATTTCACACTCATCTCCGAACCTATTTTTAAACCCTTCTTTCTAGCAGTGTGGATGTTCAGTCCTAATATTGGAGAAAATTCAATGTAAAATTCAGGTGGTAAGTACAGGACTTGTTTTTAATACTCACTAAAACACATATTTTTTCTATACATTGTCTGTACTGGAATATCTGAACAGATCGGTCAATTCAGTCAGATAATGATATTGATGTTTTTCCTCAACAAACGGACCAATTCAGTAATTCAGCTTGGTTTTTGGCATCCTGCAGGTGCTGCCTGAGTCAGTAACCGTGACCATCAGTCTCAGAGAGCAAATGAATTACTGATGAAATCCGTGGGGTGTGTGTGTGTGTGTGTGTTGGGGAGAGAGAGAGAGAGAGAGAGAGAGAGATTAGAAGTAGAGATTTCAAAGAGAATTGTACTGCAGTTGAGCTCCCCTAACTCATGTCTTCATATGAATGTTAATCTTATTCATCTGATTGCTCTGATCTGCCTTTAGAGTATTACCTGTTGCTTTTTTTTAGGATGCTCAATGCTCCTTTTTTTTTTTTTTTAGCAATAATAATATCCCCTTTATAAATTTACCTTTCTCTAAGTGCTTTAACTTCTCAGCTTAATTTCATCTCTTTGAGTTATTATCCATGTTAACATAAATTCTTTATCTTTGTTTACACACTCAGATTTTTCAGCTATCTACTTAGGAATTTAGGGATAAAGATTACATAGGAAATGTGTTAACCTGTAGCTTGCCTGGTACCCCAGATCTCCCCTTAGTGCTCAATAAGGACATTTCTGCTGGGGCCTGGTTGGCAGGTGGTACTGATGTGCTAAGTCAAATTCAGGATGGAGGCCCTTCCTTCCTTCCTTTCCTCCTTCCTTCCTTCTTCTCTTCGTTCCTTCCTTCCTTCTTCCCTCCCTCCCTTCCTTCCTTCTTCTCTTTCTATTTCTCTCTCAATTCTAAGGTGGCCTTAATTTCTAAGGGATACAATAAAAGGCCATCTAGTTGGATAAACGCAGAATGACTAATACCATTTCTATGTATGGGAAACAACAGTTTCCTTAGTAACAGTAACATCTGTTCATCTGCCACCCAGAAGCAATCCCAGGGTGCATTGGGACAACCACACATACTGACTGACTCAGCCACCATCTTCCTCTACTTGGTCTAAGCCAGTTGCACCAGGGCTGATAGAGGTTTGGGAAACACATTCATCTTTAGGATGCTAGGACATCCTTTAGGGGTTGCAAATATAGACATTGTGAAAATTCTTATAAGAACACAAAGAGAAGGAAAGATTGCCTAACCACCAATAAGATTTATGATTTCATACCTGTGGTAGAATTAAAACCATCACACTCACATAGAATGGCACTATTTTCCTGTCAAACTTAAAATGAAGAATCGTTTCCTTTAAAAGTGAAATGAAAGTCTCCACATAGCAGTTTGCTGGAGAATATATGAATTCCCTATTATTTTTCTTTCCAAGCTATGGACCCAACAGAAATATGGGTTGTGGGAAATTTGAGCTATCAGTGAACCATACATATAATCTGATACAGGATCTATAGATTGGATAGACTTTTCTTTTTCATGGAAATATACAAAGCCAGTCTTAGTAATTTCAAAGAATGTTGTAGGTCATTTAAAAACCACCAGCAATACCAGGGCCACTAAATTGCATAATTCAAGGTAAAAAATAGACTAAAAATGAATGACAAATAGACTAAAAGTAAAAGCTTCTGGGGTTGTACGAAGAAATAGTCTTAAACACCAGTTTGGCAAATAGTTGGTAAAGGAGTTTTATCTGTTGGATTGTTCAGATGATCTCTGCTTTGGAAAGATTGATAATCGAACATGTTAAAATAAGATTGTTGGAGAGGAGGTATGAGCTATTTGAGGTAGAGAGACGTGGGAGAGGGTGAAGTTAATTTAGTTTTAAATTTTCTAAAGCACTTTCTAACAGTCAAGTTCTTGGGCAATGAAAGAAGAATTAGATTAAAAATATTCAATATTCTTTTTCCTCTATCAGATGAATAATATAGCTACCAGAGTGCTTTCTGGTTAGCAAAAAAGAAAGAGACCCAACATCTTCAAATAAGATGAGAGGTAGAGTATATTCTTAGTGGATGGATGGATCCCAGTGCAGTTTTACTATATGGAATTGAAAAGAGCTTTAAAGTTTAATAGTTTAGCATAGACTCTTATTTGAATAAATGATCTTACAGTCTTTAGCTTTTGTAATAAAACTTACCTCTTTCTAATAAATATAAAGAAATGTTCTCCTACATTTTAAGTGGTTGAGTGTGTGTGTGGTGTGTGTGGTGTGTGAGATCAACTGATTGCATATAATGAATCACTTGGCAAGTAACCACAATCTTGTTCAAGGAATGTTGGAAAGTAATTATTAAAAGAAAAACGTTGGCCAGTCCTCAGATAATTATATGACAAATCTGATTCAAATGCCTGCCCTTTCACTGTTACTATATCATTTTTATTTTTATTCTTGGCCTGACTTTTGCAGTGTTATTTTGAAATTATAGATTTTCAAATTTTGAATTGTGAACAGAGAATATTTAGGTTAAGAAAGTAGAAGTATTCCTAGCAACCTTATTTATTTATCTCCTGAAATTTTTGCTTAGCAAAATCTAAAATTTACAGATTATTGCCTTCTTACAATATTAATAAATAGGTAGGGTTTTTATTTTTACTTTTTTATTAGACAAGGAAAATAATTTCCCCTAATATAACTTCCCTTTGTGCTTTGTTCTGTAAAAAGGATCTGATTTTATTTACAACATAATTTACTTCTAGTATTCAATGTAATATGATATATACTGTCTACAAATACCCCATGAAGATTTATTAACATTTAGATTTATTGTCCATAGTTTTAAGAGCTAGGTTCTCTTTCTTTACCCAGTTTGGGATTCACTATGAAGAACAAAAGTGCACCCTTTCTATAACCTCCTTTACTATAGTTTTTAAGTTTTGACTTTGCGTGTAAAATTGTAATGACGTAAATAGAAAAGGAAATATTTGGGAAATGAATTAACCACAGCTCACACCTAGCACAGGTATTTCTGAACCACCCATTAAATGATTTCTTAAAACATTTTGAACTGGTGGGAACAACTTCATACAAAAGCTTCCTCGTGCTTCCAACTTTTCTTACTGCTAATATTTTTTTAAAATTATGTTTCTTCATGAAGAAGAAACAACTTTCCTTCGAACAAGCCTAATTGTATAGTATTATGGGAAAAAATTATTTTGATGTAATTAGAGATTTTAAGAGGGTGAAATGATACACAAAACAAGTCTCTCCATCACCTTTGATCACCACTGAAGCATCTGTCGTTCTTGCTATCCATATTCATCTTTAAAAAAACAGAAACAAAAATAGCATCAGTGGTGGTTGCTTGTGAACCTAAAATGTACCATTCCGGCAAATAAAAACAAACAATCCTCCAGTTAACGTCTTATTCAATTTTTTCTGAATTACAGGAAGAAGAGATTTTATAGACATTGAAAGTAAATTTGCCCTAAGGACCCCTGAAGACACAGCTGAGGACACTTGCCACCTCATACCCGGAGTGGCAGAGTCTGTGGCCAACTGTCACTTCAACCACAGCAGCAAAACCTTTGTAGTGATCCATGGCTGGACGGTAAGAGGCTCTTCGGGAAGGAATGCACCAGGGTCCACGGGGCATCCTGGCTCGCTCTAGTTGGTGGGACCCAATGATGGGTCCACAGCCCATACTTCTGCTTGCCTTCTAATAGCTTTGCTTTAAACTTGAATAAAGGCAAGTCTGGCTTGAGTGGGATCTAAAGCCACAGGTTCATGAGTACTTTCCCTAGACAGTGCCAACCTTCACTTGAACACAGACCTGTTTTGTGTCCTTGAGTCAGCCATTCCTGGGAGGTGGGGATAGGAGGCTCCGCCCATCTGCAGAATGTAGGTTATGGTTGTGGGGAACTGGTGGAAGCCTGGCATGGCCCTGCATCACCCAGTACATCACCCGAGGTCCCTTCCTAAAGCAAACAGTCTGCAAGAGTGAGGAGAGGGCTGGAGTAGAGAGAGGAGGTGTGGGTCCCGGTGCTGGCCTTGCCATTCTCCACCTCTGTGACATGGGTGAAGTCACTTCTCATCTTTGGGCCTCAATTTACTGATCTGTAAACAAAGAGTTTGGACTAGATGTGTCTAAGGACCCTCCACTTCCAACATTCTCCAATTTTAAAGTTCAGGAAGCTTTACTAGAGATGAGAGAGGGCTGGCTGGTTAGGGAGGAGAAGGGGTTTGGTGCAATTCCTTGCGGTTTTGCTCTAGAGAGGTTTTCCCACTGGTTCCCCCAAAGACCCATTCTGCTTTCAGACTGATCTTTCCTTTTATAGTATAAATTGTTAAAATTTTACTGAATTCATAAAATATACTTTTCAAAATTGAAAGCATGGTAAACCCCAGTCTGTCATTCCTGAGCTCAACACAACCCTTCTTTGGCATACTCAAATTTGCCTTGGAAGGGGCAGTCATAAGTCTCCGAATACTCTTTTGGGGTTTTATTTTTCTGTCTGAGCTAATGGGCTTCCTTGCAAGTTTGTTTTTTCCATGTTATGTATGTGTATTGAGCTGACGTGCCCATGACAAGTTGTGCGTGAGTGTCTTAAGAACACTTGTATCATCCTCTTCAGGTGACAGGAATGTATGAGAGTTGGGTGCCAAAGCTTGTGGCCGCCCTGTACAAGCGGGAACCAGACTCCAATGTCGTCGTGGTGGACTGGCTGTCCCGGGCTCAACACCATTACCCAGTGTCTGCAGGCTACACCAAGCTGGTGGGAAAGGACGTGGCCAGATTTATCAACTGGATGGAGGTAAGGCTGGGGGAGGAGGACGCTTATGTGTCCAAAACAGAGCTCTTGGCTGAAGCCAGACAGAGGGCTGGTCTTTCTGCCTTTTTACTTAGATGTAGGTATTTTCTGGGGCAGTTCACATCTTCAAAATGAGCATAGCCTGAAGCAGCATTTTGATAAGAATGATAATATCTATAAAGCCAATAAATAGCCCTGCCCTGCCCTGTCCTTTGATATTTTCACAGTGAATAGATTTGCTGAGACCAAGAACTCCGTGGGCTGAGCAGACAAAAGCCTGTTATTTCAGGATAGGGGAAAGAAATGGCATGTTCTGCCAATCCTTCCCCACCAATGGCTGGCACGTGGAAGTTTTACCCTGGCTTTGACTTCTGTTAGAATGCCAATCTCTTTGATGAAAATATTAATCGTATTTATTCTTTGGTGTGGATATTTAAGAATGCAGATTTTTGTCGCGGGTTGGGGAGTGATGGAATTGAGTTAGGAAGACTATGGCAGGGAAGGTACTGAGGATTTGAGGTGGCTGAGGGTTCAAAGTTCTGTCTCAGCAGTGAGGGAGCCACTTTGGCAGACTATTCTCTGAAAAGTACCTTTGAAAAAGTATCTTGGGGTTGGAAGGAAGCTAATACTCTGACAAGGCCAAATTACTTAAACCAGATAATTAGAGGGTAAAAAATAAGCTGTATTTATTAGACTGATCATCAAAGGACAAAAGTTATTTTTGTTGGCTCTTTTGCCAATCAGGCAAGTGAATTGGGGCAAATCCAGTCACCTCCCTGGACTTCGGGCTTCCCACCTGCTAAATGAGGAGGCTGGACCGTGTGTCTCTGATCCCTTCCCACTGTAATAGTTTCTCATTATAAGTCATTGCTTGGCTGGCCTTTAAGAATAAAGTGATGTAGTATATTTAGAATAGGGAATAATGGGGTGAAGTTAAATATATATTTGTATATATGCATATGTACAAATATACACATATATGGATACATATAAATATAAAAATACTGTATCAGATGTATGGAAAACTTCCTAATGTCAATCTGCTGTTAAAGAAAAAGAAACTCTCAACACTGGACAATATGTTTCTTTCTTTTACCTGTAACACCAAATTAAAATAAGTAGAATTAATTTTCAGTATTGCCTGTATTTTGAAAATAATATTTTGACTCATTTTACTTCCTTTAGTTTTGATCTTTGGCAAAGAGGGATAAGAGCCTTTTTTTTTTCCTTTTTCTTTTCCGAAGGAGGAATTTAACTATCCTCTGGACAATGTCCATCTCTTGGGATACAGCCTTGGAGCCCATGCTGCTGGGATCGCAGGAAGTCTGACCAAGAAGAAAGTCAACAGAATTACTGGTAAGAGAGCAGTTTCTGGTCTTATCACAAGAGTCAAGATGGCTCTAATTCTGAAAGAAGATCAGAACGTTTGTTAATTACCCATGTGTGTGGTGTTCTTCCGATAAGCCTGGTACTTGATTATCTCGTTGTAGGGCTCTTTCAGGCATAAGATAAAATACAGAGGCTTGCTCTCACGGGCTCACCCTCTGCTGGCAACAGCACAGGTATAATGCAGAATTAAGCAAAGAAAGCCCACAGATTTCTCTGAGAAGCCTGTTTTCCTCTCGCTCTGCTGTGCTTTGGTAGCATATTGCACATGTGTAGTCACTTCTCACATCACTACTAGGAAAAACCAACAGGATCAACTCCAGAGGCCGTTTGGAAAGAAGACAGTCCTCTAAGCCAAGGTTTGACATACAGAGAGAGGGAGAAAGAACCCATCACTGTTTAAAGGTCTTCTTAACGGATTCCGAAATCATTTACAAAAGGAAATCAAGCCATCCTGAGTGAAAATCTCTTGATGATGCCTAGTTTAAGAGACTCAAAATCATTTTAGAAGGAGCCAAGCTTACTTTTATAGCTCTCTTAGTAATTGAAAGATCCAGTGACTATAGAATGAGAGCTAACGAGAATCTAAGTGGCTGCCAGTTACGTTCCAATGATGAGCAATGACATGCTAATGTCATACTAATGGAGATTTAAGAATCTGTCTTTTTTTTTCCCCCATCAAGGCCTAGATCCAGCAGGACCTAACTTCGAGTATGCAGAAGCCCCAAGTCGCCTTTCTCCTGATGACGCGCATTTTGTAGATGTCTTACACACATTCACCAGAGGGTCCCCTGGCCGCAGTATTGGAATCCAGAAACCAATAGGGCATGTTGACATTTACCCGAATGGAGGCACTTTTCAACCAGGGTGCAACATTGGGGAAGCCATCCGTGTGATTGCACAGAGAGGCCTCGGAGGTAAATACGATTTAGAGGTGAATTAAATGGGAGTTCTGTCCTGAACCCTTATCGACCCAGTGCCCTACCCAGCACCACCAAAGTATGTAGTTTTTGCGTATACATTTGGCCAAAATATGTTTATGGAGAATTCTGACGTGTTTGGCATGATCGCCTTAGAGCCAGACTGCCAGCCATTATACCTTTTATTTATCATATTGTAGGCTACACTGGCTACTGCACTTGTAGTAGCAAGAGAAAGTAAAGATGAGATTTAGACAGGAAAATGCCACTGACCTTGATAATAGCATTGTAAAATGTTGTCTGGCCACATGTTGTCACACTTTGTAGTCGCAAAGCCAGTGGGGTGATTTTGGATTTTACTGAAAACGAAAGAGATGTTAATTAGTGCAAATTTCCCTTGTTAGCCTTTTTAAGAGATGGACAAATCAAAAACCAATCTCCATCCCCCTGCAATGAGTCTTCCAAAATTCTAAGAAAAGAGAATAATGTAATATTAGCTTAATATTTACTTTAATTATCATGTTAACTTGTGTTAAATTTGTGATTTATTTTTAAGGGCCCTTTGCATACTTTATGGACATTGGGACCTACCTGCAGTCAACATGCTAATTGCTTTTGTGTACACTTTATAGAACTTACAGCATATGTTACTATTTTCAATTGTTATAAAAGCTTATGGTAATAAACCTGTTTTTAGAACATTGCTTTATTATTTCTATGGTTCATTTGATGTACAAATCATTAGCAGGGGCACAGTCCTCAGTTATACATATCTATGACAAAATACTATTCATTTCATAGTTACGTCTTTTATGATGTGGTTTCTAGAATTACTGTATGTTTCTCAAAGTACCTAGAATATTAGACACCTTTAATGTAAGAGAAAGATGCTTTAGGGTTAAGGTTAGAGTTAGGAAAATAAAAACAGGAGGAGAATGTGATAAAAGAGGGAAGTTAACCTCTACCTTAGGTGTCTCTTATCATGGTTTCACGAACATACTCATAAGTATAAGACAGCAGAAAAGTCAGAAGTTCCCCCATGAACTTGCAACTTGCACAACCTTGGACATAGGTGAGCAGGTGCCACCAAGAATACCTCCTAAAATAGGGCTCACAGTCATAGATGCATAGGCCTATATCTTAGGGTCATTTTATTCTAACACCACACCTAACCTATTTCAGACATGCAAAATGAAACACTCATTGTGGATTTGCACAGAGTTGAAATTTCCCTTGTGCCTCTTTTTCCCCAGATGTGGACCAGCTAGTGAAGTGCTCCCACGAGCGCTCCATTCATCTCTTCATCGACTCCCTGTTGAATGAAGAAAATCCAAGCAAGGCCTACCGGTGCAGTTCAAAGGAAGCCTTCGAGAAAGGGCTCTGCCTGAGTTGCAGGAAGAACCGTTGCAATAATATGGGCTATGAGATAAACAAGGTCAGGTCCAAAAGAAGCAGCAAAATGTACCTGAAGACTCGTTCCCAGATGCCTTACAAAGGTAGGAAGTGACTACTGGAAATGAGGAAATCTATTAGTCCTATTTGCATCATGCTCGCTGCATCTCGTGTACTGACTCTGTCCTTTGATGTTATGCCACTGAACCCTGAGCCCTTGCTGTGTTTCTGTTGCTGGAGAGGGAGTTGCATTGATCCGGTTTACTGATGCCCATAATTGCCATTGCCAGGAAGGCCCCAGTGCTCAGCCTAGGATTTGTAGCCCTGCTTGCCACCCTCCTCTGTCACTGTGACCATTAGCATGAGCCAGCGCAGCAGCACTGAGCTCAGAGCCAATTTGAAACCATCTTCCTGGGGTCAGCAAGCCCCAGAATTTCGACTGGGCCAAATCTAGCCTACTGCTTGCTTTTGTAAATGAAGTTTTATTAGAACAGGACCACACACATTTCATTTCCATATTGGCTAAGGCTGCTTTCCTGCCACCACAACAGAGTTGAATAGCTGAGACAGACCCGACAGCCCGCAGACCGTAAAGTGTTTACTCCCTGGGCCTGTACAGAAAGTTTGCCACTTCTAAAGTCTGCTTTACACGAATGCCAGAACTATCTGTGTTTTTAAATAGAACTACCCCTGGGAGGCAAGAATGTACCAGATCTTCTAGGATGTTTCCATTTTGCCATGAATTTTTTTCCCACTTGAATTTCAAGCTTGGCATCTTGCTTAGAGCAAGATCTAAAGGAATGGTGGGGAAATGGGAGAGCAGGTGATCAGATGTCTCTGACAAGAGGGGACAAACTTTAGAAAGGTTGGCTCATGTGGAATCCAGGTAGAAGCCCCAGGGAAGGGATGATATTAAAGAACAAATCCCCAAGGTAAAATATATCTGCTGTAGGTGCCAGTGTGTAAGGCCATTTGTTAGAATCTGCAGAGGTGCATTTGATGGCATAGAGGCTGGAGCATTTGTAGCTGAAGGAAACCTTTTAGGCAATGAAGGAAACCTCAATTTCCCTGACTCTTCAGAACCAGAGAGTGTGGGGGGGTGGTAAGGAGGGGACCATGGGGCCATAATCTCAAAGACACAGACATGTCTCACTCACCCCGAATCCTACACGTGTGTGCTCAGGGCTCCATCAGTGTCTGCTGGGGGCACCTCGCGTCTCCCAGCTTCTCCTGCTCTCACCTGTCATTGTGTCGTTGTGGTCTGCAAGGGCTCCATTTTACCCCAAACCCGATTTCCCTTCACCTCTTAGAGCTGTGGCATTTTGTTGTTGTTGTTGTTGTTGTTGTTTGGGGTTTTTTTTTGCTTAGAATCTTGCTGCTTCTTTTTATTATAAAAAGAGAGGCATCTAAGCAAAATAGAGTTTGTCATCAGAAAGCTCACAACAAAACATATTAAAATTTTTTTTGTTAGAACGAGTGTCTAAAGTAGCATCGAAATATAGTTGGCCAAATTCTAAACAGGTAGCGTTAAGAAATCTATGTCCTAGCTTAAGAGAAAGTACATTTAATAGACAGAAACACAAATAAGAAACAAATCTGACCACGGGTCTAGGGACATAGAAGACAAAACATCCCAATAACTCTTTTTTTCCCCGTCATCATGACTGTGTTTCAGGCCTGCTGCCTCCCCCTTCCTCTCACCTCCCCCCAGTCCCACTTGCTCAGGGATTTGGTAGAGATGGAGGAAGAACAGGGAGCAGATGTGGAAGTTCAAGTACCTGCTTCCGAAGGCTCTTTCTAGTACAGAACGCGTTAGGAAATGGCTTTGCAAAGCAGTCCTTGCGGCCTCGCCGATGCTTCAGTGCAGTGGGTTTTATTGTGAGCCTGCTGCATACTCCCCTGTGCTAGATGATGGAGGAATTCAGAGGGTGGATACGATCCTCTGACCTGAAGGAGGTTACAGTCGGGGCGGGAGGGCAGCTCTGCCCATGAAACCAGGAGAAACACGGTTACTTACAGTGACACAGCATCAAATGCCAAATGTGCTCGGTACAGATGCTCAGAGACTAGACAGCCAGGGAGGGTGGACTTCATGGGACCAGTGTCCTGGGAGTTTCGGCCTTTTGGTTTGGTCTCCTGCGTATCCCACCAATGCCTGGGACTGTTTGTCAATTCAGACACATTTGGGTTTTTCCTGTTCGTTAAAGCCACACTTTTCTGAAAGGGAGTGAAATTCAAGATCTGCATTTTCTAGGCGTGAACACTGCACAGTATAAAGAAACCTTTCTAAGCCACACTGACGGTTTGAGGCGCTCGCGAGATACGTTCTGTGGTTCTGAATTGCCTGATTGTTTGGGGGTCGTGGTGTTTCCACAATGATTAATCACTGTGTGTTCCAATTTCCTCCCCTACAGTATTCCATTACCAAGTAAAGATTCATTTCTCTGGGACCAAAAGTGAAACACACACCAACCAGGCCTTCGAGATTTCTCTGTACGGCACGGTGGCGGAGAGTGAGAACATCCCTTTCACCCTGTGAGTAGCCGTGGCGTGTGGGGTCACTGTGGCCCTGCCACCTGCCCTGGACGTTAGTCTGAGAAACAGAAGTAGAGTGGGACACCTAGAAAACAAATCTCTAGTGCAAGAAACTGGGGCTTCAAAATTGAGGTCTTTGCTTTATTTTAGAGTGGGAAGAAAAAATTCTTCAAATTGGCCATTTTATTTTTATTCACTATTCATTTTTTTCCTTTATCATTTTATATCTGCTTGTTTCTTTTTTACAATTGTTTGTAAACAAAACAACAATAAAATTCCCTTGAAAGTTTTGACATTAAAGAAAATGAACAACAGGAAAACACTCTGTAGATAGATGTATATATAATGTGTATAGAAGTATAAGTAATAAAAAGCCCATGACAAGGTTTACCCCTTACTATTGATCAAAGAAATAAAAAATTAAGGCAACTTTATGATATCCTTTGGTAATTACTAAATGAACAAATCTTTTGACATACCCAGTGCTAATGAGGTGCGGTACAATCACGCACTACTGGGCGTATCATTCGTTGATAGAACACTCCAGGTAAAGAAGGCAGCATGGCAGTAACTTTCCGTAGCTATAAAATGTTATTACGTGGAATGAAGTAATTTTTTTCTAATATCTATCCTACAGAAATAGTCAACAAAAATTTTTAAAAAATTGAAAGTATGGCAATTTATTATAGTGGTACATTTAACAGCATAAATGAGAAACTCAGTATCCACTATTAAGTCAATGGTTCAGTGAATTGTGGTTTACTAAGCCAATCATATCAATCTAGCCTTTAAATAATATAATTATAGTAAACTAGGTCACACATGGCAAAAAGTAGAAGATAAAATACGAAGAGAACAAAGAAAGGATAATTATATGTGTACTATGTGACTAAGTAAAAATATGTTCACATATCAATACAAATTGAAAAGAAATACATGAAAATGAAAATAATGTTTCTGAATGATTGTCTTATAGATTTTTTTCTTAAGAATTGTATTAAAATGTTAATAGCTTATGTTGTTAGGATAAATACTGGAATAGATTAAAGGAATGTGAATACCTTTTTAAATACACTGAATGCCCTTGACTTTAATTTCAAGTATTTTATTGGACAATTTTTGCATTTTTTAAAGTATCCTCCAAACAATAAAGTTTATTTACATCTTGGGAGGAGAAAAAAGGGGGGAAAAGCTGATTTCCAGAGCTAACCAAATTTGTTGATTTTTTATTTTTTTTAATTCAGGCCGGAGGTTTCCACAAATAAGACATACTCCTTCCTAATTTACACGGAGGTTGATATTGGGGAGCTGCTTATGTTGAAGCTGAAATGGAATAGTGATTCATACTTCAGCTGGTCAAACTGGTGGAGCAGCCCTGGCTTTGCTATTGAGAAGATCAGAGTAAAAGCAGGAGAGACACAAAAAAAGTAATTAACTTAATTTTCTCTATTCACTTCAAACTCACCCTAATGTCATTACCTTGGGACAGATATTTCAGGAGCTCTCAACATTCAGGTGAAACCTTAGGAAGCTTTGCTTAGATAATTATACCTAGAATTTTCTTTAGCAGTATGCTTGCATTATCACACTGGGGAAATATTAATAATGGTATTTGTGCATTTCATGGAAGGAACACTTCAGCCCTGAATTGGTCACAGGTATTCATAGCAAGAGCTGGGATGAGAAGTCAAGAATCTCAGCATCCCACGTAGCACTATTTCTTGCAAACACCAAATACTTAGGGAGCAAACCTCAGAGATGTTACTTTGACGTTCAAAGAGTCAAACCAGCCTCTTCAAGAAGGATGAGATTCCAAGATCATCTCAACCTGTGTTCCCAACCCCACCCAACATGTATCTATAAAATAAATTGCACAGAGAGCCACACAGAATTTAAAACTTCTCTACTAAATGCACAGGGATTTTTGCAAACTGTTGTGTGCTATTATTGTTAATGCAAACAAGTCTTCAAATTAGGATTGTCAAATTATTTCTCTTTAGTCGTTTGCTTTGATAACCAAAAAGAAAGCATTGGACAGAAAGGCTATGCAGAATTTTTGTTTCTCTAAGGCAGTTGAAAGCCAATTCCCTTTGAATTCTCTAATACAGTGGCCAAGAGGTGGGAGAGTTGGTCTTGGATCTCTCTTGGTGAAAGCCTTGTGGTATTAGACTCCTCCAGGCTGTTTGTATGCCTGTCTGTCTAGATTGATTAACTAGCTCATTTGCTGAACCCTGGGTTAGGCTCTCAAATAACCCTCTGCTTCCGATGTGGCCTGAGTGTTACAGTTAATTATGGAAAATATCCAAACAATTAATCAGCACGACCAAACTGTACAATTTTGAGCAGTCATTTCTCTTGTCCCACGTGATGTGTTCATATCCATCTTCTTCCACAGGGTGATCTTCTGTTCCAGGCAGAAAGTGTCTCACTTGCAGAAAGGAAAGGCACCTGCGATATTTGTGAAGTGCCACGACAAGTCTCTGAATAAAAAGTCTGGCTGGTGAGCATTCTGGGCTAAAGGTCTCTGCACATCTGAGCTTGCATCCCGAGGGAGGCCGCTTCACGACTTCCTCTTCACCCTGTCACTAAAGGCCTGCCCCGATTCTTGTCTTTCTCAGTCCTTCTGTCCGTGTATCAGATGGGTCCATTGCTTTTTGCAGTATTTCCTCTTTTTTCTTTCTCCTTGTGTTTTTTCTCCTAGCCCTGACATTCATCCAAAGTGCACATTTTAGCTTTTATTATATTTCTCAAACTACCTCCAAATCTTCACTTCTGCTTTTTTCTGTCCTGCATCTCTGCTTCCTTTACAAATGCCATCTTCAGCACACGTAACACGAGTGTAGCAGTTGCCATTATGGCTATGGGTGCAGCTCTTCCCAGGATGTGGCTGAGGAAGTAAAACATCTCATTGTATCAGCTGCAGCCACGTAGTCCTTGGTTTTCTAAGAGTCTGCAGACTCCAGGACAGAGAGCCAAAGGGGCAGCCCCAAGCACCCACCTCAAAACCCCCAAAGATGGGGAGCTAATTAATGGACTGAGAATGTAGGAGACTGTTCTCTTTTCTGTATCTCAAAACAACTCCCTGGCTCTTTCCTACCTGACCTTTAAGGCTAATCCGCGTGGCAGCTGGCAGCTGAATCTTTCCAGAGCGTCAGTACTAAGTGTAGACCAAGCATGTGACCCTCCCCACTCCCCTTGTGAATTCCTGGAATATGTCATTTTCATTCCTCCACTGGTTCCCCTGCCAGATGCCAAGTGCTAATGGCTTGCAGGTACAAAGGGGAGAAATATTAGATCATGTCATACCAGCCAGGGACACGAGAAACAATGGGAAAGGCTGGATGCAGTTTCATCTGGAAATAGGAAAAGCAATTGCTTTTGGTTTGTCCCTTTTTGCTGGTTGCATTTATAGATAAAAGTACAGAATGAGAATTACCTGTTTGGAGAAAGTATGTTAAAGACTCTATGTGGAACATCTCTAAATTTTTAATTTCTATTTTATAATATGACATATACATTTTTATTATAAATAAATTAGGGAAAGTAGGCAAAAAGAAAATCACTGTGACCCTATCACCAAGCGACAACCCCAATTAATATTTTGATTTATATCCTTTCAGACTTTATTTATACATATATATTTATATTTTTAACCTTTTATAAAATGTGATTATGGCATATATACTTTGAATGACAAGATGAGACCACACAGATCCAAACCATTCATGTCAGAGCACTCAAGATAAATTTAAATTGGAGACTAGTTATTGGTATTGAGGCCAGGCAGAATAACTCAATTCTTTTCTAAGTGGAGACTGTTTTTACTAAGTGGTTATTGCTTTGTTTTTCCTCAGATTTCCTGAGGGAATTTCACGTTTTCTTCAATTCTTAGAAAGAAACTCCTAGATGAAGTTTTATACATGCATTTATGTGACACACAAATGACACACATATTCTTCTCTGATCATCTACAACTTTAAATCTATATGTGAATGTAAAAACAAGACCCCCCAAATGAGGAAGTAACTCCAGCTGTTTAGAAAGCACTTCTGGTCATATTATTTATATAAGTTATAAGAATTTATTTCAGTACATCTAATGAGACATTCCTCATATGATGATAGGATTACTGAAACAACAGATACATAGTCAGCTTTAAAAAAAAAAAATGCACCTGAACTTCATCCAGGAGGTAATCAGGAATCAGACTGATAATCACCTGTCACTTCTTTCCTCTGTCATTAAAATTAATCAATCAAATCAAAGATTCTCTTTCTCCCATCTTCTGTTAATTCAAGAAAAGAAATGGAACAGGCTTTTCACTGGATAAATTTTAGAAGTAAGCAATCCTCTGAATGTTGAAATCATTCAGCTCGGTCCTTTGAAAACGATGGCTGTTCGAGTGTCTTTCACTCCTACGATTTTCCGGCTGAAAACTTTGTCATCATAAAGATGGTGGGGGAGGAGAGGGGATTGTGGAAACACAAAGCTGATAACAAGTTCCCCTTCTTCCTCTGCTTTTTCCCAGAAACCGGGCAAATCCACAGAGAGAACAACAGCACGTGAATTCTGTGAAGAACAAAGTCAATGAAGTAACCTTTACAAAAGATGCCCCGTGCTTTGGGTGTTTAAATGTGGGTTTTCCCGAGTATTAATCCCAGCTATATCCTTGTTAGTTATTCTAGGAGACAGACTCAAAATACTAAAAAGTGGCTAATTCCATTTGAGGAGTATGGTGGTCAAATTGCACATCCTCCGACGATGAAAGACGCAGATCTGAAAAGCACTGCATTTTGTCCTTTGAGAAAGAAAGAATTGTTCGGGCCCACAGTAAAGTAAGACTCCTTCATGGGGCATGTTTAGCCATGGCCTAACATTGGTTAGAACCTCCTATTTTAATTGGAATTCTGGATTTTTTGGACTGAGGCCTTTTCAAAGTTTTCTCCAAGTCTGAATATAGAAAAATTGTTTTCTGTGGCCTAAGTCAGACCCACCTACTACTTAGCAGTAGAAACACCTGACTTTTTGGAATGGTTCTCCTCTTGCCTTTGGGATGTGGCCCAGGAGCTAACCAGGAACTTGTGACTTAGAGGGACAGAGAGTGGGCTGATGAAGCACTGAGCCTTCAAACAGTCTCCGCTGTTGGCTTGCGTCATGGCAAAATGAAAAGTTAAAGGAGATATAAAATTTATATCAATTAATTCTTTTTTGATCAATTAATTCTTAATAGGGCTTATAGTTTAATTTCTCTCTCCCCTCCTATTTTTTTTTTTGTCTCAAGATTATATTTTAACAACGTTCTTTGGATGAATGTTGAAAATGACCCCGTAACCCTCCGCTGACACATAATTTGAATGGTGCAGAAAGAAAATGATGATTTTACTATCAGATTTTCATCAATTTGAAATCCTTCCATATCCAGTAGTTACTAATCCATGTCAGGCTTATCTTACTCATGCTTCAGTCATATTTTGAGTGTGTGTCTTTTGTTCTGGCTTCGACAGGGAAAAATGTGTTCAAATTCAAATTCTGCATCATGTGAGCTTCTACAAAGTTTAGACAAAGCCCGTTTTTACTAAGTAAAATGGTGGAAAAGTTTTGGGGGTATCTTTATAAGCAGTGCTTATAAACCATCGTGTGCAAGTAGCCATGGGCAGTGCCGTGATGGTTGCTATGTGTTGTTTTTAACAACTAAGAGTGAGTGAATAATTATTTATTAACTCGATCTCCTATGTTCAGAATGCTTTTCAATATATAAAACTATAAAATGATAAAGAAGTCAACTATCTCAGAGGCTATTGCTGGGAACCCAAACTGTGAACGTGTGTGGGTATCTGAACACATGCTCCTGCCTAAGGTGTGCGCTTCTCATTCGGCGTGATTTGGAAAGTAAAACCATCAGTCCAGGGATGTATTAGAACACGCGGGAGTAGAAATGGTTCCAGATGTGCCAGAACTTCAACCCTATATCTGAGAAATGCAGTCGTGCGTACATAATGGAGGACCAGTGCTGTGACTGACTCCCTCAGCCTTGGAATGAATTCTCCCTAAAAATAAAATGATGTAAGATTTGTCGTTGGCATCCCCCTTTATTGCTAGCTCATCAATCTTCTGGTTTTGGTTTTGACCTAGGGTGCATTCACTTAAACAATTCACCGAATTAGCACATGGCACTGGGAACTCTGGCTTCTAAAGACTTTGCTATATATAGATATATATATATATGATGCTTAGGCTTTCAATTTTATTTATTAGCTGTAAATATATGTGTGGATGTGTAAAGGGAGCTTGTACATATGGGGCGGTCATTGTGGCTATCTGCATTTGCAGGTGCGTGGTGCTAACTTCGTACATGTTTCATCAGTAATGGTCTCGCTGAGTCAATTCACTCTTATGAAATAATACAATGAAATGGGCTTTAACACAAAACAAGAAAGAAACTTACTTAACTATGTGAAGAAATAATGAATCGGCTTTTAATAAAATTCACAACATTTTGTTACAACAGTAAGTCATTATTTTGTATCATTTTTAGTCCCCTAAAGAAAGTCAATTCATTCTCAGGGCAGATGCATTCAGCACATTTTGACTGCACAACCACTATACTTAGTACATAATGTAGCTTCTGAGAATTACAGTGCACATTATATTGTATTTTTTAATACTTATATTTGTATAAAGCTATACAAAGTCTTAGATGTCCTTTAAACTAACTCTAGAGGAAAATGATAGAGAATTTTGCCTGAATAAAATATACAGGACTTTTCTTGCTGGCAATATGTTTTTTCACAAGTAAAATGTTAGATTACTATAAAATACCTTTGACCATTTTCCGCAATGCATCACCTCTGTTTCCGAGGTCTCAGTAGCATTTGCAACTATTCAGAGGATGCATTTTTTTGGAAGTTTGCTTTGGGTTGCCTTGGTAATTAAGGTGAATAGCATACAGTCTTTTTATGCCAACTAAGAGGGGATTGCTTCTTATACAGTCAGGAAGAATTTAGCCCAGAAAACAAGTGTTGCAGTGCCCACCCCTGCCAAATATTGCCATTTAGGCATGGGGTCTTCTGGAGCTGTAATCCCCCTGATTAGAG
Organism: Eulemur rufifrons; assembly: GCF_041146395.1. Lineage (NCBI taxonomy): Eukaryota > Metazoa > Chordata > Mammalia > Primates > Lemuridae > Eulemur > Eulemur rufifrons. The sequence continues at coordinate 10,176,783 of NC_090994.1, read as the reverse complement.
GGTACTCCCCAGTTTATACTTGGCCACTGCCCATGGATGCCTGTGGATATGACACAAAAGATAGACAATTACAAGTGTTGTTGAGGATGTGGAGAAATATGAACCTGCAGATGTTGCTACTGGGAATGTAAAATGTTGCATCCATTCTAGAAAACAGTTTGGAAGGTAGGTTTTTGACAAGTTAAGCACGGGATTCTAAACCATTTGTTCTAGCAACTCCGCTACTACGTATATGCCCAAGAGAAATGAAAACATAGGTCCACAAAGATTTGTCCACAAATGTCCATACCACAATTATTCACAATAGCCCCAAATGTCCATCAAGTGGTGACAAGATTAACCACATGTGACATATTCATACAATGGAATATTATTTGTAAATAAAAAGAACCAACTGCTGAAACACACTAAACCATGATACACCTCAGAAACCTTTTCCTATATGAGAGAAACCAGATGCAAAATGGAATGGCTCTATTCATATGAAATTTCCAGAAAAGGCAAACTTACAGAGACAGAAGGCATATTAGAGGTTACTGAGACTGGGAGTTAGAAGAACAAGCAACTACAAATAAACATGAAGGATCTTCTGGGAATGATGAGAATTAGATCAAGATGATGATTGCACAACTCTCAATTTACTAATAATCACAGACTTTTACACTTTAATATACAATAGGTGAATTTTATGGCATGTAAATGGTACCCAGTAAAGTTCTTAAAAGTGTGTACACATAGGCCTGTGGGATGACACAGTCATGAGCTTGCAGACGTCATCTATAAAAACGGCACTTTGAGGTCCCCCTACTCTTGCCCCCTGAACAAGGACTTTCCACAGTACTTATCCACTGCCCTGGATCCCAGGGGCCCAGCACAGGGCATTTGTCACGAGCGAATGCTGTCCTAACCTTGTTCTATTTCTATCTTATCTTAGCCCTGACTCACACTACAGGCCCATTTGTGAGGCACTTCTCTTACTGTAGTAAGATAATTATGCAGATAATTATCCTCTGAATCTCACTGGGGATTTTCCCGTATAATCAGAATATCAACAAACAAGCATTTTTGGAAGTAGCAGTAGTATTAGCAATAATCTAATGTGACACGTTTACTTTTTAGCTGGTAAGTCCAAAGAGGTTTAGTGGCTTACCTGATGTTACACAGCTAGGTAATAACACACATGAAACGAGTGCGATTGTTGCTAATTAATAACTCAGTGTGTCCTCCTTTATTTACATCATCTTGCCTCTCAAACACATTATAAACTACTTGCTTAGTTATAAGCTTGCTTTCTATGCAAACAGCACAATCGACTTACCATTAGAAGATACGGTTCTTGGTCCTCTACCGGGATAAAATGGATTTGCATTCATCCCATCCCATTTCCTCTGTGACTAGTGTGACGCAGTATGTGAGGTGGCAGGGCTTCCAGGTAAGTTCACTCTGTGTCATGAACACCAACTAGTTCGTGGGGTCAATAGCGTGTGGCAGAGGTGATGGTCTGTCACTTCCAAAGTTGGGTTATGAAGCCTGCAGCTTCCATGTTGGATGCTCCCTTGTGCTGTCCCTTTCTCTTGGGCCACTCATTTGGGGGAAGCCATGTTGTGAGTGAAGCTCTGGAGAGGCTCACGTGGCCAGGAACTGAACCCTCCATGGGGATGTTGATTGCGCCATCAACAGCCACACGAATGACCTCAGTGGATCCTCCAGGAGCAGTCACACTTCAGAGACAGAACTGCTTGAATGTAGCCTCGTGAGAGGACCTGCCCCATCGAAACGCTCCCAGATTCTTGACCCACAGAAACTATGAAATAATAAACGTTTATTGTTTTCGCCTGCTAAATTTTGGGGTGACTTTTTATGCAGCAATAGATAACTAATACGCATAGCTTGATTTATCTGATAGATGAGTCTTCAATTGTTTCTTATAAACGAAACCTTTAGGAAACCAAATTTTAAAAGAACCAGAGGAGGTATATTTTGGAAGAATCCTCTTATTTCTGCCCCTTTCCTTTGGTAAGGCGAGAGATGATGGATTATCAGCTCCGTGGTTTCTATTGTTGCAATTGTTTCATTTTTGTTTTTACAAATAATATACTTCTTCCACATAATAGGATTATTTATAAAGAGTCATTCTTATATCCATTGATATTTGGGGCTACGACTAACCAACTGACTTACAAACTAAATTCCTTCCTTCTTTCCACCGGGTTGCCATCCAGCAGACGGATTCCGCATGCAAAAACTCATGAGATTCTTGTGGTTTGGACACTCCTTGTGTTTGAGTTGGCCGTCTTCCCCCATCACACCAGCCCTCAGGCAGTAGCATGACTGCAAGTCACCAGGTGGTCTTCCCTTCTTTATTGCAGGCCTCCAGCCAATTGTGGTGTTAGGTCCTTCCACTCAGGGCCTGGGAGCTTTCTGGAGAGGCAAGTGGAAGCCTTGTGGAGATCTCTGCACACAGGTCTCAGTGAAGGGCTAGAAAAGCCAGTGGGCATTGCCTCGCAAGTGCTGGCCAGGCTTATCCAATATCATCCCATGTTTCAGGCACTATGCAGGGTGTGGCAAGTATTTTCTCTCACTTAGAGCCTGGTTGCCCCAGAGAGAAGGAATAATGCAGGGGAAAGCTAGACTCTCAGCTATCCAGAAACCTGGAAGACTTGGGATTTAAAGGGAAGACATGAGACGGGGACTGGCAGGTGGGTTTTCCCCTATGTCATGCACATGCTTGCATATAACTCTGTCCACAGCTTTGGCCTCTGTGCCACTAAACAAATCACAGCCTGCGTCCCTATGCTAAGCACGAGAGAGATGACTGACTTATGCACCAATTTCTAGACCAGTGATTTCTCTCCTGGGATGCAGAATAGCTTATTGTTTGATTCCACAGCCCACGTCTTCTTCCCTTAAAGTGTCAAGGGTTGCATATTTTATTTTCCTACTTACCTTAAACTAAAATAAATATGCTTTTATAAATCTATGATGACCTCTTAAAATATTTAGAGACAGTAATTTTCCAAACACGGCCTCTATTTTGTTTATTAGGGAAAGACTCTTGGAACACAGGATTATAATAACAGAATGACACTGTCTAATAAGTTATTCTTATCAGCACTTCTGGAATACACCAAACCTCTAACCCACCTTATCAGCATTCTCACCATGCCCACCGAGTTCACGTCTGTGCCTGGCTGTTCTCATTGACACTCTATAAGCCACTTGCAGCTGCTTGGGGACACTAATTCATTCTGGTCTGGGATCCTGGAATTTGGTTAAGCCTTTTAATACCAATCAGGATTTCAACAGGGAAAAAAAAAAAAAGTCTTCCAATTGATTTTTTCAGACTTCTTATCATAGGATGTATTGTAATAAGCCTCTGCATGGAAAACTGAGCTCCACACCACATACCCCACCCTCCCACCCCCAGTCCATGGAAAAATTGTCTTCCATGACACTGGTTCCTGGTGCCAAAAAGTTTGGGTATCAGTGATCTTCAGTATCTACTCAAGGGGACTGAAATATGTTTGCCAAAGATTCATTAACAAATTTTGAAGCATGGACTTTGCTACAAAAGGAATCTCTATTGACTTTTATTTCTAACCAAGATGGAGTAATAAGAACTGAAAAAAAATTGACAAAATATATGAAACAATGGTTTTCAAAGAAAATAAGCATTAGACAACATGATCCATGAAAAAGGGAAACAAATAGTGTAAGCACTACAATTGTCTCAGGTTAAATCTGGGGAGAGTTTCAAGACTGCAGTACAGGAGAAGGGACCCAGGTGAGCCCAGTCTTCTGAGCTGGGGAAACAGAGCTGGGTGTCTAGGGAGGCCAGAGCAACTGGAGCTTGCTGGGCAGAGTACGGGGCAAGAGACAGATATACAGGAAAGAATCTCTAGAGTTCTGCCTCCAGTGCTATCTTTTTTTCACCCACATGTTCTCTCCTATAAGTTTCCACTAAGTTATTTTTAAATAGTTGGTATATCTCTGCAGTCCTTGCAGGTAAAGGTGTGTGTTACTAAGTTTTGCATTTTAAGGGCCTTTAGCAGTTGCCTGCAATAGATGTTAAGTTGAGACCTTTAAGAAAGAAAGAAGGAGAGAAAGGAAGGAAGGGAGGGAGGAAGGAAGGGACAGAGGGAGGAAGAGTGGGGGGCTTATAACATCTATAGAAGGAAAACAAATGACTATAAACCAGAGGATGGGAGGAGAGACAAGGAAGTATACTATAATAGTATAAGGTTCTTGTGCTATAAATGAAGTCATATAACATCACTTGAAAGATTGTGATAAGTTAGAAGTTTATACCATAAATAGTAAAACAATGAATAAAATAACAAAGAATTTGATTTAATAAACCAAGAAAAAGGAAGATAAAATGAAGTAATTAAAAATAACCTAAAACAAGGCAGGGAAAAGAGGGAAAAGGGAACAATTAACAGATGGGCCAAATGGAAAACAGATAGCAAGATGATGTACTTAAATCTAACCATGCCACTCACATTAACTGTGTTTTAAACACCCCGAAATAAAAAGCAGCAATCACCAGAGAGCATAACAATAACACTGAGCAGCTAGAACTCTCATACACTGATGAGGAGGATGTAAAGTATCACACTCACATGGGAAAACTGCTTGGCAGTTTCATAAAAAGTTGGCCATACACCTACCGTACGATCCGGCCTCTCCACTCCTAGGTATTTGGTGAAGAGAAATGAGGCATGTGTCCTTACAAACTTGTGCATGAATGTTCATGGCAGCTCCATTTGTAATCGCTATAAACTAGACACATACATATCTATCAACATGTGAATGTGTGAACAAATTGGGCTGAATCCATACCACTCGGCAATAAAAAGGAATGAACTATTGATACACTCAACAACATGGATTAATCTCAAAATAATTATTCTGTGTAAAAAGAGGCCGACAAGCATGCATACTGTATTATTCCATTTATGTAAAATTCTAGCAAGTGCAAGTTAATCTCTAATATAGGCATGAGCCACCATACCTGGTCTATTTGAATTATTTGTTAAACAAATTTATAAATAAATGAATGGTGACTATCGTGAGTAAGTACTTTTACATTTGACCAGTAGCATAAATCAATGAAACCTTCCATTCCACTCTCCATGTCTCTATTTCTTTAGGTTTCTACAAACAGAGGGTATAACAAAAATTGACCAGTACACTCATTCTTCCTGGGAACAGAACATGTGGGATGTTCTAAAAATACATTGTTTGATTCATTAAAATGAATTTCTCGAGAATGTAACAAATAGGAAGACGATGAGTTCTAGAAAGAGATGTTCCTGTATGTCCTAAGAAGGAGAAAACAAAAAGAATACAAAAGGGAACTGAGATAATTGACCAAAAAAGCCACTAGGAAAGAGTGGGTGAGTTGAGTTGGGGTTTACAAAAAAAGCAATGGAAAGCAGAAGTTAGAAAAGAAGGAAGGAAGATCTTCATGTCAAGATGTCATATCATTTTAATACCTTAATATTGATTTTGAAAGAAAAAATAACTTTCCTTTTTCACCATATGTGCCAGCATCATGTGAGGTTGTATCATACACTGAGGGCGTGACAGTACTAGTTAAGTAAAGAGTTGGTTGAAGTGCTTGAGTGACACTGTGACCTCAGCACTTTGATATCCAAGTATGGGCTAGAAAATTAGCTCTTAGATGTCCCCATTGTGGAGGTGGCTTTGAGAAATTGGGCAATACAGTGTACCTTTCAGAATTAAAATTTGATACACACTTTGGCCCAGCTATACTTCTAAGTATTTCTCCTACATACAGATTCTTGTATATGCAAAGTGATAAAAGCACATAGATACTAATTACAGCACTACTTGTAATAAAATATTGGGAACATTTAATATGGTAAGGGGTTAAATAAATTGTGATTAAAGACTATATGGCTATATCCTGTCATTTAAAAGAAATAGCTTCATATGTACTGATTGGGAAGGTCTCCTCAAAATATATTAAGCGAAATACTTACAGAACAGTACTTTTGTGTAGGAAATGTATAGAACCCTATACATATTTTGTTCTCTTAAATTATTTTTCTTTCTATTTTATTTTTTATGCTTTATTTCTTTTACATTGACAGATAAAATGGTATATATTTACTGTGTATAACAATGATGCTTTAAAGTATATCTACAATGTGCAATGGCTAAATCTAGCTAATTAACATATACGCTACCTCACACAGTTATCATTTGTGTGGTGAGAACACTTTCCATCCACACTCAGCATTTTTCACGAATACAATATATTATTATCTATAATCACCCTGTTGGGCAATAGATGTCTTGAACTTACTCCTCCTAACTGAAGTTTTGTATCCTTTGACCAACATCTCCCCAGCACCGCACCCGCACCCCTGCAACTGCACAGCCCCTGGTAACCACCACTCTATTCTCTACTTCTGTGACGCCACAGATATATGATAAGGTGCTCAACGTCACTAATCATCAGGGAAATGCGAATTACAACCACAAGGAGAGATCACTGCACACCTGTTAGAACGGCTATGATCAGAAAGACAAAAGAGAAGCGTTGGTGAGGACGTGGAGAAAAGGGAGCCCTCGCACGCTGTGGGTGGGAACGTGCTTTCTTACAGCCATTATGGAAAGCAGTATGGAGCTTCCTCAAAAAAATTAAAAAAAGGAACTACTGTATGATCCAGCAATCCCACTACTGGGTATATAGTCGAAGGAAATGAAATCAGTATGTTGAAGAGATATCTGCACTCCCATTTCATGGCAGCCTCATTCACAATAGCCAAGATATGGAATCAACCTAAGTGTCCGTTGATGGATGAATGGGTGAAAAAAAACGTGGTATACAAACACAATGGAATACTACCCATCCATAAAAAAGAAGGCTATCTAATCATTTGCAACAGCGTGGATAACGCTGAAGGATATTATAATATATATATTTTCTTTTCTGGGAGGAAGGGAGGGGATAGGACCCTACGGGGAGTGGGGAAAGGAGGGGGACCTTCTATAGGGCATGGGGGTGAAGGGCTAATGTTGTAATATATTAAGTGAAATAAGCCAGGCACAGAAAGACAAATACTGCACAATCTCACTCATATGGGAAATCTAAACAGGTGCTCTCTTAGAACCATCTATGTTCTGAATGCATTGACCGTTTCCACCGGAACTCTCAGAATCCAGTAACAGTAACTGCTCTAGAACGGGGAATTGGGTTGCTGAGGGACACAGGTATCCAGTATCCTCTTAAATACCTTTTACATGTCGTATATATGCATGAATTATTTTTAAAAGTAAATAAAAATCATAATTTAAAATCTGTTTTGAATATTTGTCCCTGAAGACAGATACTGATTTTAAGTCAAGTGCCCAAAGGAGATGATAGCATTGAAAATGACGAGAGTTGGAAAATAGCAAATGGAGGAGGTATTTAGGGCTTTGGCATGATTTCACCAGGAAAGGGGAGTCTGGTGCAGTTGTTCTTGATAACATGGCGAGTACTGGTAGGGAAAATAAGGACGGCCAGCTGTGCTCTGTCGCTGCTGAGCCCGCAGCAAGGAGGAATTAGAGCAGAAGGGACCAGAGTTACGAAAAATAAAACCGTTAAAGTGCTGAAGGCTCTTGGTCTGAGCTCTCAAACTAGGTCACTGGACCATGGTCGTCTTCTGGGAGAGCTGCTAACGGGTCTGTCCTTTATCCTGCCTGTGCGACATCCTCACCAGACCCACAACAAAGGACTGTCTCCCTGATAGTTCTGATTTCTGCCTGACACAGTGAGCTGCACGGGGTTACAGCCGGGCAGGGAAGGACGGGGAGATTTGCGGGTTACTATGGGGCACCAAGAATTGGCAGCCCGGCCTCGTGACTGGGTAGAGCTCAGCCCTTCCCACACAGCAATGAGGGCCTCCAGATGCAAGGCACGTGGGAGGTAGGGAGCCTCCTGGCTTAGCTTGGGAAGCAACTCTGGGAGCTCTTCCAGTGGACTGGAGAGAGAATCTCCTGAAGAAATGCTTGAGAGGTGGATCCAGAGCCATCCCGGATGGATGGGAGAAATACGGGAACACTCAACAGGAAGGGAAGGAACAGAGAGTGGGCAGAGAATTACCACGAAGGCAAGGTAGACCGACTCCTCCATACCTGGGATTATTTACATTTTCCCTGTCCAAATATTGAGGAGAAAACTTTCATTTAGCTTTAAATTCTTTGAAGGGCGTGTTTCTTACTTCTCTGCTTCCTGGCTTGATTTTCTCTAAGTGTCCTAGTGCCTAGACCACCTGCATGTTTTATTCTTTGCTGGGAGCTGCAGAAAACCTTTCTGTGGGTGGTGGGGGGGGGGGTCTCTGCAGCTTCTTTAGGGGTGGTGAGGATGGCACAGGCCAGGGCTAAATGACCAAATGATGTGATTTAGGAGGTGAAAGCACCCTAGGGAAAAATAAACATTTCTCAGTTGCTTGGTTATTTCTCAACTTAATAAATTATACTCTGCCTAGTAACAAAAAAAAGTTTTTATGTACTTTAAAACATACATGTTTTTGCAATCAAGAAATGAGTGGAAAGGAAATTGAGGCCAAATCTTACCGTGAAAGCAGGGGAGCGTGAGTAAACAGAGACAGCACAGGAGGCCCTGCAGGATTAGTAGAAGGAGCCAGAATTCAGCCCTCACAGCCCAGATCAGGCAGCTGAAACACAAACACCCCCGAGGGAGGCCATTTACTGACTTAGATTGTGTAAGTGACCAAGAGCAGATCCTTTTCTGGGAACCGGGTTGGATTTGAACTGAGAGAGAACGCAAGTTTCCCAAAGCCTGTCTTTAATACTCTGTCCTTATCTCCTACCTCAGGGATCCAATCACAGAAAACTACCCTGGTTCCTACACCTTGACCTTTGACCCGCCCCTCCGTCTAGGATGCCCATGGGGAGGAGGACAGGCCCGAGAGACAACATTCAGCAGTAGTTTTAGGTTTTTGTTGACATTTGTGCCTTTTCACTCAGACTCTACTTTTCTCCCCTGCCTGTGTTGCGTTTCTTATTGATTCTGTTTTTTATTTTTTTTTTATTTATTTTTTTTTTTTTTTGTTGAGACAGAGTCTCACTTTGTTGCCCAGGCTAGAGTGAGTGCCGTGGCGTCAGCTTAGCTCACAGCAACCTCTAACTCCTGGGCTCAAGCGATCCTCCTGTCTCAGCCTCCCGAGTAGCTGGGACTACAGGCATGCACCACCATGCCCGGCTAATTTTTTCTATATAGATTTTTAGGTGTCCATATAATGTGTTTCTATTTTTAGTAGAGACGGGGTCTCGCTCAGGCTGGTCTCGAACTCCTGACCTTGAGCAATCCACCCGCCTCGGCCTCCCAGAGTGCTAGGATTACAGGCGTGAGCCACCGCGCCCGGCCGATTCTGTTTTTTAAAAAGCACAGTCCTAAGGGTGATTCCTTGGCCATCTGATGGAGAACCATGTCCCAGGAGTAGGGGACAATTGCATCGTGTACCTTTCCTGCCACCAACATTGGTTTTCAACATGTGAGTAAGGTGAATGAAGGCTACAAGGAGCTTTGAAGGAAAAAATGGGGCAAAAAAAGAATATATTGGAGTCAGGAGGCATCAGTTCCAGCCTTGGCCCCTGTTCTACCTATGAGCTGTGGACCTCTGGGCAAATCATTCCATTTGTTAGTGATATTTCTACAATTGACAATAATATACTAAGTGCCCAAGGGCAGGACTAAATCATTAAGACCTAATTCTGTAAGAAATGTAGTAAAAGGAGAGCACACAGCAAGGGAAACCGAGTGGGCCGGAGGAGCAGTGGCTGTATGTACAAAATCGACCGGGGCTGTTTTTAAAGCAAACTTGTCAGTTCCTCAAGATCATGTCAGGACTTAGGAGAGACTTAGTGCTCCTGTTTGTGACATCCCAACCCACCCCACGTTATAAAAAATATCACAACATACCCTAATCCACATTAAATATATTTTTTTTATTTAAAATTAAAACTATTTTTGTATTTTTACTTTTGATTATTTTTTGTGACCAATTAACAGGGATATTTCAGCACTCAATAAGTCTTCTCAAGAATTCTTATAAAGTGGCCGGGCGCGGTGGCTCACGCCTGTAATCCTAGCACTCTGGGAGGCCGAGGTGGGCGGATCGTTTGAGCTCAGGAGTTCGAGACCAGCCTGAGCAAGAGCGAGACCCCATCTCTACTAAAAATAGAAAGAAATTATATAGACAGCTAAAAATATATATAGAAAAAATTAGCCGGGCATGGTGGTGCATGCCTGTAGTCCCAGCTACTCGGGAGGCTGAGACAGGAGGATCCCTTGAGCTCAGGAGTTTGAGGTTGCTGTGAGCTAGGCTAACGCCACGGCACTCACTCTAGCCTGGGCAACAGAGTGAGACTCTGTCTCAAAAAAAAAAAAAAAAAAAAAAAGAATTCTTATAAAGTGAAAAACATCTAGCCTGAAATCGTGTTTGAATGTAATGAACTTTTTGTAAGTATTACATTCAGCACTTAATGACATTGACATCTATTTGTGGACATTGAATTAAATATTTGAAGCCAATAGTTATGTTTTCAAGTCTCAAGCCTTAATAAGCTAAACTCTCCTAGAACCATAGCCCTCCAGCTGTCTGGTCTCATGGCAGCAAAGGGAAGGGACCGAGAACACACTGTCCACTTCAGGGAACTTTTTCTACACTGCTGACTTGGGGGAGGGACCCTAGCCACTGTCAAAGGCACAGGTCTCCTTTTCAAAACAATACTTTATATAGTTTATGATTGGCTAAATATATGTAATATAAAACTAAGAACATATATAATAATATAAAACTAAAAACATGAGAAATACTCAGTTCAAGACAGTGGTTACCTCTAGAGAGGGAGGAAGAGAGAGAAATGGAATCAAGCCTTGGCAGTGTCTGTAATGTTTTATATCCTTAAAAAAATATGAAACAAACATGGCAGAGGCTGGGCGTGGTGGCTCACGCCTGCAATCCTAGCACTCTGGGAGGCTGAGGTAGGAGGATCACTTGAGGTCTGAAGTTCAAGACCAGCCTGAGCAAGAGTGAGACCTTGTCTGTACTTAAAATAGAAAAAATTAGCCGGACAACTAAAAATAGAAACAAAAAATTAGCCGGGTGTGGTGGCAAGTACCTGTAGTCCCAGCTACTTGAGGATGTCACTTATGGAGCAATAAGATAGAAGGAGCCCTGGTCCCTGGATGACTTTGTGGAGCAGAGCCATTTTGCCAGGACTGCCGACTGCTCACCTGTGGACTGTTATGTGGGAGAGAAATTAAAATCTATCTCGTTTGAGCTCCGAAGTTATGGATCTCTTTGTTACAGTTTCTTTGCCTATGCCCTAATTAATGCAATGACTGAATGGGAGCATGAATTTTTAACAGACCTCTCAGAAAAGATGGGAACTTTTATCAGGGGTCTGTGACTGCCAGGAAGACCAGGAACAAATAGTAGCTTGAATCTAAACAAGAGGAAACAATTAGAAATATCCATATAGAAGGACATTTTGCAGAGGAACAGGCTTGGATTCTTTAAAAATGTCCATGTCATAAAAGACAAAAAGAGGCTGGGGTATCAAATTAAAGAAGCTGAAAGGATCATGGTAATTAAATGAAAAGCATGACCCTTGATTGGACCCTGAATTTTAAAAAATTGCATATGAGACATTATTGATACAACTATAAAAAGTAGAATATCAAATGCATATTGGAAAATAAAGCATATCAATATTAAATTTCTTTAAGTATTGTAATTGTATTGAGGTTATATAAGAGAATGTAGGAAACACATGTTGAAATATTTGGGAATAAAGTGTTTAATGTCTGCAACTTATTTCCAAATATCTCAGCAAACTAATAATATAGTAGTTATAATAATTTGTATATATGGCAAAATATCAATGATTCATAAATGTAGAGAAATCTACATGAAAAGTATATTGATATTCTTTGTACTATTCTTACAATTTTCTGTAGATCTGAAATTTTTTAAAATAAAATATTGGGAAAAAAATAGTAGAAAATAGAAATGAATACCTTTCAGACTTTGAGGTAGGGAAAATATTCTTCAACAAGACACACAAAAAATGATTACATAAGAAAATATTGACACATCTGACTGTATTAAAATTAAGAAGTTCTGTTCATCAAAAGAAACCCTAATCCCAATGCTCTATTTTTCCCAAAGCCTTGCCATTTCCTTGCATATTCTATGATTTACTTTATTTATTATATTTTTGTTAATTGCCTGACTCTCCTCATTAGAAATGTAGACACTATGAAAGCAAAAATTTTTGTGTGTTTTGTTCACTGGTTTATTCCTAATGCCTACAACAGTGTTAGCATACAGTACGCACTCAATAAATATATGTTGAATTAATTACAGAAGGAATAGATGAATGAAGGTGGGTAAGGCAATGAGTTATGTAATTAAATTCTAATATTTGTTTGTAATCCTTTTGATTAAATTATAAAACATTGTGGCTCAGTGGCTTTGGTTAAGATCTGGTTTTGACCAAGAATTCTGTAGCTGTAACTCAATTATGTCATTTAATCCTGTTACTATACTTACTCCTAAAGATTGCTCTGGTGACAGACTGCTTGGGTTCAAATTCCGATGCTTTCATTAATTAACCACAGAAAGATGATCACAGACAAGTCATGTAGATTCACTAGGCCTCCATTTCCTTATCTTCAAAAATTGGGGAAAATAAGAGCAACTATTTCCTAGGGTTGTTGTGAATAGTACATAAAATAACACACACAAAACAAAGTGGTGGGTTCACCTTCGTACCCAGATGTTGAGAGCTGCTCTGCTAATGTGGATTACAGGGCTTGAACTTGACCTTCTCATCTCTCCATCAGCATCCATACTACTCCTGCTGTATGCTTGAAGCTTCAGTGAGCATGAGCTCCTTTTTCCTGAATATTCATGCTCTCACCCGCCCATGGGCCTTTGCATATGCTGCTCCCAGATGCATGGAACACCCTTCCCCTGATTGTTTATCTAATTGCTACTCACTGTACACATCTCATCTTGGCCAGACATTATTGGGTGTTTATTGAATGAATTGCAGCACCGTTCCCGACATAACTAGACAGCTTTCTAAACGCACCAACCTGGCACAAAAGTGCTCTATCTGCTGAGGATTACCTCCCTTCCTTCTCACCCTTACAGCATTCTCCACACTACACTGATGCTTCCACATTTGCGCCCTTGCTAGTCCAAGGTAAGAACTTGGACCAATCTCCAAGCACGGGCTTTGTTCTAAGACTTGGAGAAATATCACCTTTCAGAAGGTTCTATGGGTTCTTTTGTGAGTTTCGGTAGGCTGCCTTGAAAAGGACTGTTCAGTAAAACTTGCCTGCCCATGCACAGAGCGGGAGCTCACAGTGCGGGGATTTGGACGTGTTGGAAAGCTCACAGCCACTGCGCACATGTTATTTTTGTTCCCTCATGAATCACAAAACCACCTGGCATCTGGCCTCATGATGTCCTGTGAATATGGGGCAGGAGCCTCTGCAGCACACAGGGGTGTGGCAGGGTCTGCCTCCTGTCACTCTCTAACCTTGACAGGAAGTGGCTTTGGAGACGACCAGTTGCCTGGAGATAGAGATATGTTGGCAAGACAGAGTGTTTCCCTCTGGCTGCCCCGTTCCCTCCACTGCCCTCTGGCTGGAGTCCTATTCCCTGTGGCATAAACACATCGCCCTCTCTCCATGTTGCGTGTGACTGGTGTCATCTCTGTCCAGTTTGCCTTCCAGGGCAGACACCCAAGCTTCCAGGACTCACAGTCTGTACTCAGACCATCCTGTGGGCAGCTGGGCGGGGTGGGGATGGAGGAGGCACACAGATCCCCTTGGAGCTGAGAGCTCTGTTGACCTTGAAGGGTCAGGTCATCTGAGGGGTATAATAACGCTTCTTTGGTGAGCGTTAACCAAAATAAGTGCAGAAGGTATGTTAAGGAAATGGATTTGTGTCTTTGAATAGCTTCTCCCCTTCCCTGCATCTGATATTTTTTGAGTGCTTCCCAATTTTCTAGATTTTATTCTTGGCTTGGGATCCAAAGCAAATAAAAATCTCTGCCCTCTAGGAGCTAACATTCTGATGGATTTGATAATTAACTAGACTGGCTTATAGGACTAGGGAAAACAGTTTATTTACCAGCTAATTATAAAGAATACAACTCAGGAATGGCCAAATGGAAAAGATGTATAGGGCAAGGTATGGGGAAAGGGCTGGAAGCTTCCATGCCCTCTCCAGGTACACCACCTGCAAAACACTTCTATGTGTTCACCAGCCCAGAAGCTCTCCAAACCCCACTGTTTAGGGGGTTTTATGGAGGCTTCATTAGTTAGCCGGGACTGATTGAATCATTGGCCACTGGCAGGTGGGGGATGGAGCTGCAAGTACCAACCCTCTAATCATATGGTTGGTTCCTCGGGTAACCAACCCCCATCCTGCAAGAGTCACCTCATTAGCATAAACTCAGGTTTGGGTGGGAGGGTCTTGTTATGAATAACAAATGATGCTCTTCTCACTCTCATCACTCAGGGGACCCCAATGGTTTTAGACACTCTTGTGCCAGGACAGGCCAGGGCAGAAACCAAATATATATTTCTTATTATCTCACCCCTCCCAGAAATTCTGTCTGGTGGCAATACCAGGAGAGTGAGCTTGGACTGCTTTGTGAATTTTTTTTTAAAGGTATTTTCGAGTGCTTATTTAAGGCTCAACTCAAAGTGAAAAGCTAATACTCACGCAGTTAAAATAAAGATGATTTCACCCATGCTTAAGTTCCTGGAAAAAAATAGAGAAAATAGTTCCTAAGGAGAAATCAGGGAACAGAAAGCATGGTGAGTCAAAAAAAAAATCTGCTCTGCCCCACAGCGGGGCGTTTCTCTGACAGCTGAGCTTGTGTTGTGGCATGTTGGGTCACACGTGCTCCTATGCTTACATCTTGTATGTATTTCATATGTTGAGAAATAAAGGATGCCTCTGTTTTCTCCAAATGGAGCTTTCTGGCTGTGGGTTAAGAGAATTATGTGATCAAAGGGAATCCTGGATCGCAGGGTGAGCAGAAGTAAGAAGCAGTTTAATTGAGAAACGACAGGGCATCCTCAGGGAAGAATTGGGATGCAAAGTCAAAAATAAGCTCTCTGGTGACGGAGGACACAGAAGCAATCTGTTGCCTGAGCTCTCGGCTCTGTGACTTCAGGGATTCTCACACTCACTCGTAAACCCGTGCCGGGGCGGGGCGTGGGAAAGTACATGGCTGTGGTCACCCCTCCGTAAATTGCAGCAGGGACCGGGACACAAAGCCTCTTGAGAAAGCAGCTGCTTTCCTCCCCCCCCACACAGCCCGGCCACCACAGGAAAGATTACATAAGAGGAAATTTGCTTAGCCCTTAACAAAGTTTATTAGCTTAGCAGATCTGTTTGTTTAATGAGTGTCCATTTCTGAAGGCTCCATCCATCAAAGTGGCTCAGGCTTAATGTGATCTGTGAAAAAACTATCAAAGACCCCACAAAGGCAGCACATAGAAAAAACTTGCAGCACATGGTTTGGGGGGGGATTTGAAATAAAAGAGAAATATCAGCTATCAAAGAACATGAACTGGTTTCTCAAGGCTGGATAGTTGGATGTAGAGTGGAGCTGCCCCATCTCTCGGTGGGCATGGGAGGGAGGCACAGGAGCGGACAGCTGGGATTCCTTCCAGGCTAATAGTGCCAGATGAGGTCTCAAGGCTGGGCTGGGTTAGGGCCAGTTATTTACCAAAGCGTTGGTGCAAACCATGTTCTATCCAGGGAACGCCAAAAGCGAAACTGGGACAATGGAATTCTGCCATAGAGTTCAGAGGTCAAGTGTGAGGCTAGAAAGAAACGGGAGACAAAGTGAAGATGAAGAAACGCGGTATATCATGGCAGTGCCTGCACTTGGCTCCACGCCAGGGGGCGCAGTTCACACTGCAGTCTGTAAGAACCGTGCCCAGCAGAGCGGGGCTGTGTGACACCTGCAGGCCTTTGCAGCCAGGGATAGTGAGATAAACGGACCGGGAACCACGGGAGCTCCTGGACCAAAAAGAGTCAAGATCATTGCTCAGAATAAGGCTAGAGGTTCCTTTTTACTGGCTCTCCATTTTTTTTTTTCATATGTCAAACTTTTATTAAAACATTTTAAAATACAACTTGCCCATATATAAAATGCTAAAAATGGTCCCTTTCCAATGCTCCCTGCTAATGACCTAAGCCAAGTCCCTGTCATAGTCTGGGCCTGAAAGATACTGCATTAAAGAGAAATGAGCACTTTAATGAAACTGAAATTGTGATCTCTAGGCAATGCTAGCAAGTACTGTTGTCAAGCCCAGTGTCGTCCTGCTAGTGGTATCTGGCAAGAGCAGTGTCTTTGCAAGTCCTGGGTCTACCCAAGAGCTGTCTGCACCATGGCTAACAGACGTGGGTAGGGGTGGCTGCCAGCGTCACTCACTGCTACCTACCGGAAATAAAAGCCGTCTTCTCAGTCTCCTGCCCACCTCCTCTCCAAGGTAGGACACGCAGCACCCAAGAGGACATCGAGATGAGTTGACGAGGCCATTCAAAGGGCAGCACACTGTCGTCAGCACTCAGGTGACATCATACTGGTCCGTTTGCCAGGCCTGCCTCGTGGCAGACTGTGACGATACTGGAAGGTGCCACCACTGCTTCTGAAATTCAACTGCCTGCACGAGTGAGTGACGAGTGAGTGCCTGCGCCTTCGCCCAGTCACAGAGGGCCTGGGACAGAATCAGGATGCCGGGGAAAGAGCAAAGGTCTAGAAATGACGCAACAGGGTGGTCAAATCCAGATCCAATCACGGTCTGAGAAGTTGGAAGTATGTTCAGTAATCTCTGAGTTTGTCTCACCTCTAAAATGGAGACAATCAACTATTCTGTTTCTCTTACTTCCCAGGATAGGAACAAGAGCTCTGAAAAGAGTTGAATGCTTTGCAAATGTCAGGGTTACAAATGATGCTGTTGTCATGGTGTAAGCAGGACACTGAGCCCTTTCAATAGCTTGCAAAACACTTCAGTGTCGGCCTCCTCCCTCCTCTCTCAGCTACCACCTCCCACCCTCCCTCTCTCTGCTCCAGACACACTGGTTCCTTGGCTTGCACGTCACGCCAGGATCTCACTGTTACTCTTCCCTCTGCTTGCACTGCTGTCCTACACAATCCCAGCTCACCTCTCTCCTTCAACTCCTTAGGTTTTATTCAAGCATCAAATTCTCAGTGAAAATTTCCCTGACCATATGTTATTTAAAATTGCCTACCTGCTAGCATTCTCTAAACCCATCCCTAACACATGTGTTACTCCAAAACACATCACTCTGTAATATACAAGTTAATTTACTTCTATAATGATTATATTCTATCCTCCCCCATCAGAATGTTAGCTCCTAGAGGCCAGAGATCCCTTTGGATCCCAAGCTGAGAATAAAATCTAGAAAATTGGGAGGCACTCAAAAAATATCAGATGCATGGAAGAGGAGAAGCTGTTCAAAAACACAAATTCATTTCCTTAACATGCCTTCTGCACTTTAGCTGAAATGGCTCCACCCAATAAAATGTCTGTGTCAGCACTTTGTTATCAATCAACTTGGCTTTTGCTCTTGTTCCTTTAGAGACTACAGGACTTTTTTTTTTTTTTTTTTTTTTTTTTGGTTGTTGCCCAAGAAAGAGCATTAGGAAATGCTAAGGCAGGTATTCACACATTTGCTGACCTCCTGGGGAAATGAGACATACTTCAGAAGAGGCTGTGGGTGAAATGGGATGGATCCTAAGAGCTTCACAGGGGAGAGAAAAAGTAGGTAGCACTACACTACAGAACAGAAGGCTTAAGGGGCATTCAAAAAACTCATGTTGCTTATTGCAAAAGAAAAAACCAAAAATCATTAATTTCTCTCTCATGTTTTTTTTTTTTCCCTCAATAAAAGACATCATCTGAACTCAGTGACTTGGAGAAATCTGCTATTGCTACAGAACCGTGTAACATATAGAGTTCTGCCAACAAGAAATCTATTTCCCTTTGGGGGTTACGTTCTTATCTTGAGTTATTTTCTTTTGGCCTAGAACATGGTGCTGAATTATTCTCAAATGGCTTGCTTTTGGGGTCAGTTTTTTATGTAAGAACACAGTTACCTCACTGTGATCTGGTCAAAGTCAGTCTCAGACCTGCTGGGAATAGGAGAGGGGCTGGAAAAGAGGCCACCTCTTAGCCATCTAGAAATACATGCTCATAGATTATCTGCTCAAATTGGAGGCTATAAGGATGTTAGGACATAATGTTCCCACCATGTGAAATTATCTATCGGATTTGGAATACACTCTGGGGAAGCAATACATTGTCGTATCAGACTACGCTTTAGAATCAAACAGTCCTGGGTCCGAATCTCAGTCCTTCTACTTACTAATTATATGATTTGGGGCAAATTATTTAAACTACCTGAGACTCAGTTTTCTCATCTCTAAAGTGGGAATAATAATATAGACATCAGGGTTTCCTGGGAGGATCAAATGAGAAAATGTATGTAAAGAGCCCAACAAATTGTTCTTGCTAATAATTGTTATTCTTCCCAAAACCCAGGAGCATAGTTTTGTTAATCAGGGCAATTTTCCCTTAAATGACAAGAAAGAACACAGAAGGCAGGAAGAGGGTGTAGTGAGGACAACATAGTTATCTGGTGGAACTTTGGCCAAAGTGATAGGATGACATCACTTTCCTGAGTCCTGCTGAAAGCGCCCTACAGCAGACCAACATGTCGATGTCAGAGCTGTTGGTGTGAAGTTGGACAGAAGGCCAGTGGGAAGCTGGACCACATGCCCCAAGGACAAGGAAAATGATTCTTCCTCCCTGCCTCCTTCCTTTCCTTCCTCCCTCTCTTCTTGAGGCACCTTTTTAACTCTGTTATGGTTGTCCTCCCCACACAGTGCTTATTGTGAGTCTACACTTGGTGTCCTCTGGACGTGGATGCTCTAGCCCCACTTTGGTTGACTCACTAGTTGAGTTGGGCAAATCCTTTACCTCAGAGTTTCACGGTTAAGAGCGTTACCTCAAAACCAGTCTGTCTATAATCTACAAGCCTGCTCTACCACTACTAGCTGTGTGACCTTAGGTGAGTTGCTTAAACTCTCTGTCCCTTGGTTTATCCATCTGTAAAAGGGAGACTTACGATAGTATCTACTTCATAAGGTTGGTATGAGAATTAAATGAGTTGTTAATGTGAAGCACTTAAAACTGTGCCTAGCACATAGCTAAGCTCCCTATTATTATCTGTAAAATAAGGGGACTGTGCTATCTCCAAGGTTCCTACCAGAACCAATACTTTGTGAGTCGTCTAGGATCCTCTCTGCAGTGACTCAGTTTCCCACTACCTACTCTGCTCCCTTTCCCATCCATTCTATCTCATTCATCTTTCAGGTTTCACAACTCCCCTCCTTGGCAGCAATTACGGAGTTGTCCAAATGCACCGTAGTTGGCTCAATCAAGTGGCACAGATGCCCTCTGCTAGGAGTGTTGGCCTGGGAAACAGATGTCTGACACGTCACAGTCATATTATGCTCAGAAAGACAACATCATGTTCTTGCACAGGAAGGAGACTCTGGGAGTCTGGATTTGGAGCAGGACCAGCACAAACATCTCTACAGTGGTTCCCCCTTACTGGTAGTTTTTCTCTTTTTAGTTCCAGTTACCCACGGTCAACTGCAGTCTCAAAATATTAAATGGAAAATTCCAGAAATAAACAATTCCTAAGTTTTAAATTGCACGCTCTTCTGAGTAGCATGATGAAATCTTGCTCCATCCTGCACTGCCCCACCTGAGAATTTAAGGGTGTCATGATAAGATAATTGGAGATATACTAAGTGTCACTAAGATGATAAAAAGATAATCCATGAATCACTTTCAAAGAGCACAGTTAGCTCCACCTCAAGGCAGCAATAGTCTGACTAGGGTATTAACAGGTTGCTGCTAGCACCGTGCTATGGAAAGAATCACATCTTCATCTCTCTAAACTGGCAGACAGGTAGCATATGGTGCAAGTGTGTTCCTCTGTTTTTAAAATAAATCCTAATTCTGAGAGTCTTTCTCCTCCAGTTTAGCAGAGAAGTTCGTGACCTTGGGTAAATAAGAGTCAGTTGAGTGCACCCCACCCCCCGACCATCCTCAGACCCAGGAAGGGAGGAAGGGACACTTCCTGGCCCAACGTACAGTACTCCAGGTAGGATGCCACATTGCCCATGTGGGAGAGGAGGGTACCATGGTGTCAGGGGACATGCAGTGAGGCCACCAATGGTCTCTCACAGGAGCAAGATCACAGAGCTCCTCTCACTACCACCTGGGAGAGACAGCCCTGGGCACCCTCTGTGATGGGTCTAAAGGGGTAGTCAGAGCTCCTGTGTAGAGTGGCCAGGTATATTTATGGCCCAGGTGTTTTAAAATACAGGTTTTGTTATTATTTAAGTATGTCAAGGCCAACAGAGCAGGAGATGACTGCCACTGAAAAGATAGTCCTTACTCACAGATCCCAAGAGGAAGGGGCAGGACACACCCCAGGGAGGTCAGAGAAAGAGGAAGGAGTAGGGGAAATGCGGGGAAGAGCCATTATTATGACTTCCCTGGAAAGGAAAGGCAAGACAGGATAAGCAGACTTCGGATTGGCTGGTTTGAATAATTTCAGCAGGCTCTGGGGCATTGACTGTCCCTAATTGTCTGGTACTCTGCCCTGGGGTGATTAGGACAGGGGAATAGTGGCCCTGAGTGTGAGAGCCAGAAACAGCAGATGGTGCATTTGAAAGGGCCAGTTGTTTACTATCACTAGAAACTGGTTAGCATTGATAGGGCAGGATGTTGTTAACAGGGTGTTAGGTCAATTAAAATATCTGTCGGAGATCTGAGCTCTAGGGTTAGCCTGCAGACCCTCTAATCTGACCACTTATTATAGGTCCTTTGCAGCAGTTGTTGGTGTGGTTGGGGTCTTAGCCCATTTGCACTGCTGTGACAGAATACCACAAACTAGGTTATTTATAAAAAACAGAAATTGATTTTCTCACTGTTCTGAAGACTGGGAAGTCCAAGATTAAGGTACCAGCAGGTTCAGTTGTCTGGTGAGGGCTGCTGTCTTCTTCCAAGATGAAACCTTGTTACTCCATGCCCTGGAGGGAAGAGACACTGTGTCCCCACGTGGTAAAAGGTGGAAGGGGAAGAGAGTCAAATGCCCTGGGAAGCCTCTCTTATAAGGGCCTTAATCCCATTCACGAGGGAAGAACCCTTATGAACCAGTCACCTCTTAAAGACCCTACCTCTTAATACCAGCCTATTAGCCACTAAGTTTCAACACCTGAATTTTAGAGGCAATACAGTCAAACCATAGCAGTTTGATAGGTGACATCAAACACAGCTGACAGTCCTTGAGTTGTAGGGCTTATATTAGCCAAACTAAACAGCACGTAGGCGTCAGCATTTGCCATGTCTAATCAAAATAACGCCTTCCTGGGAGGGTTCAAACCTTCAGATTGCAAACCCCAAAACGACCCAGGCCCACAGTAATGAGAGCAGCCATCAATAGAACGATGTTAGCTGCTCCTGACAGTTTTATTTCATTTTTGTGTAGCGGAAATTTATGTTGTAATGGGTCCCATACCACACAAGCAGCTGCCTGGCCCACGGGGCAATCTATGGCCAATGGGTTTCAGGAATGTATGTGGCAATGACCTGGCCTCTAGCCTTTATGGGATGAGGGCAAGATAAAAAAATTATAAAGATAGGGAGACTTTATTAAAGGTCCTCATATATAAGGAAGCTTTATATATGTGGAGGCAAGCCATATGCCCCTTTAATATAGGAAAAGGCGATGGAGAAGTTTTTAAAGTTTGTGTGCAATGTGAGTTGGCCAATGGGTCTTGAATTAAAAGAGATTAAGTCCCGGGATGAGTCAGAGACCTTTGTAAGGGCATCTGGTGCTAGGACAACGGCCTAAAGTTTGGCCAACTGTGTTGATCCTTGGGTCCTGAACTTTAGCAGGGACATCCAGGCTAAGAGGTAGAAAGCAGCAATATTCCACTGAGCTCCACCACCTCTGATGGTCGGCAGTGCCATTTGTACAGCCTGTAAACTCCCATTGTTGTTTGCTCAGTTAATTCCAAGGGGTCCCCTGGCTTTCAAGAGGTCTGGGGCAGGGGTGACCTCCTCCAGCTCTGCCTCCTTAGATCCAGACTCCTCCTGTCCACTCTCCTCTCTCAGGGCGCTGCATCCGGGTCCACGTTGCTCCAGCTGCACAGCCCAGCCAAGAATAGGCACAATTCTTAGAATGACAGGTACGTCCACATGACTCCTCTTGTCACCCACTGCTTGGACTCCCTTGCCAGCTTCCCCGCTGGCTGGCTAGGTGAGGCATCCTGGCATGTTTTTCTGAACTGCGACCTTGACATCCATCTGACGGTGCCCAGGGTCTCTGGGGCTGTGCTGGGATTGGCCTCTGCAGTCACTTCCTTTCACAGCTGTTCCCTGTCCCCAGCTCCCCCACGTGGAGGGCCCTGCCTCCAGCCGGCTCTGTCTTCCGGCTCCCAGGTCTGTCCACTCCTCTCACCTGTGCCTTGTCATTGGCCCTGCACAGAGCCAAACTCCTCCTCGGTCCTGCTCCCAGCCAGTCTCACGTGTTTCCCGGGAGACGGCCAAGGACTGGAAGTCCCGTTTCTCTGTGTACCTCAGACAGACCTGCAGGCAGAGTGCGGGCAGGCGAGCACCCCCAGGGTACCCCCAGGGCATCTGACTTACCGGGAAGCTGCTTTTCACAGCATGGATGGGGTGGGGTGGGCGGACAATTGGGTCAGGGCAGGAACAGACAATGACTTTCCCCTTCTCACTTCCTTTTCTCAAACCCCTCCTTTGGAATGCAACTAGCAAAAGGCTTCAATTGACTTCTATGTGCCCAAATCCCGTCTAATTTTTAGTCCTGATTTTTTTTTTCATCAGCTATTTTAGTTTTCTGCAGCTGCCATAACAAATTCCCACAAAGTGGGTGGCTCAAAACAACAGCAATTTTTTCTTTCACAGGTCATGAGGCCAGAAGTCTGCAATCAAGGTGTGAGCAGGGCTGGTCCCTTCTGAGGGACCGTGCCTCTTTCCGGGTCTCGGTGGCTGCCGGCAACCCTCGGCATCGCTTGGCTAGAGGAGGCATCTCCAACCCCTGCCTCTGCGTTCAGGGGGACTTCTCTGGGAGTCTCTCTGTGGACTGTCCTCTTTCTGACTACTCCAGTCATTGGATTTAGTTAGGACCCATCCTAATCCAATACGATTTCACCTCCATCCTTAACTGATTATATCTACAAAGACCCTATTAATAAGGTCACATTCTGAGATCCAGGTGGACATGAATTTGTGAGAGATGCTACTCCTTACAAGCAACAATATTTAATAAAATTTCCCCATTCTTTTCCTTCATCTTACCAGCCACTCCAGGATTTTTTTTTTTTTTTTTTTGACCTATAAGAAATGTTAAAAAAAAAAATCACATGTATAGTTTCTCTTGAAAAATGGCTGGGCCTTCTTTCCCCACACTGCCTCCATTAGAGGATGACTCCACCCTCATGGTCAGTACCTGCCTGGTCCTAGAAGCATTTGAGTTGGTGACCCTATCACATGCAGAAGACTTTCTGCTAATATAACCAGTATAAATTTACTGAAAAAGTAGTGACAGCATAATAAGATTTCTACTGTGCTGGGCACATCTATTTATTCCTTTTATCAGATAATACCTATAAAACAAATGCCGACTATAGGTTGGGCATGATTCTTGGCACTAGAAATAGAATTTCGAGCAAATACAGGTACACTTGCTCTTATGGAGTTTGCTGTCTAGTGAGGAAGAAAGCTTTGAATCACATCAATAAATTTTTTACATGTTGATAAATTTAATATGTGAGAGGTCCGTGGTGCTATGAAAAGATAGACTGGGAGACATGGGGCAGATGACATATTCCTGGTTCTCCATGAGAAGAGAGCTGAGGACTTGAGATGAAGATGTGAACGTAGGTGTTAGTTGAAGCATCAGTGGACAATATTGTCCAGAGAGCGTGCAAAGCTGTAAAAGAAGAATTCTGAGGCAGATATAAAAAGAGCTAACGATGGAGACTGAGAATAACAGAGCCAAGAGTTAAAGGCAAAAATAACAAAAGAATAGTGGTGTTGGCCGGGCGCGGTGGCTCACGCCTGTAATCCTAGCACTCTGGGAGGCCGAGGTGGGCGGATCGTTTGAGCTCAGGAGTTCGAGACCAGCCTGAGCAAGAGCGAGACCCCACCTCTACTAAAAATAGAAAGAAATTATATGGACAGCTAAAAATATATATAGAAAAAATTAGCCGGGCATGGTGGCGCATGCCTGTAGTCCCAGCTACTCGGGAGGCTGAGACAGGAGGATCTCTTGAGCTCAGGAGTTTGAGGTTGCTGTGAGCTAGGCTGATGCCACGGCACTCACTCTAGCCTGGGCAACAGAGTGAGACTCTGTCTCAAAAAAAAAAAAAAAAAAAAAAAAAAATAGTGGTGTTGAAACCAGGACAAAGAAATCTCAGGACTAATGGAGAGGTCAATGGTACCAACTGTTGGAGCCCTCCCACAGAATTACCCATTGGCCTGAATACCAGAGGGTTCATGTGTGACCTTGGTGAGGGCAGTTTCAGAGAAATGAAGTGAAACTAAGTTTGAAGTGAGTTGAGGGATGGAAAAGACAAGGGAATCAATTCATTGTCCAAGGAATTCCCCTAGAAAATGAAGAAGGGCAATTGTAGGTGGCCATGTTTTCTCAGGTCTTCTTGAAACATGGAAACCTCTTAAAATGTCCATACTATTCATTGTCAATGGAAATTGAAAATGTATTACAAACTGCTCTATATTCTTAGCTTACAGACACAGAAATTAATCATTTGTTAGCTCAGAACAATCAATGTGATAATCAATTACTCTATTGTACTGTAATAAAGTACTATTTCAAGGACCTGTCAAGGTTTGTAGATTATCTCTGCTCGTATTAAATTATCTTATATTATTGTGACAAAAAGACTGGGAGAGATTTTAATTAATCTTAAAAGCTAGGGAAGGCTGACATATGAGCAATGAGGGATTTAACTAGACATGGGAAAGCAGCATGTACCAAGGTCCTGTGGCTGGAGGGACAATCACATGAGACAAGACTAAAAGAACAGTTAGCTGGAGAGGAAAGGAAACGTCATAGCAACTGAGAGAGAGATGCAGCATTCAGACCATACAGAACCTTTTCAACCATACTAAGGAGTTTTGTAGTTACCCTAAGAGCAATGGGAAGTTGTTAATGTGTGTTTAAAAAGAAAATATGGGGCGAAGTGCAGTGGCTCATGCCTGTAACCCCAGCACTTTGGGAGACCGAGGTGGGAGGATCACTTGAAGCCAGGAGTTTGAAACCAGGCAACATAGTGAGACCTCCATCTCTATAAAACATAAAATAAATTAGCTTGGTGTGGTGGCATGTACCTGTAGTCCCAGCTACTCAGAAGAATGAAGTGGAAGGATCACTTGAGCCCAGGAATTTGAGGCTACGGTGAGCAATGATCATGTCACTGCACTCCAGCCTGGATGACAGGGTGAGATTCCAACTCTAAAAAAAAGAGACAGAGAGAGAATATGTTCAGATTTGTCTTATTAAGGAGATTATCTTGGATGCAATTTGGAAACCAATTTAAGGGGTTTAGTTATGACCACATTAAAGACACTGTTGGAAAATAATAGCATCAGCTAGCACTTGTGTTCAGATGCCGAACTGAGTATTTTACACTCGCCTCCCCTCGCCCCATTTCAAACCCCTCCTTAGCTCAGTGAATAGCCCAATTTAAGGGGTGCAAGGGTAGATATGGGTAGACCAGTTAGGAGACCTTTGCCAAAATCTAAGTAAGAAATCACAGTATTTTGGAATTGGGTAATCTGGTAGAGATAGAAAACTATGGAAGATTTGAGAGAAACTTAGGAGGTAAAGTCCACAGAATTTGGTGATGGATGGAAAATGGGGTGATAGTGAGAGGGCAGAGTCGAGGGTAGCTCCCTGGTCTAGAAAGTGTGGAACAGACGCTATTCACTGAGCTAGGGAGGGGTTTGAAATGGGGCGAGGGGAGCATGCACTTCCTTTAGGACATGTTGAACTTGATGTGCTGTTGAGACACTCGAGGAGATACTGAAGTCTGGGGTTGGTGATTTGGGTCTAGAGCTCAGAGGAGGAGTTTGGGTTAAATAAGACAACACGTGTAAAATACTCAGTTCGGCATCTGAACACAAGTGCTAGCTGATGCTATTATTTTCCAACAGTGTCTTTAATGTGGTCATAATTAAACTACATGATTAAACAGACTTTAAAGTACTAAAGCAGTGCCCAGCTCATTGTAAGAGGTTAATAAAGGTTAAAGAGGAAATCAAAGGGACTATACCTCTGAAACACTTTTTATTTCTGTGTATCAGTCTAAGAAATTATGTCTTCTGAGTTTGGCTCTGCTTTGGGAACTTCAAAAGGGTGAGTATCTCCACTTCATGTTTAGAAAAGCTTATTTTGCTTTCCAGATAGAAATTTAACATTTCTAGAAATGGCCCCTTATACTGGTATCAGTAAAAGCACTGAATTAAAAGACAAGAGACCTGGTTGTAATTCTAACCCGGCTTTCCCCACTACTGTGACCTCCTTTGGGCTTCCTGAATGAATCGTATAAGATGACCACTTTCGGTATTAAAATTCCTTACCTGTTTCTAAACATCTCAGCAAAGGACAGCCTCTTGCCACTTGGCTAGGAACCCACAGACATAGAAAAGCCAGAGAGATGAGCCCGGCAGGCTCCATCTCCCCATCCCCAGCCTGGGGATGGCCATCTGGACATGGCATGGTCATCTGATGAACAGTCATCTTGCATTTGCTTGTTGTTATTCTCTCAGAATTTCCTTTTAAGTCAGAAGTCAATTATTTCCCCACTTCCTGCCCCTGAAACAGACAAAAGATGTGAAATGCAGAAACAGCAGGGTCAGGACACTGGCATCTTGGAGGCGAATTGCTCTAGGGAGCAAGGACGTGGGTGTTCTGAGGCACCACTTTGGGTTTCCAAACCCCTGGGACCCTCGAGCCTTGGGAAGCAGATGAGGCGGCTGATGTGAACTGCTGAGAGCAGATCGACTTAATCTCACTTCCCACCGGACGACCCGTGCCGAGAGGAAGCAAGCACTTAGGAGGATACCGGGAGAAACTGACTGCCAGAGAGACTTACAGTGTTCCAGAGCACAGCTGCAGGTCACAGAGTTTAGGGGAGAGGAAAGGTCTGTTAGGGAGGTGGTGAGTTCAAATCCTGGCTCTGCTACCAACTAGCTCCATGGCCTTTGACAAGCTGCTTAGCTTTCTTGCCTATACAATCTTTATTACTCATCTAACCACCTTCATGTGCCAAATCCAAAGTTCAGATGTTCTCAGTCCTCAGCAGAAGTGACCACTCTCTCTCCTTCTTACTTTCCTTCTGACCTGGCATCGGACCACCTCAACAGCTGTTCATCTTGGCCTCCTTTGCTGGTTTCTCTTCATCTTTCTCCCACTGGGCCCTGGGCTCAGTCTTCAGACAGGTTTTGCTTCAGTTCACTTCCCAGATGATCTTACTCTATCCCAGGGCCTCAACTACCATCTATAGATTGGTGACTTCCACCTGCGTATCTCTAACCTGACCTCCCCACCGAACTCTGTCTAGACTCATGTAGCAAACTGTCCACCTGGCATCTGCATTGGGATGTCTCATGTACACCTCAAACTTAGCAGGTGCAGAGCTGAATTCTTGAGGAATCTCCCAGTTATCTGTTCTCCATCTGATCTTCCCCATCCGAGAAAACGGTAACTCCATCCTTCCATTTGTTCAGGCTAAAAACCTTGGAATCATGCTTCATTTTTCCCTTTCTCTCTTCTTCCACATTCCTTCAAACCAGCAAATCTCATGGGCTCTCGCTTTGACTATACCCAGAAGGCAAGTAATTCTCTCTCTCCCCACTGCTACATACTAGCACTGGCTGCCATCAGCTCTCACTGAATTATTGCAACATCTTCTAAGGGGTCTTCTTCCTTCCACCTTTCTCTCTCACTTATTCTTCACACAACTCAAGAGTAAACATTAAAAAAACATGAGTCAGAAGATATCACTTAAGGTGTTCCAGTGACTCCTCATCTCCTGGTGAATAAACCTAAAGCCCTTTGCACCGGCCTTCAAGGTTGTCCATGGTATCGCCCCGACTGCCTTGTCGACCTCCTTCCTTCCCCGTCCACCTTCTCCTGCTCATCCTGCTACTCACAAGCAATCTGTACAGCTGATAGCTGACAACAGACACCACTGTGCTTGTGTTCTCAGTGGGTACGATTGGGGGCAACAGGGATGACATTATACCAGTGCGATCACTGGCCATTTCCAGCGAGCTCCCGCGTTGGAGCCGGCACTTGCTTTTCCCTCTGCCCAGATGTTTTCGCTGGATCTCTGCTCGACTCCTCCCTCCTTCCATCCAGGCCTCTGCACAGATGTCAGAGAGGCTTCTCTGCCCACGCCTTCTAGAATAACGTCTCTCCCTTGTCACACTTACCTAGCGATTATTTCTTCAAGGTTCTGTTCACTGATGGAGCCCATGTGCCCATACAGTGCCCACCTAGCACTTTGTAGGAGCTCAGTATTAGTTGAATAAATAAATGAATAAATCTTCCCGCACATAACCATTTTGGGATCCTTTTTCTTTCTAAAACTTTCATAAATTTCATCTGAGCTAAGTGTCATCTGGCTAATAACTCCAAAAGGGCCCCACATATTGTGTTTTTCCTAATCACATTTCCTAGTGATAACTCTGGGACCCTGGGGCTCTCTAAGGATGCCCCAGCTCTAAATCAGTATATAATGGCATCACTTCAAAGAAGAATCGTATTTGGAAAAGTCATGTGCATGGAGATTAGCCATCAATGGAGTGCCTTGGGATCAAGGGTTCACACACACAAACGTATGCATAAATATTCACACACACTCACATGCACACACACATAATCACACACACTTGCACATAAACAATGTGGCCTCTTTGGTAAATACTATATTTTGTCCCCAAGTCAAAAATATGTTCTATTTGTCTGTTGGAACATATCCTTTGGCTTTTAAAATGTTTTAACTAAAAACCAAAGAAGTTCAACTCCACAGGGATTCTTACAGGAATTAGTTGGCTGGTTCAATTTTTAGAACTAGGCCATCCACGATTTAGAAATGACTAAACACAAAGTATAATAAAACATAACCAAAAATGCATCCATTTACATAAGAAAAAAATTTTTACTTTTAGGATATCATTTTATAAAATTTTAATTGTATGGGATTTTTTATTTTCAAATCCTAAAATGACATTGTAGCAATTTTAGTAAATACAGAATATCAAAATTACCTACCTACAAATGTGTTCTATGTAGGTAACAACTCCATAACTCCACTTATGCTATCATTTTGATATATTTCTACAGAGAGTTATATTTTATAAATTTAGCCCATCTTGGAACTCTGCATTTTCTGTATCACTTGAGGAGCTAATCCACAAATATAATCATAGTTTTGTCTACAGTATTTGTGTTTTGATCTTCCAAATGTGGAGGGCAAAAGTAAGTTAGCCCAAACATTTTCACCTTTCTAGTTTCTGACCATTTATTTTCTTATTAAATTATTAAAGTGTCCTTAAGACTTTGGCACCATTCTAAGAGCTTTTTTTCTTCCTTCATCCAATTCAACAAATATTTATTGAACACCTACTATATACCAGTTCTAGGAGTTTGGGGTCTCTCAGTGAAGGTGACTAAGAAAAGATCTCTCCCCTCATAGACCTTACTTTTTATTAGGGAGAGACACATAATAAAAATGTATTCATTTTCTGGTTCTGCATAACAATTATTTACAAACCTAACAGCTTAAAACCACACATACTTACTATCTCACAGTTTCTGTGGGTTAAGAGTCTGAGCATGGTTTATCTGGGTCCTCTGCAAGCAAGGTGTCAGCTCGGGCTGAGTTCTCATCTGGAGGCTCAACCGGGAAAGAGTTCACTTTCAAGTTCACTCAGGTCGTTGGCAGAATTCATTTCCTTGTGGCTGTAATATCCACGGCAACCTCTTTCTTCAAAGCAGGCTTTAGAGAGGAAATTGCAGGTGAGACAGAGTCTTATATAACATAATGGGATCATGAAATGACATCCTGTCACTTCTGCCATATTCAGTTGATTAGGAGTGAGCCACAGTCCCGCCAACATTCAAGAGGAGGAAGCTACACAAAGATGTAAAGCTCTGGAAGGCAAGACTCACTGAGTGTCACCCTAGGGTCCGTCTGGCACAACAAGCAAGTAATTCACACAGTGCATTAGGCAGTGATAAATGCTGTGGGAAAGGAAGAAGATTAGAGCAGGGTAGAGGAAGTTGAGAGTGCCAAGAGGGGCCTGGGGCAGGATACAAGATCGAACTGAGTGGCCTGGGGCATCACCGAGAAGATGAGGTTCCTGCAGTCTTGCATGAGGTCAGGGAGTTGAGGAGTGAATTTCTGGAAGCAGGAGCAATTGGCACAAAGGCCCCAAGTTGGGAGCCTGCCTGGTATGTCCCAGGAATAGATAGGAGGTGGAGGGGCTGCTGAGCCTCCCCATTTCAATCCTCCGGGAGCCACACTGCAGATGGGCAGGCAGGCAGCAAGTATTTACGGAGTGCTCGCTATGTTCCAGGCTCCAGGGATATACAGAGAAACAAGACAAAGTCCCCACTGCCAGGGGGCTTACACCCTGAGAAGGAAAAGACAGTAAAGAAGAGCCAACAAGCACAGCGTTGCTTACCGGGTGCCGGACTTTCGGTACATGAACGTATTTAGTCCTCATAATGGCTCTATGAGATGCAGGATATTATTTTCCCCATTTTACAGATGAGGACATTGAAGCACAGTAAGCTTCATATATCTGACGTCATACAGCTAGTCTTACTTCTGTATCTATTCTTTCACCCCTACTGGATACATATGGTCAAACGCACACGTTATTTTAATAAATAATATGATATTGTCACAAGTGATTGGAACTGCTGCTTTAACTGATGGTTAGAGAAGGGCCCCCTGAGAAGGTGACCCCTGAATTGAGAAGGTGGTGACTTGAAGATCTGGAGGAGAGAGAGGCATGCTGTTGAAAAGTGCAACGGCCCCGAGATATGAAGAGCTTGTTTGGGGACTTATTAAAAAGGATGTCCTGCTTTATATAGTTTGGGGACTTGCTTTTTTTTTTCCTTCTCAACATTATATTATGAAGAATAATTTATATTATTGCACATGGCTATATTTTATACATTTTTATTACTGTATAATATTCTATTGTATGATCTATAAAATTTATTTTTACATTCTCCTCTCATGGGACGTGGTAAAGCAGAATGATGGCTCCTCTGAAGATGCCATGTCCTCATCCCTGGAACCTCGGAATATGTTACGTTGCATTACAAAGAGGAATCGAAACTGCAGATGGAATTAAAGTTGATGATCAGCTGGCCTTGGGATGGGTTAATTATGCTCGACTATTCAAGTGGGCCCAATGTAATCATTAGGGCCCTTAAATGTGGAAGAAGGAAGTAGAAGAATCTGTGTCAGGGTGATTCAGCATGAGCAAGACTGCACCGGCCATCGCTGGTTTCAAAGATGGAAGTGGACCCTGAGCCACGGGACATGGGCGGCCTCTACAAGTTGGAAAAGGCAAGGAAACAGATCCTCCCTGCAGCCTCCGACACAGCTCTGCCAACAGCTCGAGATTAGCTCAGTGAGATCCCCTTTGGACTTCCGATTTCTAAAACTGTACAATAAAAAATTTGTGTTGTTTTAAGCCACCAAGTTTGTGGCAATTTGTTACAGCAGCAATAGGAAACTAATACTATTTCAAGGTTTCCGTTTTCTAAATGATTACAAGCATTGTTGCTATGCATATCCTTGTAAATGTCCTCTGATTTACAAGAGTTTCTCTTAGCTGTTATGCCTGAGAATGGAAAGCCTGAGTTCTTGAATATGTGAAAGTTCAATTTCATAGGATAATGCCAAATTGTTTTCCATGTGGTTGAACCAATTTACCTCCTCATCAGTAATATATAAGAGCTCTGATTGACTAAGATCTTCTCCAGCACTGGGTAATGTCTGATGCATTCATTTTTGACAATCGAGTAAGTGTAAAATTATATCTAATTGTAACAAGGAACATATGGCCTGCAAAACCTGAAATATTGATTGCTATTGAGGAAGGCATTTTTTTCAGGTATTCGCTGGACAAATGTCTTTTTCTCCTGTGAAATGCAGGTTCATGATTTTTATATATTTTCCTATTAGTTGTTATTTTCTTAGGAATTCATAGAACCTTTTATGTTCTGATATTAACTAATCCTTTGCCTGCTAGGTGTGTTCAAAGTATCTTCTCCTAGTTAGTAGCTTGTCTTTTCACCTTTAAAGCAGGAGTCCACAAACTACTATCAGCTGGTCAAATCCACCCCATGAACTGTTGTTACATGGCCTTGACCTAAGACTGCTTTTTATGCTTCTAAATAGTTGTAAAAATAAAACCACTACAATACGAGACGGAGACCACGTGGCCGGCAAAGCCTAAAATAGTTACTATCAGATCCTTTTGCTGCTTTAAAGTCTCCATTGATTAACATACGTCTTAATTTGGTTAAACTTCCAGTCTTTCAGTGTCTTTAAGAAATCCTTCCTTACTCCATCAACAGAAAGGTATCAACCAAAATTTTCTACTAAAAGCTTTAAGGATTTCCTTCTGGCACTTAAGTTCTTAAACCACTTTCAATTTTTTGTGTGTGTGCATGAAGTAAGGTAGAGATCCAATCCATGCTCCCCCACCACCACTGGATAATTATTTAATTTCATCTCCATTTATTTTCCTTTGATCTTCCATCCAGTTCTGTCATGTACCAACTTTCCATATTGGACCTATTTCATGGTGTTCCATTCCGTCGGTCAGTTTGTCTATCTCTGTCTCAACACTACACTTTCTTAATGACTTCAGTCATGATAAGATCTCATATCTAGTAGGGTAAGTCTGTCTTCCTTATTCTTCTTATTCATAAGGGACTTGAATATTCCTGACCATAGCTCCCCATTTTAATTTTCAAATCAGTTTGTCAAGGCTCATGAAAATCTCATTGGGGAATTTGATTACTAGTGTAAGTCTATCTAGATGAAATTGGCATCTTTATGATAGTAAATAATCCTGTCTCTGAAAATTGTTTTTTTGTTTGTTTGTTTTTAAGACAATCTTGCTCTGTTGCCTGGGCTAGAGTGTTGTGGCGTCAGCCTAGCTCACAGTAACCTCAAACTCCTGGGCTCAAGCAATCCTCCTGCCTCAACCTCCTGAGTAGCTGGGACCACAGGCACATGCCACCATGCCTGGATAATTTTTCTATTTTAGTAGAGACGGGGTCTCGCTCTTGCTCAGGCTGGTCTCTAACTCCTGACCTCAAGCGATCCTCCCGCCTTGGCCTCCCAGAGTGCTAGGATTACAGGAGTGAGCCATCACACTTGGCCCGGAAACTGATCATTAATATACTTCCAGCATTGTGTCTTCTCAAGCTGGCCCTGAATGGTCTTCAGTGTGGGAA
The DNA here is from genome assembly GCF_041146395.1 of Eulemur rufifrons. Classification (NCBI taxonomy): domain Eukaryota; kingdom Metazoa; phylum Chordata; class Mammalia; order Primates; family Lemuridae; genus Eulemur; species Eulemur rufifrons. Next base: position 10,143,052 of record NC_090994.1, on the reverse strand, counting down.
ATCTGTTCTACTGATTGTTCAGTTTCCTCTCCCTCCTATTTATCACAAGAGTTTAAAAGCCTTTCCTGATGGCTTAGACACCTCACTCTTACCATCATTCTAATTAATAAATGTGTGATAGGTACCACCTGTTCTTTATAAGAAACTGTGCTCTGAGTAGTGCCCAGAAACACAGTGCAGAGTCCTTGCCTTTAACGGGCTTTCAATCCAGCTACAAAAAAGAGACATTTGAAAACATTACTAACAATTCAAGACATTAGATATGGATAACTTAGACAAAAAAAACACTTTTTCTCGAAAAAAAAAAAAACTAGCACATCAACTTAACACCATTCAGCTTTAGCTTAGGCACAAGAAGATCATCTCTAAAAATTCAAATGTACTTTCTCAGGCCCTAACTAGAATGACTGTTGGGATGGCAACCTCCCAGGACTGGTATCTCCAGCGATAATCCTTAATCATTATGAAAAAGGTAGACTCTGTTCAATGTAGTCTGAACAAGAGGCATATTTTAAATTGATTTCTACCTAAATCAGCTAGAATGTGTTCATATTTTTGTGCTTCAAGGCACAGACCCTTAGCTATTAAAATACAAATTAGCCCTCAGAAATAGCTAGTTGCACAAGAGTTTTGAGTATCCAAAATTTGACTACACTTTGAATTTGGGGAGGAAAGGCCATAAAAGTTTCCCTGGGGGAGGATCAGAAGGGAGTTTCCTCCAGGGTAGGTAATCCTGAACAAGCTTAGCTTGCAAACTCTGTCATGATTTCTGGTGGACATATGTAGGTTCAAGGCACTGCTTCCCTTTTTCTCCTTAAATTAAATTATTTTTCACTTTTTCCTCTCTTTTTTTTTTTTTTTTTTTTTTAGGCAGTGGCAGCATGATTCATGCAACTACTTCCTCCTCCCACAGTGTCTTAGAAAAAACCTTCTAGATGAGAAAAAAACGATTTAGTGGCAAATCAGAATTAGCTATTGACTTGCAAATTTCCCCCTTCTCCTTTTCATTCTATGTCTTTATTCCAAAACAGGGAGAGTTGGGTGGAATCTATGTAATCATTTATGTTCTGGTTCACGTTCACCTTCAGTAATCTTCATTTCTCAGGTTTCAACCAGTGGTACATCTATTAATTAGTAGCAATTTTAATTAGGATGTGGATATTCTAGCATTCAGAAAATATTTTTCCTTTCTAATTGCTGAAAGTTAACAATTGTTGTACGCTAAACTACAAAGAAAGAAAGGTATATTAATTTAAAAAAAAAGTTGGTATTCAGTGATTTTTTTTTTTTTATAGATGGGGTCTTACTATGTTGCCCAGGCTGTTCTCAAACTCCTGGCCTCGAGAAATCCTCCTGCCTTGGTCTCCCAAAGCACTGGGATTACAGGTGTGAGCCACCATGCCCAGCCAGAACTGGTTAATTCTCATGATCAGATAAATCTGGAAACATGAGATAACAGAAGGAGAGATGCACATTACAAGCTGGAGAAGATTACAGAAATATAAGATGCTCACTTTTCTGACAGCATCTTACAAGTGTACAAAAAATTCCGCTTAAAAGAATTTTACATGTTTGACCTTTGCCTGTCTTCTGAGGGTAGACACCATTTTGCCACTGTCGTTACTGTTGTTTGAGACCCAAGCTCTGGTCTCAATCCTGGTACTAATTGGGTGATTAGGAGACTCCTGGCACTTCTCCAGGCCTCACTTTCTTATCTGCAGAGTAACTAGAAGGCTTCCATTTCATTTGGTTTTTTTTTTTTTTTGGTTGAAAGAAAGTTTCACTATGTTGCCTGGGTTAGAGATGCCTCCCTCCTCAGCCTCCCAAGCAGCTGGGGTTACAGGCGAGCACCACCTTGCCCGGCTGCCTTCCCCGTCTGATGCTATTCTCCCCTTGACAATCTCATTTTCAACTCCCAACCTCCAAATTCCTAGTATTGCAAAGTACTTGATCATTTCAGAGTTTAACACATGAGCTTTATTTAATGACTCATAGCCCAGATCCATAGAATTTGAAAATATACTATTTTTATGACTCTACACCAGTATCATAGGGAAAGCAAAGGAGTTAAAAAACATTCAACAATTTAATTGGGAGACAAAGATATGTGAATAATTACATTTGAACTCACAAGAGGTCACTCAAAAATGAGAGATATGAGTGGCATGTGCTGGGAACGTGAATGAGGGTGCTAATGAGGGTGCTAATGACAAAAGTTTTGTTGTTTTCAAACGTAAAAAGCAAAACATGTATATTTTAAAAATCTAAGGATATTTATATATAATATATTTAAAATGTATTATATATTATATTTAATACTTTCATATATATAATTGAAAATATATTTTGTATTTTTATATATACATATTATATATATTTTTAAAATACAAAAGTAAGCAATGTAAAGTAACTCTCCTTTCCCTATTAAAGTCCCAGTCACTACGCTTTTAGAAGTCAGCTTAGTGAATTCTGCATGTCATTTTCCAGAAATAGCCTATGCACACAGACACACATAACTACAGACAGACACAGCCACCCACACAGACACACATAAACACACAAACATGGCTCTGTACCTTACGTCTTCTCTCCTAATATATCTTGTAAATCAATCTATTTCAGCCCATGTACATCAACTACAGTGTATTTTGCAGCTGTAGAACGTTCCATACCATTGGATAATCATTTGTTTTATCATTCTTCATATTCATGGACATTTGAAGTCTGTCAGTGTTTTGCTATTAATTGATTACTAAACAATACTTCGGTGAATACCTTTGCACAGCCTTCTTAGTTCATATCGCATGAGCATGGCTGTGGGACCTACCCCTGGATATTTAGTGGCCAGATATGTGCATCTAGAATTTTGAAAGATATTACCAAAGTGATCTTCCTTTAAGCTGTAGCAATGTACGAGTGCATTATTTCCCTACACTCATGAAAACTCTGTTTGTTAACACCCTTCTGATCTTTGACATTTTGGTAGATAAAAAGGGAGCCTTGTTGTTTTCGTTTATGTTTCCTATAATAGTCTGACTTTGAGAACCTTCTCGGATTTTTATTTTCTTGTTTTCTGCAGTTCTGATCATGCCTCATGCTCCTTTTTCTATTTGATTTGATTCTTATTTATACCTAAACTCTTTCTATTTTAAGGATAGCCCTTTGTTTAACCACATGTCTTATAATATTGTTGCTAATCAGTTTTGTCGTTTAACTTGGTTATGGTATTTTTTGAGAAGCACAAATTATTATTCAATAAAGTTACCAATATATTCCTCTCACGACTCCTGGGTTTTGCTTCCATCCCTCTTCAGGCAAGCACAGCCTGTTACTAAGAGTTAAATGTCTCTCCCAAGGGCAAGTGGCAAATGGCAAACCTGGGAGCTAAGACAAAATTCCATTTCTTTTAAATTCATTGTTTTTTTGTTTTCCCCGTTGCCTCCCAGTGGCTCTGCTTCCTGGACAAAAGCTTTATCCTCTGCTAAGGAATTTCAAAGATCAGCAAATGGGAATGTGTGTGTGTGTGTGTGTGTGTGTGTGGGTGGGTGGGTGGGGGGGCTGGTATTTGGTGGGGCAATAGGTGGAGGGGTGCTGCAGGGCTCTTCTGGCACCTTCTATCACTGTTGGGCAGAAGGCATCTCATGCATGGTACCAGCCCCACCCCCAGCCCTAAGCAGAGAGGCAGGAACTGAGTGGGTAAGGGCTGGGTGTGGGGTAAGAGGGGCCGTGGAAATGGTGTTGCACAATCTGATGGGGCGGCCTCACCCGTGAGGCTGGGCCTTCCCCAGCAGGGAGCTAGGACTGCACAGAGGGGGAAGGGGTTGCTCTGTCCATCCTGCCCGGATACTCATGGGGCTCCGTGGGAGAAGTTGCCTGGCATCCGAGGGCACACACTGGCTGCCCCCAGACGGCAGTTTAGTACATGTACACTAGAGAGAACCAACTCCACAGCATCCTTTTATAGATAGGGTGATACGTCCTGCTCTGCAGCAAACTGTCACAGTGTACACCTGCTCTACAGCACTTAGTGCCTGCTGATTATTTATAGTACTGTTTTTGCTCTCAGTATTAGATTATATGGTTTCTCTATTAGGTCTACTGCAGACAGGGACAGTAGGGTGCAGACTGCGCGCTACACAGCGATGCCAACACCTCGAGCGTGAAGGTTTGCTCTCTCTAAAGAAGCACATTTGGGAAGAATGATTGGATGCTCTTTGAGTCGCCTCATTTTATGACAAACGTCTCTCCCCCTCTTTTCACTACCCATTCAGCTCACCTCCATCCAGGGTTTAGTAAACTCAAATCCATCCTCTAATTCTGGAATCCTCAGATATTAATAGTATCTAAAGACACATTTATGTTGAAGAAAAAACCATAAATAAATCCGATTTTTGATATCCTAACAAATGGTGGTAGAACTGAGTAAGAGTTAAACTCAGAGAGAGTCTCTAACTGGGAGAAAGTGTGTGCAGATGTGAAAATTTCCCAGTGGAATGTGTGTGTGTACCCAGAGCACCTGAGACCTTACCAGCTGGTAACAACCACGATGGCAACCGTGACAATGACAATGGCACTGGCTCACATTTATTAGGCATGTGCCCTGGGCCAGTGATTGCTGTCTGTAGTACCCAAGTTTGGGGACTGACGGCTTGCTCGCCGGCTTCCTGCAGAACAAGGCTAACTTGACCGTGGACCACACTCCGATAACCACAGCTTCACTATCAGGGGCCATCACATCTTTGCCACATCTAGGACACCGGAATAAAAGACTCTGGCAGGAAAAAAATCAAGGCATGCACTGCTTCTTATTCACTTGGATTTTTTCATGATCTGGGCTCATGAACTACGTGGGGAGTTTGGCTTCATGTTCTCTTCTCTTTCACCTAAAAGGATGTGTCTCTAGCTTTCTGTGCCAAATATAGTGAAATTCCTTTACCAGGGCTCTCGGGGAGGGGGGGGAGTGGGGAACAGTCATATATTTGGGGATCATTTGTCCCAGCAATGGGAGTTGTGAAATGATTTGCAGAAAAACTATCCAGTGATATCCTGTTTGGATGTTTTAGTGGAAAAGGGAGTCTTACAAAATCAGCTCAATTCCCTCTGCTTTCTCTGGTTCACTTCCCTGTGGGGGCGGGGGGAGAGGGCAGAGCAGTGCTAGGTGTCTTCATGCTTCCTCACAGTCAGGAGAAAAGAGATTTTCACCCGTGAGTGCTTTTGTAAGTCATCCCCTAGCAACGGCTCTAATGCACTCACAGCTCATCCCAACTTAGGTCTCTAACACCTTGAGGTATGTACTTATGGTCTCTCTGGGCTCCAGGCTTCTTCTTGGAATTCCTCCTGCCGTTCTCTGATTTCTTTTGTCCAAATGAGACTAAAGATTTTGAAAGAGTCTCTTGGACTTCTGTACACTCCGCCAGATTGTGCAACACGCTCAACTCTGAGGGAGGAAACGAAGCCAGGAATTGCCGGGTACAGTATGGCAAAAGTGATGGCAGGAGCCAAGACCCGGGTTCAGGCAGCGGCTGGCTCAGGTTCAGGGCACTGCTGCAGCCTCCCTGCCTGGCTTCAGTCTGCCTGCCCTGCCGCCCCCTTGGTCTATGCTGCGTGGCCCTGCCCAAACTGTCCTCCTGGGTGACCATCTCCATCACGATCCCTTCCCTACTATCAGTAAGCTGGAAGCCAGCTGCCCCCGATCTGGACTTTGAGGTTCCTTTTAACCCAAGCCCAGCTCACCTGTCCCTCTTGAGCTCCTGTTTCTGCTCAACATGACATTTCTGTCCTGTCCCTTCTGTCCCACTGCTGTTGCTTTTCCCCCTGCCATCCTTTCCCTGCCCTGGCCACGGCCAAACATCCCCAGGACATCTGTGCTTTGCTTGAGGTGTCTGCTTCTGCCTTTCCTGAGACGTGTTCCTGAGCTTCCTTGCCCATCTGAGCCCCACCTCCTTCTGGGGGGCACAGTTCAAACTCGATGGTGTCTACGGTGCCTTCCCACGCCCAAAGCCATCTCTCTTCTTCCTTTAAACTCTTTCAGAAATGTTCTGCATTTCTCACTGCAGTCAGCCTTCCACAACTGTAATCTTTGATAATGGTATGGGATGACTGTTTCTTGTCCCCGCCCCATTTATATGTTGAAGCTCTAACCCCCACTATGAGGATATTTGGAGATAGGGCCTTTGGGAGGTCAATAGGATTAAATGAGGTTATGGGGATGGGCTTATTGCCGTTGTACGAAGAGACACCAGAGAGCTCATTCACTCTCTCTTTCTCCAGGAGCAGGCACTGAAGAAGGGCCACATGCATCAGTGGGGTGACAACAGCCATCTGCAAGCTAGAAAAGGGTCCTCACCAGAACCCATCCATGCTGGCACCTTGATCTCAGATCTCCAGCCTCCAGGACTGTAAGAAACACATTTCTGTCATGTGATCCATCCAGTCTACAATATTTTGTTATGGCAGCCTGAGCTAAGGCAGACAATATTTCAAGTGTTTTGCTGAGTAATTTCTTTTTCTCTGCTTTTACTTCCTCTCTTCCCAGCAAGATAGTGCCGCCCCTCCCCTCCTCCACCTGAGAGCAAGGTCGTGCACACCTTAGCATCCTCCACGGGAACTGACACTCAGGTAGGGATTGGTCTCATTCAAATTCAATTCAGCATTTCAGGCCACTTGAGGAAAGGTCTGTCTATGTTTGTGAAAGTATGCTTTTTGAAAATAATTCAAGAAGTCCAGTTTTCTATCTTTAAGATTGTATTCTAACTGGAATAATGTTTCCTAAAAATATTGTTCGAGAGAACTCCTTTTGAGACTTCCACGTATAAATTGAAATTACGGATTGATTCCCTTAGTAGGTAGATATTAATGGGTTTTCCTTACTCTTGACAATGCTTCAAATTTGTTTTTCATCCTTCTGAAGTAGTTCAAATCTCCAACCTGCCCTCATGTTTACATTATTTCTTCGTGGTAAGAGCCCTTTATAACCACAAAGGTAAGTGTCATCTCATCCTTCATCCGAACCACTGTGATTTCCCAGGAAGTTAAACCAGAATTGGTGAAGTTTAATGACATACGCATTTGACAAAATAAGTTCTCTTCCCTAATCAATTCACATTTTGCAAAAGCTCTATCTCTGCGTAGCACACCCATTACTACGTGGGAAAGGAAAAAACCCCAAATGTTTCTGAGGGCTGGTTTCTCACTCTTTCCCTCCATCGTAGATGGGGTATCGATTCTTTCTCTGAAATGTATCACAACACTGTTCCAATAACAGCAGACAAGGGAAGGACTGGCTTCTTGGGAACTCACTGCACCTCCACGTGGAAATTTAGGTGGCCCAGCTGAAGATAAGTGTGTTCGATTGTCAGGCAGGATACCAAACCCAGCCGGGCTGCTCTGTCCCCTCTGGGAAAAGGATCTCGATGCATTTCCTGTCCTCAAGTGGATGTGGGTTTGTTATCTGTAGGAAGCACTGGGCAAAGCCTTCCTGGATTATTGGTGAAGCAGCTGAAGCAGCTCCTCTGTAACCACGTTCTGAACTGCACAGCCTACGCATGCTGAGACTCTCTGCCTGGGTAGAAGGGCCCTCCGGTTTCTCCCATGCAATGGCAGTGGCTGTGCCCTCCGGCGGTTCTGTTTCCTGCCCCACCCTCTCCAGCCGATGCTCCCCACTGCCCATAGAGGGCTTGGCCACAAGTGTCTGTACCCAGAATCCTTGTCCAGAAACATTCAGTGTTCCTGAAGCATTTCCATTATTAATTCCAAACATCGTCAGCACAGTATCCAAAGCCCTCCACAATTTCCCCTCTTCTAAATGTTTCAGCTTCTCTCTTATTACAGCTTCTGATGCATGTGATTTAACCTCCGTGGGTCTCAACATGATCTGGTGTCTCCTACCTGTGCTCCCGGTGTTCTCCTTCCATGCGCCCTTCTCTTGTCACCAGTTTAGCCAGTGCTGTGTCGAGCCAGGTTGGAGGACAGGCAAAAGGAAAGACAAACACCCCCATATATACTTATCAAAATATGCTCTCATATTTTGAATCAGATGTAAAAGTTAATAAAAGTTCTAAAACTAAAAAAAAAAAAAAAAAATGACTATAGGCTGGGCACAGTGGCTCATGCCTGTAATCATAGCACACTGGGAGGCCAGGAGTTTGACCCAGCCTGGGCAATGTAGGGAAACCTCATATCTACAAAAAAAAAAAAAATTCAGAATGAGCCGGGTGTAGTGGTGCATGCCTGTAGAGAGGCTGAGGCAGGAGGATCCCTTGAGCTCAGGAGCTTGAGTCTGCAGTGAGCTGTGATTGCACCACTGTACTCCAGCCTGGGTGACAGAGCGAGACCCCCATCTCTTTAAAAAAAAAAAATAAATAACCACATATAAAGCTCTGTGTTGCCCAATCTGTTCTCAGGTCGCTGCCAACCCTCCTCACAAACACTCCTGGTAGGGACTGGGAACCAAGGCTGATTGAAAAGGACTGTTCTCTTGCACACCGGTGCACAATGATACAATAAAACAACATCCTATCTTTGTTGAAATTTTGATGTTCTGTTCATCATGGAGGTTTTTCTTTTCTTTTCTTTTCTTTTTTGCATTTATTTCTATTTTAAAAATATTTCATTAAAATATTATTTATCTTGCTTACGGAGTTTTTTTTGGCTTCTTGACATGTTCTAGACTAGTTAAGTGGCCACTTATTTTATCTTAATCCCCACCCTGACTCTGGCAAAAGTCTTCGAGAGTCCTGTTCAGATCGTATTTCGTTTTGTATTCGGCCAGTACTTACCCTGCCCTGTCCTGACACTGTGACCTACCAGCGTATCTCTTTCCAAGCCCACTTCCATTGCTCCTCCCGTGCTTTGCTCGAGTAAACACGCCCAGTCTATTCATTCATACCCTCATGGATTCACTTGCTCATCCAACATTATCCAAGCACCTTCCACGTCCAAAGCACTGGCCAGGAGCTACGCAGGGCTCGGAGGCCACTCGCAGAGCAGCAGAGAGCCGCCTGCCCGTCTCCCCTCCTGGTCAGCCTCCTGCACTCCCAGCACCCTGGAGGCTCCAATGTCCCCTTGCCCCTGGCCCGAGACACAATTCCCTGGATGAACCAAAGTCAAACTCTTTAACAGGAAAAATTTTAGAGACCTTGTCCTTACAGAAAAGGGAAAAAGCAAGATTCCTAAAACCATCAGTATGGTGTTTCGATGACGAAAGGTAAAGTTCAGATTAGCTAAGTGTGGCTGGGCTCCAGGAACCCTGTGCAGGCAGAGAAATTGACTGCAGGGCCTATGCCAAGGAAATCTGCCGCTGGGTGCCGGGTGGGAGGTTGGGGCAGGCCAGTGCGCTGACTCGCCAGGGAGGGCTTTCCAACAAAGGGGGCAGGCCAGGGGTCTGACGATGGGAAACTGTTTTTCCTGCGCCTGATCTCAGTGACTCCCTCCCCTAAGCCTATGGAATGAGGGAGCTCCTCAGCTCCAGCTGTCTGGCACTGCATTAAACACCCAGCAAACTGCAGGAAAGAGACGCTCCCTGTCCCAGCTGGAAGGAGCCCAGAGGCTGATGACCACGGAGAAAAGCCCCAGGTACGTGGAGACCAACAAACAATGATCGGGGCTGCCAACAACTTCTGAGAAGGAAGAAATCTCCTTGTTGGGAACCTCTTCTTGGGAATGAATGTGAAAATAAGGAACCTAGAATTTGCTGGCCACGTCTAAGGCCACGTTTTGGGGATTTTCATAGATGTGATGCCATCTGGCCTCACCACACCCCCCTTGAAAGTAGATTTGATTGCCTTCCCTTTCCCCAGGAGGAAACTGAGGCTCAGAGGTACTGTCCCCATGGGCAGGACTGGGGTTGGTACCCAGGTCTGTGTCACTGCACCTCTCAGGCTTTCCCGGCAATCAAAGCCCTCAAACGGCGTCTCCTCCCTGGGGACACCACAACAGCCCCGCTGTCAGTTCAGGCCAGGGGAGTGTGGTGTGTGGCCCCCTTGGTAGGATTTCAGGGGTGCTGCTGCCCAAAGAGTTTCCCTCTGTAGCTTGCCAGTACCACCTGGAACTCAAACCATCATCACTCCTTTGGTTGTTTAAATCGTAAATGTTTACCTGTATTCAGTCTTCCCATGTACTGGCTGCTTCTCCGCAGAGCACAAAGCATTCAACTCTTGCCAAGCTAAAAACAACAAAACCAAAAAATTTCCACACCTCTGCCCCTCACCCCCATTTCTAACCTTCTCCCTGATGCTCTGACTCTTTGGAAAAGTGGAATCATGGTGCCCCTGAGTCTCTTTATCACCCTTTAACCAGTTCCTCCATCTTTAAAACAAGCTTTCCTAAGGGGCCTGGTGGCTCCTAATTGTCACCTGTGATGGCATCTGTCTAGTCTTCTTCCTACCTGACCTTTCTGTGGCATTCAGCGTTGCTGACCGCCATGTCCTTGAACCGTCTTTTTCTCAGCTTCTGGCAAACTCCAGTTTTTCCTGATTTATTTATGCTGGTCAGATTATTTCTCCCCCTTCTTTTCCCTGTGTGTCAGAGTGACCTGTAATTTAAAATAAATTCCTTCTTTTGTTCCTATTTTAGCTCCCTCTTGGCCCAAAGCATCTCCTTAGAAACTATCACCCAAGGTGGAGACACGAAATCGTATATTTTGATACCTGCTTCGATTCCTCATTTTCCACGTTCATTTTTACAAAGTCTTGTACATTCTGCCTTCTTTTATTCATCCTGACTCCTCTGTTTTCTCTGCTGCTACCCTCTTTTAGGTCACTTGAAAGTGGAAGGCTCCTAGCTGGTCTTCCTGTTCATAATATTCCCCCGATCTTCACGAGGCTGTCAAAGAGATCTTTTAGAAGTAGAAATATAGCCACAGTTAAGACATAAATAAAACCCTTGCTACAAGTTTAGGTGTGAACGCCCCAGGCTGGCGGTTAAGCCTCTTTATAAAGAAATGCTACTGGGCTCTGCTAGACCTGCCTCCAGCCACTACCGCCACAGCCCTGCCCTGGGGCCCACCCAGCCACCAGGTCACTCCCCCCTTCAGAAGCCACTCTGTCCATGCCTCAAGGTCCAGCTCAGATGTCACCTCCTCCGACCAAGTTTCTCTCCTCTCCCTCCCCTAGGAATGGCTGGAGGCCGAGTAGGTCTCTGTGTCCCCACAGCACAGAATCCTTCCACCCATAGAGCCCACCCCCAGTCCCCTATTTCATGTAGAGGTGCTGGACAGGTAGGAGCCAGGTTTTATGCAATTTTCTTTTTGTAGCACAGTAACTGATACATCATGGACGCTCAATAAATGATAATGATGACCATGGAAATATATGAATGAGCGAGTGAACTAGTGATTTAAATAGTTCTTTCAAGGACTTCCAGAAAGGAGGGAGGGAGAGAGATGGGGACAGACAGAGAAGAAGCAGGTGCCATGCGCACAGTGGCACACACTAGCTTACCGGGTCACCAGCCAGATTCAAACGCAAGGATCAGGTTGGTTTTATTTGGCAGAGAGCTGGCTGAGGTTCAGAGCTGGGGAGCTGCCCTGGGAACCCCAGGCGAGGTTGGGAAGCAGCGGTGAGCAGACCACAGCCCTGGGGGTTCGAGGGCTGCATGGGGCCTCCGAGTGTCCCCTGCATTCCAAACTGAAAGTGTTAGAACCGGTTCCCCTTGGCCCCAGGAACAGAGAGGCCGAGTCACCGAGGCTGCAAAAAGGCAAAGGAGTTTATTGACTAGCTCGAGCTAGGCTCCAAGGCCCAGAGCACCAAGGCAGTGGCCTCTCCACGAACTAGGACCCCGCCCTGGGGTAAAGGTTAAGCTTTTATACTTTTCTGTATGCTAGTTTTCACACGACACGTTAGTCTGCACACGACACGTCAGTCTGCACACGACACGTCAGTCTGCACACGACACGTTAGTCTGCACACGACACGTTAGTCTGTACATGACATACTATTCTGCACACGACACGTTAGTCTGCACATGACACGTTAGTCTGCACATGACACACCAGTCTGCACACAACACACTGGTCTGCACTCCATCCCCCTTTAGTTTATTTGTTCTTTTAGAAGTGGCTGATCGCGTTGGCTCCTGATTGGTTGACTCTAAGCTTCGGACTTTTCGTGCCAGCGCCAGTTGTAGTTAACATCATTTAGGGGAAGAGGAGGGTCTCCGACGGGGGAGGGGGGCTGTTGTTGCATATCTTCTAGGTTTTGGTTACAAGCGATACTGGGAACACACGCCCTGCACAAGCCGTTCATGCGCTGATCATGTCTTGCCCTTCTTATCTACTTAGCTGGTTGGAGGCCCCTGGACTCTCCAGCCCTTTATCAGGAAGTAACTTGCGGTTACCTCCCCGGGGCCTTGTTTTTCTTAACTTTAGTGAAGCCTGCCATGGCTCCACTTACGCTAAGCACCAAGCCAGCAAGCCATATATACAGAAGCAGGACTAGGCTGTTAGCTTTTCACATCCAGGAAGCCTAGCCTATCATGGAGTTACCTTTGCTCTTATCCCTGTTTTTCATTCTGATTAACTATATTTATCAAACAACTAAAAGCAAGCACAGTCACAGAAGCAAATAGCATCAGTTAGAATCAAAGAGAGCACACATTTTCCTACTATCAATTCCTGTTCTTCAAAAGGAGACAGCAAAGTGACCAAACAACCACTTCACAACTTTTTCTTGAGCCTTTTCATAGAGATACCATTTTGTAGAATAAACGCCTGGACTGACACAGCTGGAAGCCTCCAAGGAGAGGAGTCCGTTCACTGGTGTAGTAAGGGCGCCTCCTGGTGGACCTATATGAAATGACTAAAGAATATCAATTATCCTTTCAACTTTCTCTCTACATATCTATTTTTGTATCTGTATTGGCTTCCTGCTGCTACTAGAACAAATTATGACAAACTCAGTGGCTTAAGACAATACAAATTTATTATCTTACTGCTCTATAGGGTAGGAGTTCAAAACGAGTTTCACCGGGCTAAAACCAAGGGGTTGGCAGGGATGTGTTCCTTCTGAAGCCTGCAGGCTCCAGGGGAGAATCCATTTTCTTGCCTTTTTCAGCTTCTAGAGGCCACCCACATGCCTTGTCTCGTGGCCCCTTCCTCTACCTTCAAACGCAGCAACTTCGAATCTTTCTGACCCTCCTCCTCTTGTCACACTGCCCGCTGGCTCTGACCCCAGCTGGGAGAGCTTCTCCTCTTTTAAGCATTCATTTGATTAGATCTGCCCTATCCCGGGTTAACCCAGGATAATCTTATCTCTGCATTCTTCACCTTCATCACACACCTGCAGTATCCCTGTGGCCACATAGCTGTCATGGTCACAGGTTCCAGGGATTAGGATGTGGACATTTTTGTTGCGACATTGTTCTGCCAACATTCTGTGCCGTATTTCAGGTGCTAGAGAACAGAATGAATAAGACAATCGTGTCTCATGGAGCTGTCACTCTGCCGTAGCCGCAGCCTCTGGCACTTATAACACGGGGACATGTCAGAGACACCTTCGGCTGGGAGATGAATTAGGAACGGTATTTATTGAATGTGGCTGTGGTTTGAATGCCCCCTCCAGAACTCGTGTCGAAACTTCCTCCCCCACGTGGTAGTATTGAAAGCTGGAGCCTTTAGGAGGTGGCTGGATGGTGAGGGCTTTGTGCGCGGATGAATCCACTCTAGGATTAATGGGTTATCACGGGAGGGGCACCCGTGGCTTTACAAGAAGAGGGAGAGAGACCTGAGCCAGCACCTTAGCATGCTCAGTCCCCTCACCACGTGGCACCCTGGACCACCTCAGGACTCTGTGGAGCCCCCACCAGCAAGAAGGCTCTCCCCAGATGTGACCCCTTCACCTTGGACTTCCCAGTCTCCAAAAACTGCAAGAAATAAATTCCTTTTCTTTATGGAATATCCAGTTTCATATGTTCTGCTATAAGCAACAGAAAACAGACTAATACAAATGCCTTGTTTATGACTAGAGCCTGCTCTAGTCACTGTTCACTGTTTTCCTACGTGGCTTCCAGGAAGGAGGGGACTGTGTTGAGGGCGTAGGGGACCCCTAAGTGTATACAGAAAGGAGTGGTTCCCAGGAGGGATGGGAGCCATAAAAGAGACGGGAAACCATTTAATCAAGTGTAAGATAACATTCCATATAAGATTTACAGGACATAATTGTATCTCATGAACAGAACTCCTCAATGAGACATTTATTTGAATGCAGATTTTTCTGCAGTTCAGTCCTATGCCAAGGTGAGCCCTGCTGGTGCCTGGCTGTCATGGAACACAGAAGGCAGATTCTCCATGTCTCCCCAGCCTGTGAGTGATGCTGCTTGCAATGCTGCTTTTGTTTTTGAAGAGGAGGCTGAGGCCGAGGCCTGGTGCCATCGTGCACTTAATCTTTCATCTGATGTGGCGGAAACCTCCTAGGAATTTCCCAACCAAGGCTCTGTGCCGCCCTTTGACTGCTGAAAACTGATCCAGGGAGGTGCATGAATGATGTCTACATTTGAAAGACTTAACAGGAAGTCAACAGATTTGCTGGTCATGGGCCCACTTGAGGGACTCTGGCTGATTGCAGTTGCTTGTGTTTCTCTACACAGACCCTAATATCAGATGATGGCAGGACACACAGAATCCTCGAGTGGTAGGGCTGGTAAGGACCAACCTTCTTGTCTCATAGACGAAGACACCAACACCCAGATTAGGGAAATACCAGCTAGCAAGCGCTAGCAGTGGGACTCCCTCTCCAAGTTCCAATCAATCAAGATCTTCCATGATCATATGCTGTGGAAAGTTCTGGAGAGAGCAAGAGAAGTGTGTGACACAGAGGTACCCTGGAGGAGCCCACAGTCTGGCTTGGGGAGCCACCATTCATACACCCTAAACAGTAAGCTAGTGGATGTGACTATCCACGTTCGTGACTCCAGGTGCTTTCTCTACCCCCAACAACCAACTCTCCAACTTTCCAACACCAACTGGGTGTCCAACAATTCAATTTAATTCTGACACTAACCACCCGAGTTAGTGCAGACCCCACAGGTTAAGAGCTCAGTCCCACAAGACTGTCCCCATCTCAGACACCAGCCATAAATGCTGAACCACCCACACTTCTGACTGATCGTAAGTTAGGGGCTCCCACAACTCCTTCCTGGGGTTTGATTATTTGCTAGAACAGCTCACAGAACTCAAGAAAGTACTTTACTTACTTTTACCGGTTGATTATAAAGGATACAACTTGGAAACAGCCAAACAGAAGAGATCCATAGGGCAAGGTGGGGGAGGGACGAGGGGCGGAGTGTCCATCCCCTCTCTGGGTGCACCATCCTTGAAGTGCTCACCAGCCCCTCAAGGTGCTCACCAGCCTGGAAGCTCTCCAGACCCCATCATTGAGGGGTTTTGGTGGAGGTTTCACTGGGAAGGCAGGATTGATTAAATCATTGCCCATTGGTGGTTGGATTCGGTCTCCAACTCCTCTCCCATCCCAGGAGCAGAAAGTTCCAAGCTTCTTATCAGAGCTTGGCCTTCTGGCAACCAGCCCCCATCCTAAAGCTCTCCAGGGCCCTGACAAGAGTCACCTGTTAGGACAAAAGATGCTCGTATCACTCTTATCATTTAGGAAGTTCCAAGGGCTTGGAGCTCTGCGCCAGGACCTGGGGACAAAGAACAAATAACTTTCTATACCACAGTGACATGGCCATGAAGGCCACAAGATTTCAGGGGCAGAGGAGGGTCCTTACAGAGGTTTGAGTGGGGCAGGGAAAGGCTCTCCTACACTGACTCCAGATGAACAGCAAATTCACCACCCAAGTGAGCTCTTCGGTGGTTGCAACGGCTCTGAGAGGTCTCTACCTCCTTGGTACTATCTGGGTCGTGAACCCAGAGCTCACCTGGTCATGCGCATATGGACCATAACCGCCTCTGTGCACTCCTGTGTTTGAAAGTGCCTGGCACAGTAAGTGTTTACTATTGGTATTTTTAGTTTTTAATTTTTTCTTTTAAAATTCTCTTATAGATTTGCCTCCTACAAGCCAGATGGTAGGCAATGCTTGTTGCACTGAAGCCAGCCATTAGCTGTCACTTGGAGTCACTAACACATCCACCAAGCTACCTTTTAAGATTGTCCTTGGGAGAAAACAGAGCCTGGAGAAAACAGAATCCTCACCCACTTCCTTCAAGAGCTGGGAGAAGCTCAGAAGCTACCGCCCTGGGCTCAGGCAGGCTGAAATTGTAAGGGAAGATAAGGAGGAAGACGAGGGCAAAGGGGGAGAGAGAGGACAAAATGCAGAAAATAAACTTTGTAAGTCTGCGTAAAGCCCAGAATGATAAGATAGGAAATGCTCAATAAATCAACCGCATCAAGTCTCAAGTCTCTAATTGGCCTAGGCAGATCCGTTCAGCTCACCTGTTCATTGTCTAAGCAATTTAGTGTGGGCTCTACTGCCCTCTTCTGGAAATAACGGGAATTGACCCTTACTTGTGGTTGTGCAAATCAGTCTTAAATACCGGAAACCTGAGGCCAATTTCACCATGAGAGCCGAGTCAGAATTTGGGAGGTGGCTCAGGAGGAAGGAGGAGCTGGGTGGGAAGAGATGAAGATAACATAGCATATTTCTTAAAATACACAGAGAGGTTTCAACAGTCCATTTAAACTTGAGTAATAATTCACCGCTGCAAGAAATAGCCCTGTATAAAGTTTGGTTCATGAGCAGGTGGTTTGTGAAGAGATTGGTTTGTAGAGGAAAGAGCTCAGACTTTAGAGTCAGACCAACTGAGTTCAAATCTGGGCTCTGCTGCTTGTTATGTGAGTAGGTGACTATGTGTGCTCAGGCGGATTATTTAACCTCTCAGGCTCGTTTATCTCATCTGTAAAATGGAGATCAAGATGCCCAGTCGAGGGAGATGAAGTAAGATGACACATTTCAGAGGAGTAACAAGTCACAGACTCCCCTTCAAGAAATTTAGTTGGAGAAAATTATACAACCCTAACGGGAAAAATAAAGAGAAACCCAAGTAAGTGGAGAAATATGTGTGAAGTTCAAGAATAGGTAAAAGAAATTGATGAGGATTGAAGTCAGAATAGTGGCTACCTCTGGGGGAGTGTGGATATTGACTGAGAGGCTGGAAGTGTCCTGTGTTTTGATCTGAGTGGTAGTTACAGACACACACACACACACACACAGATTTATCAAGCACACACTTAAAATTTATGCATTTTACTAATGCATAACATACACAGTTTTTAAAAAGAGAAGAGGAGGAGGAGGAGGTGGAGAAGGAGGAGTAGAAGAAAAGAAAAGAAAGGGAAAGAAAAGAAAAAAGACTTTGAAAGCTGGGGTCAGGTGGAGGAAATCCCAGAACTTGAGTCAAGCTCATGATCTCAGCATTTTTAACTCTGTCCTACCTCATCCCTTCTAAGACCTTATTACATGATCTGTATTGGTTCTGAAAACTATGGGGAGAGACAGCTATATGCAGGGACTATGTGAGCAGGTAAAGGTGAGCTCACCTGTGATTCTGCCCAGGTGAAGGGAAACTCTGTGGGGGGTGAGTAAAAGTGATTTCTATAAGAAACCCCTTGGCTCCCTTGGCATTGGAGGGTATAGGTTTCACTGCTACCAGCATTTCTGGAAAGTACTCCAGGTTTGGGGCTAAGCACAGAGTGGGAATCCCCACTTGCATGCCAGGTGTACCATGTGCATCAAAAGCAAGCTCAGCTGCAGCTCTTCCCCAGATAATAGGTAAGAAGAGTTGTTCCGCCAGCTAGAGAAGGAGAGCCCTTAACTTCAGCCTACTGCAGCAAATGTGAAAAATAAATGCAGGCACACACCAAGCTCTCCTCCACCTTTGTCTCATCTCTAGCTCTTTCCAATGTCCATATAAGCAAATCAAAACTATGAATAATTTTCCCCCATTTTCCTTTCCATGAGCTGCGGAGATTTGAATAAAGACTTGTATAAGCCCTGATCTATGAAAGGATTTGGGGAAAGGAGACAATAGCACATGAAAAATAGAAATGACTTTTTGGACACTGTTGGAATAAAAATGTTGGATGAAAACTGATGAGAAAATTTAGCAAACATGAGATGTCTGAATACTAACTTCATGCAGAAGGAGGTACCAATAAAAATAAAGTCAACGTGCATCAAAGAAAGCAAGACATAGGAATTGAAGGTGATACAAGATATGGGGCTGAAGAAAAGGCAGATTAGTGAGAATAAAGTAAAAATGTATATAAGGACACCTTAGTCCCATCCACCAGCCAAGAGCTGAGTCACCACCCAGGTAAAAGATGGAAAAATTAAACCAGAAAGGCTATGGGCTGAAGATCCCAGGCACAGTGGAGGCAGGGGATGGGTGACATGTTTAAACCAGTGAGAGTGACCAGGCTGAGTCTGCTTCTCCACACTGAGCCCCTGTTAGCCTCTTTGCTCCAAGGATGTAGACTCCACCCATCCCCCTCACCAGGAGGAAGAGTTTCCACTGGAGAAATTTAGAGTCAGGACCTACAGACACTAACAGTGGGAAATTCTCCAACAAAAGAGCCAACTCCTACTAGTTACCCCAAGAGTTCCCAAGTCCCAGTCAAGCATGAAGAGTTCTAGGAGCTTTCCATGAATGTCAAGACGTTTGAAGAAAATCTCCGTGATGAAAGACAGAGCTCAAAACCAGCAAACATCAGAACTAAGAAAACATGTGAATAGCTTGATCCACCCTCCAAGAGATTAAAAATATTTCAACCATGAAATGAGATTAGGAGGTATAAAAATTCAGAGAGCTCTTACAAATTAAATTATGATAGTTGAAAAACATTACAAAGAGCAAATGGATATAGAATTGAGGAAATCTCTCAGAGGGTAGAATAAAATAAGTTAAAATGATTGAATAGGAGGAATAAGGAAGAAAATCAGTCAATCCAGGGAGCCCAACATCCAACTAAGAACATTTTCAGAAAGAAAGCAAAAGGGGATTGAAGAGATAGCACAAAATTCCCAGAACACAGAACATGATTTTCCAGACTGAAAGGGCCCACTGGGAGAGCAGCATGATGAATAAAAAAGACCCCCGCAAAGACTCACCCTTGTGAAATTTAAGAAGACCTAGAATAAGGTCCTAAAAGCTAAAGGCAACAGCAGATCCCGAGCAAAGGCACTGGGCTTGTCAATAGCATCACTGACACCAGAAGACAAAGGAGCATGTATTCAAAATATGAGGGGAAATGATCTTCAGCTCAGAATTCTACACCTAGACATCAACCAGGTATGACATGTTCAGACAGCTGATGTCTCAAATTATTCACCTGCCTTGCACCCATTTGAGGAAGCTATTGGAGGACATGCTTACCAAAAGATGGAAATGCACCAGGAAAGAGGAAGACACTGGATCCAGGAAACCATGGCTCCAGTTCAGGAGAGCAGCACAGGAAACCTCCAGCCCAGGAGCTGTGCAGGTGGCTCTGAGACTGAGTCCAGAGGACACAGAGCTGGAGAGATGCCTCCAGGAAACAAATCAAGCTCATAGGTTACCTGCTATGCTCAGAAAGGAATAGTCAGAGTGGCTTTCTAAAGCTGTTGGAAGACTTGAGAGCAGTACAGGAAACAGAGCAAACAAAGCAACTCCAGGAACAGCAAAGCAGGCACCATCAACTCCAGGAACAGCAGAACTTTGTAGAGCAAGGAAATGAAATCATACATCACCCCTGGCTCAGCAGCGAGCAACGCTAATATGGTCATAATAATGCAAATGCTTATTAAATTAATAAATTGGGATATAACTATGTTTGGAGGTTGAAGGGCAGGAAAGGGGCCAGTAAAAATACTCAACCCCCATCTACCATTAAAGGAAAATAGTAGATTATGTCAAAAGATGTTAAATTAAGAAAGAACTAATGGGTACAAATGTACAGCTAGATAGAAGAAATAAGTTCTAATGTTCAATAGTAGAGTAGGGTCATCACTGTTATACATATATTGTATATTTTAACATAGCTAGAGGAGAGGATTGAAATGTTACCAGCACATAGAATTAATAAATATCCAAGGTGACAGACACTCCAAATACCCTGACTTGATCATTACATATTTTATGCATGTAACAAACACTCACATGTACCCTGTAAATATGTAAAATATTATGTATCAATAAAAGAAAAGAAAAGAACTGGGTAAGCATTAATAGATGTCTTAGATGTAAAAAATAAACTAATAAAACAATAAAATAGGTTAAAATATGAAAGTGGAGGATAGGATTCAGGAGAAGGATGACACAAAAGACTGCTGCTTTTTGTTATACACTTGAGGTTTTTTTTAAACAATCTGATTTTAAAACTGACCACAAAGTTACATCGATCAAGACAGTGTTACTAGCATAAAGACTGACAAATGGGTATATGGAGTAGAATTGGGAGTCCAGAAATAAATCCTCACATCTACATTAAATTAGCCTTCAAAGAAGGTATCAAAAATGTTCAGTGAGGAAAGAATAGTCTTTTCAACAAATGGTGCTGGGACAACTGGTTATTGGCATGTGAAAGAATGAAGTTGGACCCCTACCTCACACCAAATACAAAAATTAACATGAAATGGATCAAATATCAAAATGTAAGAGCTAAACCTTAAAACTCTTGGGAGAAAACAGAGGTAGAAATTTTCATGATCCTGGAGTAGGCAATGATTTCTTAGATACCATGCCAAAAACATAAGCAATAAGAAAAAATAGATACATGTGTTTCATCAAAATTAAAACCATTTGTACTCCAAAGGGCACCATCAAGAAAGTGAAAAAACAACCCACAGAATGGGAGCAAATATCTGCAGATCACATAACTGGCAAGGGACTTACATGTAGAATATAGAAAAATTCTTATAACTCAATCATAAAAGGATAGACATTTTTTAAATGGGCAAAGGATCTGAATAGACATTTCCACAAAGAAGATATGTTCTTAGCCAATAACCACATGAAAAGATGATCAACATTATTAGCCACCAGAGAAAGTCAAACAAAAACCATGAGATACCACCTCCCACCCCCTAGGAGGGATATAATTACAAAGACAGACAATAACAAACATTGGTGAGGAGGTGGAGAAATTGGAACCTGTGTATACTGCTTGTGGGACTCGAAAATGGTGCAGCTACCTGGGAACACAGCCTGGCAGCTCCTCAAAGTTTTAGCACAAAGTTAACATAGGATCTCAAAATTGTACTTCTAAGTATATACCCAGGAAAAATGAAAACATACGTCCACATGAAAACTTGTATATGAATGCATTGGTGGTGTGGCAGCTTCCACCCCAACGTGGAAACACCATGCGTTTGCACATTGGAAAGGTTGAGTCTTCTGGTTTGTTCCAACACTGTCTGAGAAAGCCCGACATTCTTCTGGCCTATTGAGCACAAGAGCTCATTAGTTCCACTGTCGTCTTTGCTATATGCTGTGATTGTCAGCTGAGAGCCCATCATCCTATTAATATGAATATTTTTATAGTCTCTGTACCTCCTCCCTTTCATGAGGGGAAAAAGCATATCTTCCATGGTTCCACAAGGGAGGCCACCGGCCATCTTATGCTACTTTTATAGGAAACTTCTTGTGGCTCATCCTTGCTGGGTGGGCATTTTCATTTTTAGAAGGACTTCGTGTGACCTGTAAATGTGGAAAGTTTACCATATCATATCATTTTCATATCATTTATAATGCATGATGAATTCCATTTTTCTATTCTATTTTTTATACCATAGGCTATATACATATTATGGTCCTTAACCTATTTCTGATCTACAATAAAACATGTCCTGACTTACTTTGTAGTGTTTGGTGTTGACCCTTATCAAGAGTATTTTGAAGTCTTAATAAATTATATCCATTGGTTGCCCCTTATTCATATTTTCATATACCGCTCAGTGTTAACTGGCAATCAGGGATGACTTTCTCTTAAAAAAGTATATTCTTCCTATTTTTAATGTGTTCATTTCTGTAACAAGCCCGACCTTTATTACACACCCTGCCCCTGTGCATGTGAGAGTCGGCATCTGTCATTGCCCGGGCTCCTCCCCTGTCCCACCCCACTCCCACCTTTGCAGAGAGCCCCAGCGGCCACTCACTCAGTCTGCATGTGTAGTTACAGCTTATATATTTTGACAAATAATTGTCTAATTTCACCTCTGGGCTCCTTCAAAATCCGAGACAAATATTACCCTGACTAAATGATATAAGTACATCTGGTTTTGCAAATCAGGTAAGTCTGGTTAATGCCAACTCCCTAAAAGCATATCCATAAATCTGGTGCCTATCGTCTGAGTGATAAAGCTTCACTGAGAGGTTCAGCTTGAATGTGCTCCGGTGACTCAGGGCGTGTGCTGAAGCCACTAAACTCCTACAGAAGAGTGCAGTTCTCAGAGCCAGGTACCATTCCAGATAAAGTCTGAACACCCCAATCTGATATCCAGGCACCCCGAAAGCCTGCTTCTGTGGGTGTCTCCATCCTGCCTCCACCTCCATCTCTGCCATTATCTCCCACCTAGACCATGAGCACCCTGTCTCCTTGTACCTGAACACAGAGTGTATACTAATTTGCAGTATTGATCATTTTTATATGAGGTATATCCTGTTTGCCCAAATAGATGCGAACCTACTTAGGGTGGGTGCTATGTCTCCCACCTATTTGAAACCCCATCACTCAACAACTGTTTCAAAAAGGTAGCAAAATGTCATAATATTTATAGCACCTACTATATTTTCCCACACACTCTATTTTGCTATAAAACAGCATCTGGTTTTGCCACGTTTGAATTAGGCAGTAATTATGCATTAGCAAGTGTGAACAATGCCTCATTCTACTGCTCGTATTAGGAAATCCACATTCAGGAAGGATTTCAGGGCAGTTTCTTTTCACTTCTTCCCATGAAATCTTGGGTCTAATAGACTGTTTCTTCTGTCCTTCTCCTACTTTTATTTCTAAGGGGGGTTCAGGAAAGGTAGGAACACACAGAGGAGATCACGAGAATGTCAGCAACTCCAGCATAAGAGACAGAGGCTCTTCCCCTTCCCATTTGATAATGAAGAAAACAGAAGACCCAATTCACCGAGGGTCAAGTTACTTTTGCAGCTGTAGGTTTCACCACAGAAAAACTACTCAGCTTATACAAAACAAGCAACAACCTCCTCAAGTTGGCATTAGACAGCAGTACAATATGGAACACACTTTCTCAATTCAGCTGGGAAAACCCAGCAAGGAACATGCTGGGGACAGAGGACAAAATGATCTGTTGGGAATCTGCCAAAGAAAATCAGACAACAGATAAAACAAGACTTGTCAGTCATCCCACTGGTTTCAGGGGCACCCTGTTCGCTGCCTCCTCCGTGGAATGAGTCACCCCTTGCAGAACTCGTCACAGCTCAAGTTTAATAAACCTCGCAGCAGCCTGGGAGGAAGCATCACTCTGTCCTCCCACAAAACATGGGCCACCTGAGGCCCCAAGCATAGAGGGAGAGCTATGGGTCACACAGGTGAGAAGGGGAGAGGGAAGGAGATGCCCAGGGGAGGGGACGGGACACCCACTGAGCAGCCCCCAGTGATCTGGTTCCAGGGAAGTAGGTGGTGGCTGAAGTCTGAGCCTCATGAGTTCACACGTGACAGGGCTCAGGGACCATCTCTGCTGCTACTACTCATTGTCAGGCTCCTCGTCACTGTCCTCCCCCAGGGGAAACTCCTTCGTGGGCTTCTGGGTTGCGTACATCCGGGTCTCCATGGGGCAGTCCTGGCTCAGAATAGCCTGCAGCGGTGAGAGGCGAGGAGAGAAATCACTGCACATCTTCTACCCATTCCGTTCCCCCGTCAGCTCATCCCAGTCTAGCCTTGCTGAGGAAAGACACACTAAACAAACGCAGGACCCTCTTTCTGCTTCACGGACGTGCACAGGCCTCCCCAGGCACCTGAGTATATCCACCCTCGTCAGGACAAACATCCAGTATGCTTTTAATGGAGTCCTAACAGGGGCAGTGCCAGGTCCGGCAGGCAGGAAGCCAGCTGGAATTGGCACCGCTATCCATCAGACCTTCTGCCTTCTTTTGTGTTTTTGAGTAACCTCTACATCCACTCCTAACCCAGCCGGGCCCCTCAGGGTGCCTCGTGCTGCAATAAGAGGAGAGAATCTAATTAAAGGAAGTCACATGTTGTGGATCTCTTCCCTGAGGTTTTTGTACTTTGAAAGAGATGCCCTGGTAAGGATAACGGCACACTCGAATGAATGACCGAATGAATCAGTGAACAGATGAATGTGCACAATGGGATTCTGCCCATTTTGGGGAGAGACAACTTGGCAATTCGCACCTTGCCAGTAACCACAGCAACTAGGGGATGCCTGTCCCCAATTCTTTGTGAGCTTCTCATTTTCCTTCTTTCCCTAAGACTCTTCCTAACAACGCAAGGAAAGAGAGGAAGTGGTTACTGAGAGAAGGGAAATTAAGGAAGGGCACAAAGGAAGGATGGAGATGAAAAAGGGATCAGAAAATGGGACAAAGCAGAGAAACTACTGAGAGAGGAAATAAGAGCTCAGGATGAAAGGAAACGGGAGAAACAGAAGTGGATTTTTTTTTTTTTTTTTTTTTTAGCAGTCAGAGCTCCTTACAAGCTTCTCCTCCTTGGCTGGAGGGCTCCTCAGGTAGCAGCAGAGAGGGGCATAGACAATGTTGACGATCCCAATGATGACCATGAGCCAGGGGAAACCGATGGCCTGCACAATGGCACCCCCAGTGGATGGGCCTGTGAGGAATACATCAAGGTCACGTGTGTTTACGGAGCCTGGTCACATGTACGCCACTATGCCAAGGGCAGCAGGTGACCCAGAGCATGCCGCAGGGTCAACTATCTCCAGAACCTTAAGATGGTCCTGCTCCACTTCCAGCTGGGAAACAGCAGATGGGGATGGTGGGGCCTCCACCAACGAACCTATAGCGAAGCCCATGCAAAGAGCCACGTCGGCGATGGCGTAGATGCTCCCATACACGGAGGCGTGGCGCAGGTCCACCAGGTGTCCCATGGTGGGCATCATAGAGGAATCTACCATGCCTGTGGCCAGCACAAACAGGACGCTGTCAGTCCCACCCACAGTCGTGGCATGCCCCTCCCCCAGGGTCCCCTCGCTCTGCCTGCCGTCCTCCCCCTCGGCACCAACAGCTGTTCCAGGTGGGAATTATGAGTCCGTCTCTCCACACCCTGCCAGCACCCTCCTGCTCCTTCTGCCTTCCCACCTACCTCCTCGGATGAGAAAAGGGGCAGGAAAGGCATTGCACCCAGTGTTCAGGGGCTTCTTGTTTCCTTTGAGGGCACTTCTTACCTATGGCGAAGCCAAGCCCGGCATTGGGGCCAATGAGACCAAAAATGTTGTGAGCCAGGGGAACCTGCAAGGGAAGGAAGAAGAGTTTGTCAGGACTCCAGCTGGGCCGGGTGGGGGCAGGGCTCAAGGGGTTGTCACATGACATGCACTCACATTAAGCATGTGCTATGGGCCACACACATCATTTCTTCGCATTTTCACACCTGCTTATGAAGAAGAATCTTTCCCTCCATTGTAAAGATTTGAAAACTAGACTGGTGCCATTTGGGTTAAATGCCCTGACCAAAGTTACAGAGCTGCAGAGTGCCAAGATCAAGTTTGAACCTCAGACTCGATTCCATTATACCATGATAGGGTCCTTTTCTGTCACATGGATGCTTCCTCCCTTCCTCTACCCGTCTCCACCCAAACACACACTTCTCTCCGCGTTCTTGACTGAATGGAGTTGCCTCTTTTCCATTACTGACATCATCCAAAGGTTTTGTTTAAACCCTTAGCTCGGTAGCCATCAGAGCAAGAAGACAGAGAAGAGAGCCCAACAACCAA
This sequence comes from Eulemur rufifrons, assembly GCF_041146395.1. Lineage (NCBI taxonomy): Eukaryota > Metazoa > Chordata > Mammalia > Primates > Lemuridae > Eulemur > Eulemur rufifrons. Next base: position 10,117,192 of record NC_090994.1, on the reverse strand, counting down.
TTAGCCATAAGCTACAGGGGGCAGGTGACATGGTTTGGGTGACACATTGTGAGGCTCTTTCCCACAGCCTTCCCAGCCCCTCAGTGAAAATCCTTCCTTCCCTCTTTTGCAGGTTCCTCACCTCCCTCTCTGGGCAACTGTCACCCAAACCTGCTACCTCAGGTTCACTCCTTAAGGGTTTAACATACTGTTAACAATTGTAGGGGTGATGCCTCAAGAACTGTTTATGTTTTATCAATAGTTAGTGGCTGAGATGTTCTGGGGCTCAGCCCATGCCAGACACTGAGCTGTGGTTTATGGGGATAAACCTCGACAACCCTGGAACCTCGACAACCCTGGGGACACTGTCAGAATCCTCTCGATCCAGATGAGGACGCTGAGCACAGAGAGGTGAGGTCACCAGCTCAAAGTCACACACACGGCAAGCAGCAAAGCCAGGGTGGAAGCCGGAGCTCGAGCTCCCACTGGGGACCTCCAGCCGGTCCTGAGCACAGTACCCAGGGTCTTGCTGCCCTCCTCCCCTGTCCCCCAAGCCTAGGATGCTTTGTGCTCCCGAGTCCCACTGGGGAGAGGGGAAATGGAGGCCTACAGGACTTGAGTGGGGGCTCTTGAAAATAGAAAAGCTGTCTTTCTTTCTTCTTCAATCAAACATTCTGGGGCCAGAGACTGAGGCACAGATGGTGACTGAGGCTCCCTGGGGACTTGTGAGGTCTATCAGGGTGAGATGAGTAAGTGAAGTCATAAAATGCTTCATTTACTCTGCCGGCCCCAGAAATAGATACCAACATGTGTCACTTCATATGCCCACACACAGAGCCTCGGACCTCTGGGCCCGCTGCCCCTCCGCCCCCTCGCTCTCCTTCCCCGACCCTCAGTGGGATGCCCTTCAACTCGTGGCATCTCCCGCGGTGCTCAATTCCTACCTCCTCAAAAACAGTCTGGCCAAAGGTCCTTGCCAAGTCAATCCTCCACTCACTACAAAGGAAAGTGGTCTTTAAATGTCTGAGTCTCTCTCTCTCTCAACTAGGCCTTTTATACTTACACAGAGCAGGCTGGTACCTACGACCACCATCCCAACCAGGGCACACAGCCACCTGGAAGAAAAGAGCCATTGTCAAGCAGCACAAAGGGGAACGTCCCTTCCACTCCCACCCTGTCCCCACCACGCTGGCCAGTCCTGCCAGCCCTAATTCCAGCAACCCTTAGGACTTGAGAAGATGACTGCATCTCTACGTGATGGATTTGTGCCCACGGGAGCGCTCTCCCCATCCGTTCATTGCCCTCATCTCCTCCCTGGCCCCACCAGGAAGTAGAGGAGGCGCAGGTACAATGGGACATATTCTTCCTTCCCTTAGCAGAGGAATCAGCAGGCTCAGAAGGCACTGGACCCTTGGGAGTAGCCCTCAAACTTAACTCATGCTGTTTTCCAGTCCAGACTCCCTCCTACCTAGTCATATTTTACTGGGTCTCTGAGGTCCACCTTGAAAACCACAAAAAGCACCAAACTTCTCTCCTTCTTTGATTTCCCATGACAGCACTTTTTAAACTTATTTTTAAAAATCTTTATCCTAAACTCCAAAGATCAAACTAAAGCTGTTCCCACTGTAGTGGAGGAACAGAGTGCAGACTTACATCTCTTGCCCCCAGTCCTTTTCCCTGGGTGGCCTCCGAGGCACTTCAGTGGTACTCTCTAGAGTTCCATGGAACAGAATTTGACAATCACTGCCCCAAAGTACTGCTTTTTTCAAAGCTGTTCTCTTTGGGGCTTATTTTTTCTCTTCAACTGGGTAGCAAACAGGTGGAAAGTGAGGACTATCCCCCACTGCCTCTTCTAGAGCAACTAGCGCAGAGCTCAGGACCATCCTCTGTCCGTACTGACCTCTCCTCCCATCCACCCACCACCCATCCTCCCAGTGGGCATTTTTTATCAGTGTGTACTTATCCTAAACTTTCGACCTCAGAGAAGCTGTTCATCATCCCAAGTGCAGGGACAAGCTCAAAGGGCTCTCCCATCTTACATTCCTAGCATTCTTCCCAGATCCCCAGGCTACGTACCGCCCCATCTTGTTGGCCAACACCCCAAAGAGGTTGGTGCCGATGAGGTAGGACACACTGGCAGGCAGGAAAACCAGACCTGGAGAAAGACACAGACCCTCACCTTAGCACATGTCCAAGTCACTCCAAAGCACCTTGTCTGCTCCAAGACAGTGACGTCCCCTGGTTACCTTCTGGGATCCCCAAACCACTTTGTTTTACGGTTTGGGGATCCTTGTGCAAACCCAGAGCAGATGTCGCAGGACCTCACACCTCTGCTTGCTGCAGGAGCAGGGCTGTGTTTAGCCTCAATACACTCAATGTGCTTCCAGCTCCCCTCTCAGACTTCCTCGTGAATGGCCCTAATGAGCTGTTCTCATGTATAAAATACCCCTGATTATCAGCATGAGAACATGAGCTTCAGAGAGAGATACACATACTTCCTGAGGAGTCAATTCCTGTCTTGCTATATTCACCTGCCCTGCCATTGCTCTGATAGGGACCTTGGATAAATTAATAAACCTTTCTGAGCCTTGGTTTCCACATCTGGAAAAAGCAAAGCTACAATTTAAGTCATACCAGGTTACAGAGAGCAGTGAATTAGATAATGGATGTAGAGTGTTTTATAAATTGAAGCCCTGGCCATCTGGCTTTTTGTGACGGTAGAGTGAAGTGTTCTGGAAATGTGGGCTTTGGTGCCTGCCACACAGTTCTGGGTTCAATCATCGCTTGGCCACTTATTAGCTCTGTGACCTTGGGTGATTTACTTACCCTCTCTGAGTCTCACTCATCATTCATTCATTCATTTATTCATTTTAATGAGCTTTTATCATGTGCCAAGTATTCTAAGGGCTAGGAATAGAGCAGTGGAGGAGACAAACAAAATCCTAGCTCTTGGGGCGTTTACATTCCAGGGAAGCAAGACAGACAACAAACAAGTAAACAAATAAATGAGATGATTTTGAAAAACGTGGCAATATGGCAGAGCAATCGGGAAGAACAGCTATGTGGGATTTGGGGATCAGGGAAGGCTCCTCTGAGGAGGTGGCACTTAAGCTGAGACCTCAATGACCAAAAGAGTGGCCCTTTCCAGTGGAAAATAAAAAGCATCTAATGCAAATGAAAAGGCCTTAAAGAAAAAAATCACTTGGCTGAAGCATAATGAACAAAGTAGAGAGTGAGAAGATGTAGGTCCTAGGAAACAATTCGGACTTTCTTTTCCAGGGCCATGGGAAGCTTTGGAGGGAAATGACATAATCAGATTTATATTTTCTAAAGTCCCTTAGAATAATGTGTTCATGGGACAAAAGTGGAAGCCAGAAGACTATTCACAGAATCCAAGAGAAAAGTGATGGTGCCTCAGCTTAGAAGTCACAGTGGAGACAAGTGAATAAAGTGAGAGGTTTTGTAGGTAAAGTTGGGGCATTTTCTGTTGGATTCAGTGCACACACTGGAGTAAGGAGGGGGAGGGTGAAGCCAAGGATAACCTAGGTTTTTGTTTTAATGAACTGGGTGGCTGGAGATAGGGAAGACTGGTAGACGAGGAAGAGCTTGGGGGAAATATGAAAGGCTTGAGATAACTGTTAGACATGCAGAGATGTCAGGCAGTGGGATATATAAATCTGGAGCTCCAAGGAGAGATAAATTTGAGACTCATTGGTTTACACGTGGTTCTGAAAGCCATGAGAATGGACGGGATCATCTACAGAAGATCAAATGGAGAAGAATAGAGATCCAAGGTCTGAGCCCTGGGGACTTCTACCTTTAAATGTTAGCAAAAGAGGAGAAGACAGCAAAGGTGATGAGGTGTAGCCAGTGAAGGAGGTGAGAGGAGATGGAATCCAGAAGGGGAGTCTGGCCTTTGATTAGAGCTGGGACAGTACGTGTGGGTACAGGTGCAGGGCAGTGAATACATTTAGTGAAGGAAACCGGAGAATTCCCTTCTCATTGCTTCTGTTTTCTCAATGACTAGGAGACAAAGTCAACAGCTGAGAATGGTGAAAGGATGGGCAAGTATAGGAGGTTTAAGTGGAGAGGTGTCATTTGGAAACAGTCATTTTGGAAAGTGGGAAGGACAGCACAACTAGAGTTCAGCAACAACTAAAGACCGTTGGGCAGTGTGAAGCCTGCTTTAGATTTGTGGCCATAAATTTAAGGTGAAAGCAACAGCCTGGCTGTGTGTTTTTCTGCAGCCCCATCCACTGCTTAGGTGCAGACAAGGAGTAGGCAACTGATAGATTTAATCAGAGTTAAGGCTTTGCCAGGTGACAACCCCAGGGCGAGAGAGGAGTTTCAAAGGAGTGACACTAATGATGGACCATTGAATCCAAGCTGAGTAAAGAATGAAGTGAGGACATGAATAGAGATGGAAATAGAAACAGAACTTAGGCCAGTGGATTGGTCATCCCAGAGTGGCCAAAAAATGTTTATTTGGGGATATTAGAACACCTGAGTGGGGAATATGGAAGAACTTGCTTGGACTTGAGATTTCAGAGGGGATATAATTAACACTGATGACAAGGTCACCGTTTACGGAAGGTCGATGGGTTAAGGTGGAGAGGAAGAAAAGGTCATTGTAAGAGAGTAGATTAAGGAAGAGGACAAGATGTTGTTCACCTGGATACTGAAGTCACTAAAAATGGTGACAGGAGTAGAGGTGAAAAGAATATGAGTCAGATGGTGGCAGCTTGAATGAATGAATGAATAATGAGGAGCAGCTAAGGGGTCACCAGATGATTGCAATGAAGAGGGGTGGGGTGGTGTAATCTAACAATATGATCTTCAAAGGAATTGGGGTCTTTGAAGGAGGACAGAGAGGAAATGATTCAGAAGCAGCAAGGAGAGCAAGGTCTGGGGGAGCAGGGACTTCCACCAAGAGGCTGTAAGGAAACAGTGTTCACTGAAAACATCCGGGGCTCAGGGCAAGAAGGTGAAGGAAGTGTTCGGAGAAGAGAATGAGGGCACAGGAATGCTTGCCAATGACAGGGAGTTCCACAAGATCCAGGATTGGAAAGGGCATTGGAAATTGGGTTAGATTAAGAAATCTCTGAAATATGGGTATAATCATAATTTCTACCAGATAGGCTGGTTGTGGTGTTTAAATGAAATTGTGCATATCAAACATTTTTCACAGTGCCTGGCACAGAGTTAGTGCCCTAGGAGCACTGGCCTTAATTATTATCATCATAATTGGTGAGTGACAAGGGCAGGACTTGAATCCAGGCCTTCTCACTCCAAATCCAGGTGTTTCCGCTACTCCACACCCCCAGTGTGGCAGCACAGTTTGCTCTGGTCAGGGGACTGCTCAGAATCAGCAGTGTGAGTTTCTTTGGGTCTCACCAGCCCTCTTATGCTTCTCTGTACCTAGAAGAAACAATGCAGCCTAATAAAAAGCGTCATGATGATTACAATTATACCAAAAGTCAACAGTTCACCAGTTACTGGCTGACAGCTTGTTTGCTTTTAATATTCTCTTCCACGGATTGGAAGTAAAGCTCACCTTAGTGTATTTGTCTAGTCCATCTGCACAGGTGGTAATCTATTCCAAACTGTACCCATTTGTTTGTATTTAATTGCTTTAAAAAATTTAGAGGTTATAACTACTCAACTGTTGTTTATCTAATATGTGAGCGCAAGCACCTTTAGGAAGCCCAGCAGTCTCCTAGATACATCTCCTTGACATCATTTTAAAGGGCATGAAATTTCCCGAATGAGATTTTCCTCCATCCCTGGATCTGGCTACAGCTTACATTTCTGCAGCATTTTGTGCAAAAATAGGTGTTCCAGACTATATGTCTATAGATAGGTGTATATTTTTCACAGCATGTCTTTAAGGGGTGAGGGATTACACATTTTGTGACTATCAGAATTACTTAAACAAAAATCATTATAAAAATAGTAATATAATATTTTTTTTAATTTACTGAATATATCCTTATTCCATGCACTATGCTGATCCATCTAGAATACATAGGTCAAAATGACCCTAAAAAATATGTTCATTTTTATAAATAAAAAGAGCAATTGGTCTTAGTCTTTTTTCTGCTGCTATAACACAATACTGGGTAATTCATAAAGAGAAGAGACTTATTTGGTTCATGATTCTGGAGGCTGGGAAGTCCAAGGACATGACTCCAGCATCTGCTTGGCCATGTTGCAAGGGCCTTCTTGTTGGGGCATAGCATGGCAGAAGATCATCACATGGAGAGAGAGGAAAAGGGGACCAAACTCCCCCATTTCATCACTAACCCACTCCTGTGATAACAGCCTTAATCCCTTCATGAGGACAGCGCCCCCTGACCGCATCACTCCTTAAAGGTCCCACCTCTCAATACTGTTGCATTGGGGATTAAGTTTCCAACACAGAACATTTTGGGGGACACGTTCAGACCACAGCAGAGTTCAAAGAGGTCAAATAATTTATCCAAGGTTACAATCAGTAAGTGGCCAGGTCAGGCTTCAAACCTACGGGGATCTATTTCCAAAGCCTGGGGTGTTTCCTCCCCTTGATGATAGTACCTTGCCACATAGCAAGCATTCAGTCACAGACTACACATCGCTCTCAAAAGCATTGACTCCTTTGTTCCTCCCAAAAACCTTGAGGTGTTCTTTAAGTAGAGCAGTGGTTTTCAAAGGGGGATTGCTGACTGACCATATCAGCATCATCTGGAAACTTAACAGGCATGAAAGCTTGTGTTTACTGAATTGCTCAAGGTCACTCAGCATCTTATGTCATTTATTCTTTCAATTTCTCTTTGCACTAGATAGTATTATGATATTCATTTAGCTTTTTAAATTTTGTTTTGTTTTGTTTTGTTTTTTGAGACAGGGTCTTGCTCTGTTGCCCAGGCTAGAGTGCAGTGGTGTCATCATAGCTCACTGCAGCCTCCAAGTCCTGGGCTCAAACAATCCTCCTGCATCAGCTTCCTGAGTAGCTGGGACTACAGGTGCATGCCACCATGCCTGGCTGATTTTTCTATTTTTAGTAGGGACGAGGGTCTCACTCTTTGTTCAGGCTGGTCTCGAAATCCTGACCTCAACCTATTCTCCCACCTCAGTCTCCCAGAGTGCTAGGATTACAGGTATGAGCCACCATGCCCGGCCTCATTTAGTGTTTAACATGCTCTCCAGGTGATCCTGATGTAATCACTTGAGAACCTTTGATGTCAGATTTTACAGACCAGACAGTACTGAAGAAAGCTGTGAAAGATGGTGGTAACTGGTGACTGGGTTGCTGAGGAAGGGCTGTGCTGCAGTTGCTCACTGGCACCAAGAACCCGACTGGCCAGAGCCTTGGGGCAGTGGATGCATTATCTGCCCTGAACACCGACTAATTCAATTAATTGTCATGGTCAGAGGCAGTTGCAGCCCAGAAAAATTCAATTTGGGGCTAGGAGTGCCGCTGGGAGCTTTGCTTAGCACCGTCCCCTAAAAATTAGATTTAGTGTTTTTTATTGCATGCTGAGCTATATCACGTTCTTATCAGCTTCCCCTCTGGCCCGATAAGCCTCTCTTCTCTTCAGTGACAGGGCAATTTGCACGTAGCCTTCTCTGTCCCCTTTCTTCAGGCTTCTTGGGAAGGGCTGCAGCCTCCTCTCTGAATCTCTGCATGGAGAATAGGACACTGAGCTCTCTCTCCTGGGCCCAGATCTTCTCCTGGGACACAGAGCCCAGCACCTTTCCTACATGAGTACTACATAAGCACCTTTTTAGAGGTGAAAAGACAGCAAAAGGGTAATCTTGGGGATGGAGCATTGAAGAGAGGAAAGCGAGGATGGTAATGGTGGTGCATATTAACACTGTACGTGGTAGAGAGCATTTCCACATCTTATGTCATTTATTCCTCCAATTTCCCTTTGAACTAGGTAGAATTATGATGCTCATTTTAGAGATGAGAAAACTGATGCTCAGAAAGCCTAATCAATCTGCACAAGTCTGCGTAGGCAATCAATGGAGCTGAAACCAAAACCTAGGCCTTTAGACTGAAAATTTTTAATCATTCTACTATATAGCTAGGTATGCGACCCCCCCCACCCCCTCTCACCCTGCCCGTCCTTAGACTGCTTCTCTGAGGGACTGCCCACCCACTCGGGCTTGATTCATGGGTATGGACCTAGAAGGTCATTCTGAGAAGGAAGCTGTCCCTGTGTAACTCTGATGACCTGGACCTGAGAGGAAGGGCCCAAAGTATCTGCCTCCTGCCCCAGCCTAGCAGGTGCCAAGGTCACTTACCTAGCTGCCACTCAGGGGAGCACATGGTCTGCATCATCCAGATGGGCAGTGTGGGCTCCAGGATGGCCACGCCCATGTTGGCAAAGCAGATGGAACCTGTGGGGACAGTGCTGTGAGCCAATGGGGCTTCCTGAAGCCTAGACTCTCCTGGCCCAGTGGGAGGCCATTGTCAGCTCACCTGCAGCCACCAGGATGTAAGGGTCTCTGAGAAGCGTCAAGAGCGGAGTCCCCTTGGTACTCTGAGAACATGGATGACAAAACCATTTCCATTTGTACAGCGTATACATATCTCCTCTTTTCACAGAATCTGAGAATGTGCAGACAAGGCCTTGAAGACCATTTTACATCAGCTCGATCACTGTAGACCAGGAAACCCAGTCTAGGGACTTGCCTGATGTCCTGGAATGAATGGCGGCAGAGCCCCTCCTTTGTGCAAGGCAGGCACTGTGGTGGTCTCAGAGAGGGGCCAACATAGTCCAGAAGTGATTCCTGCCTTCAAATGACCATCAACCAGGTCAGAGTGGATTGGTAGCAAGGCCAGGATTGGCCCACAGATATCTGGACTCCTGGCCTTGAGTCTTTCTGCTAGACTCCCTGGCACTGTGTGTCCTGGGAGAACCACAGGCAGATGCTGAAACCCAAAACTGAGCATAGAGGCCATACTCAGAAAGCCTCTCAAGCTTTCTGAATTCTTTGTTCTGACCATTTTGAGCCAACACTGGACTGAGGTAGTAAAAGCAGCTTGAACACCTAGGTTAAAATGCCAGCCTAAATGTCCAGTTCCAATGTCCCCTCCCCTCGGGACATATTTTCATCCCAGCTAAACTTGGTCACCCACCATCCTTCCATGCACCCAGAGGTCCCTTGGCTCTCACCTTTGCTACCTTTGCCTCAACTACCTGCCTTCTCCTCTCCACAGTTCCACATCCTGCCCACTCTTCACAGTCAAGCTCAAATGGTTCCTTCTTTTCTAGAATGTTCCCTGACTCACTACCTGAAATCTCTCCCTCTTTCAAACTTCCTGAGCACAGTCCTAATCTTCTATTGTGTTTACTGCATTCTTTTAACAGATTTAATAATTTTGATAACCTTCTTTGCATAGATGCAGGTGTGGGTTAAGATATTTAGAGATCCTAAAACTAAAATGATCATGCGCTCACCCCATACATAATTCAGTGTAAACAAACTGATGTAAATCAGAAAAATACACATAAAATAAACCCTTCGACCCAACAATCCCACTTCTAGGAATTTATTCTAAAGATTACTGCCAACATTATTAAAATGCAAAGTCAAGGTCTTCAGATCAAACTTTCCCATATTTTATGCACTTTCTTATCTTTCTTACTTCATGGTTTGATATGGATTTTCCAGAGCCATTTTTGGCTTGGAGCCATACAAATACCAACTCTGGCATTTATTCACTGTGACAAAATGACAGTCTGTTAGGGATGCTCTTGAAGGATGTCTTTTATTAGGGGAGAGATTGTCTGGGTGGCCACCACAGCCTTTTCTGTCTCTGAGATGATGTTACAGCCCTGGATACTCAGGTCTCAATGTCATCGTCTCCTGGTTCCAAATATGTGTGTGTGTGTGCGTGCGTGCATAAATACATACTCGTATATTCTGCAAGGCTTCTTTGATTCTTCATAAGGCCCTTCTGCCATCTTTGTCCAACATCAAGCCAAATATGCTCACTATGTCCCACATTACCCTAAATGTGACCCTACTGGGAATCCAAGTACAGTTCCCGCTTTCCCTGACTCTACTTCCCTTCACCTTTCTTCTGATGGTTTGACAGGCATGCCTGGTTCCCTGCACTTCACCTTTCTATATATCTTTTAGTAATGGAGCTTGGTGTCTACTTACCTCTGGAGAGACTCTGGAAGGCTGTAGGATGCAAAGCTGGAGAGCTAGGAAAGAGAGGGAGAGATGGTTCAGTCTGTCCACTGACTAGCTGGGGGCTCCAATACCAGCCATCTTGCTGCCACCCTATCACATACAAATCCAACTCCCTCAGTTTCTTCCTTCTTTCCTAGGATGGGGCAATCCTTGACCCATCAAAACATGCCCACACCACTTAGTATTAGTCAAGATGGACACCAGAGCACTGATCTGGGCTGCCACTTGCCTGGGGGCTCTAAGGGTGACTTACCACCATCCAGTAGTGCCAGGAAGGCCAAGACAAGGAAGGGAGAAGACTTCCCAACCAACTCATACATCACACTTCCAAAGGGAGCTCCCACTGCAAAGGCAAAGCAGGCACAGATTCCAGAGGTGAGGGCGAATCCCAGCCCAGGAAACTCGTGAGCATTTACTCCGTGGGCATTTACGGAAGGCCTGCTAGGGCTAAGCTCCATGGGAGGTTCTAGGGATTCAGAGATGGAGAAGACATGATCACTGCCCCGAGAAGCTCACTATCTACTGGAGGAAATGTGTGTGTGTGTGTGTGTGTGTGTGTGTGTGTCGGGGGGACTGGACAATTAGAACACGGTGGGAAGTTCAACAGCAAAAGGTTGCATGCACAGAGTATGTAAGCATGCACAGTGATGTAAGTAGAGTGCATCAGAAAGTCCAGGCAACCACATGAGCTTTGCCAAATGCATAGTGCCTGGTGGGGCAGAAGCTTGTATGAAGAACACAGAGATGTCAGAAAAGAGAGTGCAGGTGGAGAAGAAATAGAAGAAAGTGGGTGTTACTTGAATAGGAGTATTTGGGAGGAGAGGAGTGCAGATGGGGAAGGTTGAGGCTGTGGAACCAAGGGTCCTGTGTGTCTAGATGAGGTGTCTACTTGGCCTTGTGGCCTAGGGAGAGACATCAGGGGAGAAACACCACCAGCTCTGCACTCAGGGAGATTCTTCTGGCGGCACCGTGGAGGAAGGAAGGGATGCGAGAGGGCTCAGGCAGGAGGCAGGTGCCATATTCCAACCAGGAAGAGATGAGTGGATATAAGGGGGCTTTTTCATTTGGGAGTGACTGATGATGAACGAGTCCAGGATGCATCTGAGTGCTAGGCTGCGTATTTGGGTTAAGGGATGCTAACAAATGACAGAGTTTTTTATTTCTCTCCTCTCCGTGGTGGTAAAAGGTGGAGCACAGGCCAAGGAAAAGATGTGGGTGTTTTCTTTTCAATGAACTTATAAACTCCTGGAGGGCAGGAACGATGTCTCACCTAAATCCCTTCTGCAATAAGTGCTCAGCAGAAGTATGTGGCTTGTCGATTAAGTCATACAAGGGATGAGCCCCAGAGAAAGGATAACCTTACTGTTTGGAGCTTGGGACTCAGAGCCCAGAATATCAGTCTGTATCCTGGCTCTGGCATTTCCTGGCTAGGTGACCTTGGATGGCTATTTAACCTTTCTTACCCTCATCTCTATAATGCGGGCATTATTCCTCCTTCACAGGGTGATGGTGAGGAATAAAAGAGACTGTGTCTGTAATGAATTTCACAGAGAATCTGGCAAAGGGTATGCTCTGTCCATGCCTCGAAGCAGAGCTGAGCCAGGCAGTGGCTGCTAATGTGGGGAGGTTCACTTCCACCAACAGGCTGGCTTTCTGGAACTTTCCCAGGCCCTTCTGGGCTGTTCAGCGTCTTAGAAAGAAAGAAATTTCATCTTTCGTCAGTAATATTTCTCAAGGAGTCAAATATAATTGGGCCAGGGAGGGAAGGAAAAGACTCATCTTCCATGACCTTGGGAGCACCTGCCTCCTGGAGCCATCTTTGGAGAGTCTACAGTCCCCCCAGCCCCTGATCCTAGAACCCACTGGTGCCACTTACCCAATAGTCCCAAGGCAAGGCCCCCCAGGGCGGTCCCCATGGCTCGCCCCCGCTCCCTGTCATCAGTGTAGAGACTTGCCAGCATCCCGAGACCTGCATGAGGAGAAGCAGAAGGAGCCAGAACGTGGGAGCTTCATCTGCCCCAGTGGAGTCCTTGGTCCCTGCCCTACCATATCTTTAGAGATAATCCTTGCTAGAGTTTCAGCCTGAGGAGTGTTTTAAAACATAACCCATAGTACTCCACAAATACTACCCCTGCAGGCCCCCGCACCCCGAGAGTGCTCACCCCTTCTGTTCAGAATATTGTTGGAAGTGCAAAGGCCTCTGGGGAGGTGACACAGAATGCCACCGCCCAATTACACTGCATTTCACAGCTCTTGTCACGTCCTAGCGCACTGCCCTGAATGAGAGGACGGCGGAACAGATCAGGAAAAGGAAAACCCAGGAACACACAGACTGTTCTATTTAACGGGGGTGTCCAAGGAAGAGCTTGAGGGCACTAGGACCTGGGGAGGGTGTGGGCTGGTGCTGTGCAGCAGCTGCACGCCCAGGTCCATTTGTCTGGTGTAAATTGGCATAAAACATCCACTTCATGGGATTCCAGTAAATATCGTATTTGGTAATACTTTGCAGACCGTGGGGGTATTAACAGCAATAATGTTAACATTACCGTTCCTAAGAAACGTTAAGAGGGGACAGAGAAAGGACCATTAAGTAGCACTACATATTATAAAAGCCTGGTCTACTTCACGGTGTTACCATGGGCTTGTTCTGACCTGAGCTAGCTGCACCTGAATATTATCAGAAGAAGTTACTATGTCAGACTTAGCGATTTATGGACCCTTTACCTTGTTTCTGAATCACAATTTCTACTCACCAGGATGCTACTTTCCTTAATTTCTTCTTATAAATCTTACAGGGTTTGAGCGAGTAAGAGACGTTTGTGTGTGTGTGTGTGTGTGTGTGTGTGTGGTGTGCGTGTGATGAAGATGTCAGTTGTTACCTGCAACAGATGAAAATGAAGATCCAATGCCTTGAAGGGTTCGGGCCACGAACAGCAGGGAGTAGGTGCCAGAGAAAGCAAACACTAGGCAAGGAGAATGGCAAGAAAGCTCCGGTTAGCAAATTGCCTCGGCTTCCCCAGCCACCAGAAGACATGGCACGACATTGCAGATTCGAGTCATTATGCACATGTCTTAATAAGGCTGGATGACTGCTCCCTATTTTTGGAATTGTCTTTCTAACCTTCTATCCCTCAATCAGAACTGCTTTTTAGTTGACAAGAAGACTGAGAAACCACAGAAGCATAAGCCAAGGCAATGTCATGTGTTTCAAGGACTACTGGCATTGGGTAGAAAATAATATCTTGTGATTCAGTCAGATCCTGCCCTTTACCTTATATTGGAAGATCTTTTAACCAAATCAAATCATTATTTATTTAGTAATACTAAACACACAGCTCTGGTAGACTCTGTAGCAGATGTGAAGTCAAGAGAATATTCAGTTCATGCCCTAGAAAGAGGTTCAGTCTATTGGAGACTAACATACGTGAAACTGAGAACCAAATAGTAATATGTTATCCAAAACAAAATTACAGGGTGCTGGTGGTCAGGGGAGTAAGCTCAGACATGTCTCACCTCCAATTCCAGAGCAGTGTCTACTAAAGCAAGAAGAATCTCCCCAAAGTGTCTGAATCAGAAGAATTTTAATCCCTTTGCCCATTCATTACAGATGTCTTTTGGCTGTGTTTATAATCTTCTCCCATTATTTCCCGACGTGATCACACTGAACTATTCCTTGTCTCCCAAACATATACCTCCTTGATCTCTCCTGGCTTTCTGATTTCCAATCTATTCTGTCTAGTATTCTTATGTCCTTTGATCAACTTGTCTTGGTTTGCCCAGAAATTTCTTGGTTTTAAAACTGAACGTCGGCTGGGCGCGGTGGCTCACGCCTGTAATCCTAGCACTCTGGGAGGCCAGAGGCGGGTAGATCGCTCAAGGTCAGGAGTTCGAGACCAGCCTGAGCAAGAGCGAGACCCCGTCTCTACTAAAAATAGAAAGAAATTATATGGACAGCTAAAAATATATATAGAAAAAATTAGCCGGGCATGGTGGCGCATGCCTGTAGTCCCAGCTACTCGGGAGGCTGAGGCGGTAGGATCGCTTAAGCCCAGGAGTTTGAGGTTGCTGTGAGCTAGGCTGACGCCACGGCACTCACTCCAGCCCGGGCACCAAAGCGAGACTCTGTCTCAAAAAAAAAAAAAAAAAAACTGAACGTCAAAAAATCCCACAAAACCTGAAAGTCTTATATCCTGGGAAACCCCTTGCTATAATTTGGATATGGGTTGTTTATCCTCACCAAATCTCACATTGAAATTTGGTTCCCAGTGTTGGAGGTGGGGTGTAATGGGAGCGGTTTGGGTTGTAGGGGCAGATCCCTCATGCATAATATTCTGGGGGCAGTGATGGTGAGGGGTGGTGATTGAGTTCTCACTCTACAGTTCCTGCAAGAGCTGGTTGTTAAACAGAGCCTGGCACCTCCCCCCTCTCTTGCTTCCTCTCTCACCAGGCAAGTTTGCACATTTGGCTCCCCTCTGCCTTCTGCCATGAGTGGAGGCAGCCTGAAGCCCTCACCAGACGCTGAGCAGATGCTGGCACCATGCTTCTTGTACGGACTGCAGAACCATGAGCCAAATAAACTTCTTTTCTCTATATATTATCCAGCCTCAGGGATTCCTTGATAGCAACACTAAATAGACTAAGACACCCCTTAATCCCAGGCAAACCAGGATAGCTGGTCACCCTATTTAGGAAGACCAAGGCAATTTGCTTATCACTTTGCACCCTTTACATGGGCCCCCATTTTGCCCCTAATTACATTAAGTATGTTTCCTAGTTGGGAAGTTCAGAGTAGTAATGAGTGTCAGCAACCTCTTTTAAGTATTTTAAAAACACTGAATGATGCTACAAGGATATCCTAAACATTAAACGTAGTTTCTTTTGGCTACAATTAGGCCAACTCAGTATAGCAAAACTGGTTATCTTATGGAAAATCATTATTTAATACATACAGTTAGGTAGATAAGAAAAGCTTTTAGGCCAGGCTCAGTGGATCACATTTGTGATTCTAGTGTTTTGGGAAGCCAAGGTGGGAGAATTGCTTGAGGCCAGGGGTTTGGGGCCTGCCTGAGCAACATAGCAAGACACCATCTCTACAAAAAATAGAAAAATTAGCCAGGCATGGTGGCACACGCCTGGAGTCCCAGCTACTAGGGAGGCTAAGGCAGGAGGATTGCTGGGGCCTAGGAGTTTGAGATTGCAGTGAGATATCATGATGCCACCACATTCCAGCCCAGGCAACAGAATGAGACACTGTCTCAAAAATATTAAAAAAAATAAAAATAAAAAAAAAAGGAAGGAAGAAAAGAAAAGAAAAGCTTTTAAAACATGAGCTCTTGGCAGAGAATTAGGCAAGGACCTTATGCTAAAGAGTTCGGGATCCACTAGCACACTGCATTATCTTATTTTGCAAGGTGTTTATCTCCCTAGGCAACCATCATACACTCCTGGACACCTGGAACCAGGTCTTTTCATTCTTTACATGACTGTGGCTATGAAGGCATAAAACATGTGCTCCATAAAATTTTATGGAAAAAAATGTTAAATCTCATTTGATGAAATAGGGCATCTTATTGTTTTTTAATTTGCTATTTAGCATAAGCTGAGCTTCTAGAATTTCAATGAACATTGCTAACTTGAATTTCCTTATTTTCTTTGATTCAGCTAGACTTTTACTAGTAAGATGCAGTTCTCAAGACAGAATTTCACATCTCAAGCTCTTGCACTTGGCAGCCTTCCAGCCCTGAATGCAACAAATTCTTCTTAAACGCTGGGTTGGTAGGAGTCAAGTCCTATGCTGGAAGGGAAGAAAAGTTGAGGAAGAGGAATAGAGAAAGCAGATAACCAACAGAAAGGCAATAAAAACACGAGGGAGAAGGAGGTGTGTCATCAGAGAGCAGAGAGTCAGCAGAATCATCAGACCCAAGGTGGGTCCCCAGGCTGCCTTCCCCTGTGTGAACCCCAAACACAAACCCCATTCCTTCCTTCTTATTTCACTTCTCAGGGTCCATTTCCAGACTTATTTTTCTCACTTACTATTTTTATTCCATCTCATTTTATTAGGAACATTTAGCGGATACTGGGTGGACTATTTGTCTTTCTCCTTCTTGCTTCTTTAGCAAATTTACTTTCCTAAGCCCTAACCTTTAATGTCTTTAACTGGAAAGCAATAGACTTCTTGGAATTTTCCAGATGCTGTTGTCTAATTTCCTTTTTTTTTTTTTTTCTTGGTACTTGCCCTTTACCATGGCATATCAAAATAGTATGATCTCTTCCTGAAGCTGGGGGTTGTATTAAACTTGCTCAAGGGATTACCGATAGATACACACAGAGACACTATAGCATACACATTCAAAAACCCTTCATAATTTCCCAGCTCAAGTAAATAAAGTATCTGTTCTTCTATAGCAGAACAGACAAATTCCAACTAGACTGAGTTGCCACTACTGTTCTAGTTCCCATACCGAAAACTACAAAGCATTTAAATCAACTTCCCAGTCCACTTAGTCAAATGCCTAATTACTCTCTGGGCTATCCCACTCTCTACACTAAATTCACATGATAAGATCAAAGACAATCAGTGAAGGGAAGAAAAGAGGCAGCAAGTTACTTACTAACTGTGGAGAGAAACATGATAACAAAGCCAGCAAACATGGGAATGTGATATCCAATCCTAAAAAGGGAATTAAAAAAAAAAAGGATATAATTCCAATAGGCATTCATATACTTTGACTATGTTTTTTAATGTAAGTGGGAGCAGAAATGCAGTTATTTCAGCACATGGTAAAACATGCCTCTGAATGCAGGTGTGGAGATGGAACATGACACGTGAATGAGTCCAAGCAAATAAACAAAAATGCAAAGTTACCTATAGACCAGGGCCAAGATTCTCATTTCTAGAAAGGATAGCCTAGGTAGAGTACATGCCCCTTTGAAACATCAGGATAATCCTAAACACGGTGATTGGGAAGACAGTGCTCTAGGATTACAATAGGACTATCCCCTTCCAGCCCTCGTCTGTTCAAGCCGTGTTCCAGAGCACAGATATAACATCAACAGCACACTGCTATTCACTGGCTCTCTTCTTGGTACTCAGTATTCAATATATCACTAAGAAAATCTAAAGCCTGTGCATTGCATCAATAATATGTTATCATTGGGGGTAACCAGCTTTCCAAAAACCAACTGCCCTGGGGACCAGATAAGTGAGTATTCCTCCTTTTCCCTTCTAAACCACCTTTATACGCCTCAGCTCATCCTCCTGTTCCTGAGTCCCTGAGCACCCACTGAGATACCTGTTGGTGAGAGGTCCCACGCATGGGTTGACCAGAAGTTGCATTATAGCCTTTGAAGCAAACAGAACCCCAACACGGGTGTTCTCTTTCTTCAAGAACTCTGTGCCTCGCAAGCAGTTGTTTCTATGTGCTGAGATGGCTTCAATAACTGGAGGGGGGCTGATGTCAGAAGTGCCATTTGTCTGTGCTGTGCCATTGGGTGCACTTTCTTCAATAGCCAGCGTGGTGTTGTCAAAGAAGGAGAAGATGGTGGAAAAATCAGGAGAGGCGAGGGCAGATGGGGAACCTTTGGCACGGCCGAGGTGCAGAGAGTAGTTGACTTCTTTGAACTCCGTGACATACAGGAAGGTGGGCACAACAGGCACTGAAAGTCAAGGACACATGGTAGGGGCTAAGGAAGGATTGCCCTTTTACCGCTACTAGGTTCTGGGGCACTATGATGAGGTTTGGTTTTACGCTCAAGGAAGGTGTCTAAGTGACATGATTTAAAGCCTGCTGATAGACCCTGCTGCCCAAATTATGCTATCAGCTAAAGTACCTAAATGCAGCCACCATCATACAGTGAGTCCTTGTTATTCGTGGATTCCGTATTGGCTAATTTGTCTACTCACTAAAATTTCTGTGTAATACCCAAATCAATACTCGCTGAGTTATCACAATTTTTTGCAGACATATGAGTATGTTTCAGCCTTCTTGTTCCTGCTCTCACACAGACCAGAGGATGGGGGTGGGAGGGGACCG
Source organism: Eulemur rufifrons (assembly GCF_041146395.1). Lineage (NCBI taxonomy): Eukaryota > Metazoa > Chordata > Mammalia > Primates > Lemuridae > Eulemur > Eulemur rufifrons. Next base: position 10,098,992 of record NC_090994.1, on the reverse strand, counting down.
GGCAATGTGGCGCCAGCAGCCCCAGCTCTGGAACCTGTTAGATGTTAGACACAGGTGGGCTTGAATCTCATCATGGGCAAGTCATTGAACACTTCACATATTTTACCCAAGAGGGGCAACATATTAGTACCCATTTATACACTGGTACAACTTAACGAAATAATTACGAGTACCAACTGGAAAAAGCAGGACTCTGAGAGAATGAACCGCAAGGAAGGCAGGTCTTGGTAAGGCAGGACTTGGCTATGCAAATAAACTATGCTATTTTTATAGAGCAGAGGCTGGAAAGGCCACACGGTGAGATGCTGCTCGCTGCCCAGGGGTATGTGGAGTCATTAGCACCTTGGGAAGACAGTTAGAGGAGGAAGGAGCACACAGCTGGTACTGGCTCCAGGTCACCCTCTTTTCTGGTCTGATGCTCTCTGAACCTCCCCTTCTTTGAAACTCTGGAGTCTTTCAGCAACATTTGGCAAGCTTCAGACTCCATTTCCTCCAATCCCCAGCAACCTCTGTGTGGTTTTAAGCATAGAAAGAAACATTCTCAAATCCATTCACTGCTGAAACTGAGCAGGGTATGTGCTGCCTGCTGGGACCCAAGTTCAAGTTAACCCTCAGGACAAAACCCCCAAACGTACCCACCACAGTCAGCAGCATGTTGTCCAAGAGCAGAGCAACAAACACCACCACCAGCACCAGCTGCCGAGACGATCTCCCCTCCTTCAGCCACCTCTGAGGAGTGTCTAGAACAGTCCTGAGCATGGCGAGGGCGGGGCGAGATACTCGTCTCCTTCAGGTTCTTGGGGAGGGTCCTGTTACAGCTGCAGGTCTTCTGCAGCCTTTACAGAAGAGGGGAAGAAGTCTGCCCAGATGAGCGAAAGTCACTATGAAAATGAAAAGTGCAAAAGGTTGCAAGTAGTTAGATGGTATTTGGAAACGTTTCCATATCTGTATCACTGTTCACTTCTTTTACATCTCTATAACTCTACCTGGTTTCCAAAATGCATTCCACATAAGTGCTGCCTATTGGCTATTTACATCTGGAATTTTACCTAAAACATTAAACAGAACACAGATCACCTATGCCTGTGTTTTTCAAATAAGAGACATTTGCCTATCACCTTGATGGTTTATGTCATAGCTGATGACTATTATTTACTGTCCTATTATTTAATTCATCTTTCCCTTTAAGGTTAAAAAGTAACTTTATGGACCATGTCAAAAGAAAAAAAATTATGTTCTCTGTCTACATACCACCCCAAAATTATCGTCTTGTTCTAAGTGCCACCCAAAATATTTCAGGTGGCACAAGCGTCACTTGCACTGCCCACGGAGACTCATCGGCCTAGACCAACACTTCCATCTCACAGATGAGAAATCTGAGACTCAGGAGGTTAGGAGATTAGTTTTGGGTCATACAATCAGTGCCAAATTGGGATGAAATCCCAAGTTTTTTTAACTTGTAGGCTTATTCTCTACCAATTTCCCTTGCTCTGTAATACTAGAAGCACTTTTATTGTTTAAGCTAGAAACTCTTGCTCAGAAATGTGTGTTGCTCTGGGGAAATAAAATACTAACTTTCATGGTCAGTTTCCTATATAGGATTTTGTATCATTAGTCAGCATTAAGTCACAGTACCTTGTCAAACTTCAGGTAGTAACAGCTTCTGGGAAGAATTTCATTTTCTTTTGTGTGGATTCTGTTGCATTATCAGCAATATCAGTCATTTAAATTTTAAAATAGATTGCTGTCACAAAATGTATCAGGCCCTTTGATTAGGTAACTCTACTTCAAGGAACTTATCCTAAGAAAATGATCAGAGGTACAGCCAAAAATTTATGTTCAAAATTATTAATTGCTCAATTATTCTTATTAGTGAAAAAAATGGAACATTTTAATGGTGGAATATTAAGCAGCTCTTAAAATCATGTTTTCAAATAATTTTGTTGACTAAGAAAATACTATTAATATAATGTTAAGTAAAAAAGATATTAAACTGTATCTACAGCTTGATCTCAGTTATGTAAAAATAAATATATATGCACATTTTTGAGAGACTAGTAAGATATCCAGATGCCAGCTATTTGTAATTAATTACTTAAATTATCTTCTTTTTCCTTTTTTTATAATTTCCAAATATTCTATAATGAGCTACTTTCATAATTGAAGAAGTAAATAATTTTAAAGGATTATCACTGGGGTTTAATAGTCATCCTCAAATATTGGAGGCATCCCAAGCATTGAGATGCTGTGTTCTAAGCCCAGAGCTGGAAGAACATTCTCCATGCTACAGATCCAAGTGACCAAGGTCCCAGGTGAACCAAATTGCCAGATAAGTTTTAACCAGAAAATGCATGCAATTACTTAAGACCCTCCATTTCTCTGTATAAATAAGGCATTTCTAAATACAAGTTCATTTAGAATACATAAGGATGAAACCAAGAGACTAAAAGAAAAGCAATGGAAAACAAAAAGATATAAAATGGAATGAAGTAAATAAAGTAAGTCCTACAAAGAAAGACAAAAATAAACAAAACAAAACAAAACCAAAAAACAACCACACACCAAAACCTCAAAACAAATCCAAACAAAACCAGGAATTTGCCGACAAATCAATAGTAAACTTTACAGTCAAAATCCTCTGACGAGAGACACAAATTACAAGGAAGGATTAAATTTGTCCAGAGGGACGAAAAAATCTTACCTTAGGGCCCATATTGGTGTGAGCACTCGTGAGGTGCGGTAGCTGTTAGCAAGGCAGCAGGGACTGCTCTCTGAAAGCGAATGTTGCTGATGGATTTATTGCAACCTGTTATCTGAGGATGCTGTGTGTGCGCGTGCGTGCGTGTGCCCTTTGTCCACAGAGATTTAATTGGAACCTCCAACAGGTTTCATTCAGACCCTTCGCTCCCTGCATCAAAGGCAGGAAGGCAGGGCTGGCAAGGGTAAAGAGAGGGGAGATGTTATCCTGAGCCAAGAGGCACTGGGCTGTGCTGTTTTTCATCTGCACTTATCAATCATCGAACTCTTTAACTCTTGCCTGAGTCTGAATACAAGCTAGAAGACAAGACAGAACCAGAGTGCAGTTTCTGTTCCCTGCTGCTCACTTAGTTAATGAGGCTACTTGTACCCCAGTTGCTTCCTGGAAAGAAACAAATCTTAGAACACTCACAGGATGGGGGGGTGGGCAGGTGAGGGGAGAATGTATGCATGCTGTTCCCAAGCCATAAAAATACAAATATCTATGGCCTCTATAAAGGCCAGTTGTGCACTGTCTTTGCATCCCAATACTAGCTTGGTGCCTGGCACGTAGTAGCCTGTAGGGAATATTCCTAGTATGAATGATGACTGGATGGATGGCTGCAGGAGAGAGTAGAGCTCATGGTAGAATCTCAGGAGGCTCTGTAGATCTATATTATTCTGACATTAAGAGTCACTGGTGGCCATCAAATTGTTACCAACCGATCAGCACTTAGGTGCTCACATGGAAGTAACATTCACTGGGTGCTGGGAAGCTGGGAGGGGGTGGAGGGATGGGTAAATTCACAACTAATGGGTGCAAGGCGCACTGTCTGGGGGACGGGCACGCTTGTAGCTTTGGCGTGGGTGGTGCAAAGACAATACATGTAACCAAAATGTTTGTACCCCTGTAATATTCTGAAATTATATTATAGATATGTAATTTATATTATATATACACACACACACACCCATAGATATTATAATGGGAAGTGAAAAGTAGAATATAAAATTTTAGGGACATCATAATAGCATTATGCACAATAATCAAAAGGTAAAAGCAACCTAGATGTCCATCAATGGAGGAACAGATAAATATTGTGGTACACAATGTAATATTAGCCTTAAAAAGAAATGAAATTCTGATATATGCTACAACACAAATGAATCTTGAGGACATACTAAGTGAAACAAGCCAGTCACCAAAGGAAAAACACCATGTGATTCCACTTATAAGAGATATCTACAATAGTCAAATTCATAGAAACAGAAAGTAGAATGATGGTTTCTGGGACTTGAGGGAAGGGGGAAATGAGGAGTGGTTGTTTCATAAGTATAAAGTTTCAGTTTTACAAGATGCAAAACTTCTGGAGATGGGTTGGTTGCACAACAATGTGGAGATACTTAACACTACTGAACTGTACATTTAAAAATGGTTAAAATGTTAAATTTTATGTTATGGGTACTTTGCCACAGTTAAAAATTTAAAAAGAATACTTTATGTACATTATGATGATATATCTGTAAGTGGTTATGTTAAATGGCAAAATCATGGAAGATTTTTAATTTTTTATCCAAATAATGGTGAAAAAAATTTAAAAGTCACCAGTAAAAAGTAACAGCTTAGTCTACAGGTAGATATACTGGTAGACTCTGAGTCCTTGCTAAGGACTAATGATCTCTAGCCAGAGCAGCTTGGTGAGAGCTCTCTGGGACTGAAATGGAAGTTTGAGGCTCTTTGACAGTGATTCTGTTATCTTTTCAATTAAAGTGGCTGGCGCACAATCTCCACAGACAGACAGCTTTTTCTCCAGGCCAAATAATATATAAATAACCCAATTACACTTACCTTTGACTGTGGCTGACATGGCCTGCCACAGTAGATGGTCCTGTGACTCAGTCTGGAGGGTGCTTTTGTGTCTCATTGCTTCCTGTTTTCCCTGCTGTTCAAATATTTAACAATCCTTTCCAACTTCTTATATTGAGCATATGTCATGGTTCCTGCCTCAGACTAGAGACTGACTTTGGTTCAGAAGTCACACGTTTCTGGAAAGAAGGCCCAGGAGGGGTGGGGGATGTTGCTTTATGGCCATGATCTACATCATGGCATTGTGGACCCTATAGGTAGGAATGAATGTGTGTCCCAAAAGGTTGGAATTGCTATGTCTGGGAAACAAGAGAAGTGCTGGATTCAGATCCAAGGGAACAAGCTGGGACCTCACTGAAGGGCTCTATTGTAGGAACACTGGCAGCAAACTCAGTAATGACCAAGCAGACTGGGGACAGGGAAATTCAGGACCTCCCCACACGCACCCCTTCTCCCCTAGTCCTCTTGAGGTGACAGCCCTGCCTATGGAGACAGCAGACTCAGAGGTTTAAAGCCAAAGAAGATGCAGAATCGGTCTCTGGGAAGCCTGCTCCCTTAGAGCCAGGTGCCTTCAAACCCAGTCTGACTTTCCTCTGCCAGGGTTACCAGAAGCCTCACTGTCTTGCTCCAATATATACCTTGCCAGTAGGTGGCCCTGCTAGGACTTGCCCTTGGGGGCTCTCCTGGCCTCTCACCTGCCACCCCAGCCATTTCCTTAGTTTCTTCAGTACAGACCTAAGCCTCACGTCCGCAGTCCTGTCTATGGTGTATGTTCTCCTTGCTGTCAACCTCCCTTCATCTCTTCTGCCCTGGTGAAGTCCCTCCGTTCCTTCTGGTTTTTTCCTGCCTCTCAGTATAGTCGGCCTCTCTGTATCCATGGGTTCCCCATCTGTGGATTCAATCAACCTTGGACAGAAAATATTTGGAAGAAAACTAATAAATAACAATAAAGTAACAATAAAAAATACAAATAAAAAACCAATAAAGTATTATAATTACTTACATAGCATTTACATTGTATTAGGTATTATAAGTAATTTAGAGATGATTTAGAGTATACGGGAGGATGTGTGTAGGTTATATGCATAAACTATGTGTATGTAATTTATATTAGGGACTTGAGCTAGTGTTTGTCGATTTTGGTTTCTGCAAGAGGTCCTAAAACCAATCCCCCAGGGATACAAAGGGAGGACTGTATGCCATTTCTTTCTTTCTTTTTTTAATTTTTTTGAGACAAGGTCTCACTCTGTCACCCTGGGTAGAATGCAGTGGTATCATCACAGCTCACTGCAATCTCAAACTCCTGAGTTCAAGTGATCCTCCTGCCTCAGCCTCCAGAGTAGCTGGGACTATAGGTGCACGCCACAACGCCTGGCTAATTTTTCTATTTTTTGTAGAGACAGGGGTCTCACTCTTGCTCAGGCTGGTCTCCAACTCCTGGACTCAAGGGATTACTCCCACTTCGGCCTCCCAGCGGGCTAGGATTACAGGCGTGAGCCACAATGCCCAGCCATATGCCATTTCAAAAATCCTCCCTAACTATCATGTTTCAGCCTGGCCACCTTCCTCTGATTATTGTTGGATCCTTTCTGCCTACTTTGACTCAAGCCTGCTCTGCTGGGGAAAGGCAGCCACAGCTACATCGACCCAGTCACAGCTTCCACCTTCTTCCATTTAGTGCTCACCTTGGAGCTATGTAGGAGTTGGTTGGGAACCAGACCGCCCAAATCCAGAAGCAGGGATATAATGCCCTACGACACTTGTGACATTTTGCCTTGAATTACAGTTATCTGTTTCTAGACTGTAAACTACTTAAAGGGCAGGGCGGGGCGGGAGGCTTTATCTTACTCATCTTTGTATTCCACACAGCACCTGGCATCTGGGTCAGGAGAGGTGCTCAATAACTATTTGTTGTCATTGTTGATAATGAGGAAGAGGAGTAAGGAGTCCTTCTTGCCCGAGAATCTAGAAGACTGGCTTAGCTGCTGGAAGCCCAGAGCCTCTGTTGCTTAAGAATGGGAATTAGGAAATTCTACCCTCCACTTGGAATTCAGCTCCCAAACCCACCCATCCTTGACGGTGTGAGCAGAATTCCACAAGCAGAGCTGAGGGCTTGGGGATCCTTGGGATCTTAGCCTTAGCAGTGGCTCCTTGTTAACTTCAATTTATTTCCAAGATATGAAAAAATCTACCAACCCCCAGATCACTGTGCTGGACCAGAGACTTCAACGGGGCAGGAAGAGCCAGCGGTAATGTCCTTTAGGGACAAAGGCCATGTTTTCTATAAATATCTTTCTGTAAACACCAAGAAACAGGAAAGAAGCACCTGAATCCTCAGAGTTTGGCTCCAGGTCTGTCATTCACTTGCTGTGAGACTTTAAACAAACAGATTTCTCCATGCTTCAGTTTGCTAACTTAAAGAGCTCTTGTGAAGACTCAAAAAATAGGCTGGGGCAGTGGCTCACGCCTGTAATCCTACCACTCTGGGAGGCAGAGGCGGGAGTTAATCCCTTGAATTCAGGAGTTTGAGACCAGCCTAAGCCAAGAGTGAGAGCCCGTCTCTACCAAAAAGAAAGGAAAAAAAAAAAAAAGAAACCCAGCCTGGCATTCAGGCGCGCCCTTGTAGTCCCAGCTACCCAGGAGGGTGAGGCAGAAGGGCTGCATAAGCCCAGGAGTTGGAGGTTGCAGTGAGCTACAATGATGCCACTGAACTCTACCCAGGCCGACAGAGTGAGACTCTGTCTCAACAAAAACAAACAAGGCAACTGAACACCCCTCTTCAGAGCCCCCCACTCCTTCTTTAAAAAAATAAATAAATAAAATAAATTAACAATAAGCACTTAGAAGAGGATCTGGCACAGAGTAGGCACATAATATTGTATCCTATGCACTTACTTATCAGAAAAACTGTAAAATGTGAACTCTGCTCTCACTGAAGCCCTCTGTTTGTTGGGGGAATCTCCAAACATTAAGTTCCCTAAAATAAATTCCTCTTTGAAATGCGGCATTGACCATCAAATGCTTCAGAGCTCTTACTTCATGCTAACAATGAGAATTTATATGCCTTGCTCAAGACTGACTTACACCCTATGCTGTTCCTCTAATCCAAATCCTTTCCAAATTCTGTCTAACTGGAAAGGTTCTCCCCTCCCCACCCCATGGAGAACCACTTGACCTAAGCCAATCCTGGCTGACTTTTCTCTTACCATCTAGACAGCCTAGCATCTCATTCCATATTATTTTGAATGTTCTATTGAATCATGTGTGTTACTCTTGTCTCCACAATTTAGCCTTTAGCTCCTTAGAAATAGCACATTACATGGTAATGTCATCTTTGCGTGAAAGACGTGACACAGGCCCAGAGACACAGAGCTAGTTAGGAGCAACCCGAGGCCACTCCCCAGACTCTCGGTTGACCATCCTCCCCACCAGGAGCAGGAGCACATCCTGCAGTTCTTCTGAGCTTCTCTGGTGCCCGACATCATGTTGAGTTCATTAGTGGGGCTCACTCAATAGGTACTGTTGATAGAAAATGTCATTCTAGTGCCTTCACTTCTCTAATGATCCTACATAAGCCAAGAATGAAAGCCTTTTCTGGCAATGGTCAGATTCAGACTTTGAGAAAGTGCTGCCATATTGCCATGACAACTGGTAGAAAAGTGGTGATGATTCAAATTAGCATATGGCCCTAGAATGTTTCCTGGGAATCCCAGATGTTCTCAGTCCAGTGTGTCCCCAGATCATCTTTGACATAGAGAAGGGTCTTCAGGCAGATGCCATGTAGATGCCTTAGATTCTCATTTCAGAGGATCAAATGTTCCTAAGTGTCTTAGAATTTATTTGGTCTTCCAAAGTTCCCCTAGGTGGAGGTAGAATAGACCATCTATAATTACCCTGCATCAGAGGGAATCTCCCAGATGTATCCAAATTTGTACATAGGCAACAGAGCCAGAACTAGGTGGCTACAGAGGCGACCCAATAAAAAGGCATGGTCTACGTGGTCTAGGAAGCTTAGATCGCTGGTATCTCACTTTTGAAGCTTAGGAAAATCACCTTACTTCCCTGCGGTTCAGTTTCTACATCTGTGAATTAGAAAGTTAAGTCTAATTGGTTCCTAAGGTTCATCCCAGATATAACAATCATTAACTGGTCTTAGAGGTAAAACAATGTGTTCTTACTTAATGTAGACTCTACATCATCTGTCACTACCCACTTCGACCTGATTTCTTCCAGGTCTCTGTAACATTGAACTTTTCATTTACCTGATTGCATGCTTATTTCACCACTAGCCATAGAACCTGCTGCCTGTTAAAATGAAAACCATACCATTTTAGGAGGCCAATGCCTTATTCATTAGGCTACTGGGGCTTCTGAAAATCATATCATTTTAAACAGAAGCATCCTGAGAGTCCTAATTTTACTTTTGATTAAAAAGCATAATGGATGCTCATAAAAAAAATTGACAAATTAAAAAAGAAAACAAAACATCTCAGAACTCAAAGATAGTCACTGTTAACATCAGTACATATTCCTTTTCAATATTTTCTGTGTGTATATATACACAGACACACACACATAGATAAAAAAGGTTATACTGTACGTGCCACTTCATATAAAGGGTTCTACTCAATATTCTATTATGAAAATTTTCTCATGCTTAAACTATTTTTCTGTTTGTCTTAGTGTTAGGATACTTTCCCGTCAAATAAAGATATTAGCATGGTTGGAACATTTGGGTTGTGAAAGGGCTGTCTTCAGCTGGCAACAAAAGAACGTCTTTAACAAAAGGCACCTGGAGTTTCAAGGACATGTTTCCCCACTTCAGACAACAGGACAGCAGTATACCTGGTAAGGGGCCTTTCAGCCATCAGCCGTTTCTTCATTTCTATGTTTAAACATTTGTAGCACTCTGAGTAGCCATTGTTCTGATCATAGGAGGCCCTCTGCTGTTTCCTCTCTTTTCCACAACACATCTACGACCCTAGTGACAATGGAAATCATTAAGGAACATGGAAGAGAACCACAGATCTCAGTTTCAGGAGGTCAAAGTACAGTAAAACTCACTCTGCATCTGATGGTCAGAATTTAAAAGTATGCAACACAATAACAATAATAAATATGTATTAAATACATAATTTACATATAAATTATATATAATATAAAGGTAATTTAGGCTGAACATGTACTCATGATTTTATATTGGTTTATGCCTTATTAATGGAAATGTACAAACGTACAGGACCGTTTAATCTGCTGGGGTTTGTCCTCATAATATTTTCCTGGGTCAGGATTTTCCAGCAAAGGAAGAGAGACACGCATTATACGGGGGAAATTAGGTCACTGGCATGAGCTTTCCTTACCCTTCCCCCCTTCCCTATTTTTCTTCCCCAACAATTGTTTGAAATAAAAGAATAAGGGTTTGCATTTCTATTTAAGATGTTGATTTCTGGAAACCTCTTTTAAATCCTTGAGGAGAAACCCTTCCCACTCACAGATGGAGGTTGGGAGACAAGGAATTGAGGAATGGCCCAAGGTCACACTGCACTTAAGAAGATAGTCAAGTCTGAAACTGGGATGGTGACTCTGAGTCTCATGTTCTGACCACATTTCCTGCTCCTGGGGAATTCCTCGGATTCTTGCAATCCTTGGGGAGTAAAGTAAGGGTAGGATTTCAACAAATAAGAGGGAGACAATAACAGCAAACAATCTGAGTAAAGGTGACTGTTCCTTAGGGGTAAAAAGCCCTCCATATGGAAGAATAAGATTGGTGGGCAACTGTTCATTCTTAGGAAAACAGCAACACATTTTGATTTATCTAATGGATATGTACAAATTACCTTGCTAGGTACTTTAGATAGAAGACACAAGAAAATTGTAAGATACAGTCTCTACTTAATACAGAACTAGTCAGCTATGCAGGGAGATATACCATTTAGCTCTTAGAAAAGAGGCTGACACATAGTAATTAATACATAAATTTTTTATGGATCAATAAATCAAAGTATGTAAATAATAATGTTAGTTAAGACATAGCTAGCCCTTGCTATTTGCGAAACAGTTTGCATTCTTATCTCTTGTAATGCTTATAACAATTTTATGAAGATGGTATTACTGTCATTTTATGCATGAGAAAAATGAGAACTAGAGAGAATAAGTTTTGTTCAAGGTCGTAGAATTAATGAAAGGGCTTTAACTACATCTGACTGGCTCCAGAGTCCACACCTCTAACCCATAATACTGTGCACTCCCCTTCCCCCAGGGGATACTCTTTGTGTGAGTATAAGTGACTTTTGGATATTTATTGTATACTTTAGAAGGGAAAAAGATCTCTTCCCCAAATTGCAGCCTCAATTATTTATATCACTGCACAATCTCTTCTGATTTTTATCAATGTACAAACATGTCTTATACTATTGCAATTGGTCTATATCTGTGTTTAGATCTTTTCACTCAATATTATTTTGTGCAAATAGTTCTATATTGTTAAATTCCACTAGCTATATATCTTACTTATGCCAGTATCCATTAAATAGAGAATTCTTGTCTAGTTTACTATTTTTAGGTATTTAGATTACTGCTTCATTTTCACTACAATTAACAGTATTGCCATAACAAGATATAAACATATTCCTTTGGTTAATAATCCCATCACTGAGATTACGGAATCAAATTGTTAGATCAAACTGTGTGAACAAGTTTACGATACCTAAACCATACCAGGTTGCTTTCCAGAAGAACTGGCCAATTTACAAAACCACCAGAAATGTGTTGGTGCAGCTCTTAGCCCCTCATCCTGCCTACGCTTAAAAAAGAATTAGTTGGTTAGTTTTCTTAATTTCCTAGTTTAACAGATATGGTAGAATCTCGTGCTTGTTTTAGTTTAAATTTCTTCATTATCAAGGAAACTCAAAATTTTCCGTTTTTTCCTACCTGTATTTTTCTGTGTACAAAATGTTTGTTTTATCCTTTGCCTTTCTTATATATTAAGGAAATAATTTTTTTAAAAAACCTCAAAAAAAAGTGTTTAAATAATGATGCTTGAAATAATTCTGAGAAACACTCATTCAGTTTCAGTTGATTGACATTTTTGGTTTACTTGTACTCTACACCTCCAGTCCCCAACCCCTGGGTCTTGGAGGGGTACTTGTCTCTGGCCTGTTGGGAACCTGGCTGCACAGCAGGAGGTAAGCAGCCAGCAGAGAGCAAGGAAAGCTTCCTCTGTGTTTACAGCCACTCCCCATCGCTCGCATCACCGCCTGAGCTCCGCCTCCTGTCAGATCAGCCATAGCACTAGATTCTCACAGAAGCATGAACCCTACTGTAAAGTGCACGTGGGAGGGATCTAGGCTGCACACTCCTTATGAGAATCTAGTGCCTGATGATCTGATGCCCACCACCCAACCCACTGGTCCGTGGAAAAATTGTCTTCCATGAAACTGGTCCCTGGTGCCAAAAAGGTTGGAGACTGCTGCTTTACACAGATCTGTTATAAGATCCTAAGAAATTATAAATTTTTTTAAAAATGTAGTTGTCGGCCGGGCGCGGTGGCTCACGCCTGTAATCCTAGCACTCTGGGAGGCCGAGGTGGGCGGATCGTTTGAGCTCAGGAGTTCGAGACCAGCCTGAGCAAGAGCGAGACCCCACCTCTACTAAAAATAGAAAGAAATTATATGGACAGCTAAAAATATATATAGAAAAAATTAGCCGGGCATGGTGGTGCATGCCTGTAGTCCCAGCTACTCGGGAGGCTGAGACAGGAGGATTGCTTGAGCTCAGGAGCTTGAGGTTGCTGTGAGCTAGGCTGACGCCACGGCACTCACTCTAGCCTGGGCAACAGAGTGAGACTCTGTCTCAAAAAAAAAAAAAAAAAAATGTAGTTGTCTTAGAAGTTCGAGATGGTACATGCATATAAAAATTTGAATAAACCCCTGTGATTCCATAAGTGGCAATACCCCTCTCCCAATTACTCAGTGACTTTTACCTGGTTATTCTCTTTAAGGGCTTTGGCTCCTTTGAGAATCTGATAAAATTCTATGGGCCATCCCCATGGCGAATGCCCACAGGCATGCGTTTTTCAAAAGGTTTCACAGACTTCCATGGATTCCAAGTTAACCACCCCTGTTTTACAGCAATCTTGGACTTATTTCTAGCACTTTTTTTCTTCAAACTCTTTCTCCCCACTGCACTGTACTCTACCATCCCATTGCCAATCCCCTTGTTCTGTATCCGAGGTTACAGAGAGGAACAGCAGAGGAGAAAAATATAAAGGGACACTTTTCAATGGCAGCATCACAGGGACGAGCTGTGTGATAGAGGGAAGGCCAGAGTGGTACAGGGATGTGCCAGACGGGAGCCATCACTCTGGTTTGAGTCAGAGTTCCTCACCCTGACAGCTACAATAGCTTCCCAACTGGTCTCTCAAGTTTTCTCTTGCCTTCTGCACCAGTTAATTTTTTGCTCAGTAGAACAAGATGTCTAAAGCCTAATCAGATCACGTCACCCCTTCTTAAAATTCTACTTTTAAACTAAGTATAAGATTCAAACCTCTGTTCACAAAGCCTCCAAGTCTCTCTCCTATGCTCTCTGCTTAGTCTGGTACATTCCAGCCCCATTTTCCTCCTTCTGCCTCAGGACTTTTGTACCTGTTTTTCCCTCTGCCTGTATCACGTGTCTCTAGAGTTTCCACGACTTGTTTTCTGTCTTCATTTAGGTCTAAGGTGACGGAGAGGGGCATTCCCTGATCAACATCATCTATGAAAATCTTCTCTCCATCTTGATCACTCTTTTACTCCTGACTTTGTTTTATTATTTTCTTTTCACAGTTGTCACCAGTAGGCACTTTATTTATATGTTTGTTTTATGACTTTTTGCCCCATATACGTGCTATGAGGACAGGGACTTTGTTTATTTACTGGTATATCTCCAGGACTTAGAACAGTGCCCAGTACACATAAGAAGTTGCTCAACAAATGTTTGTTAACTAAATGTTGAGGTTACTATTCTGCTTATGCACTACAGACCATAACTGATTCCCGTCTCCAGAGGAGAAAGTTAAAGAAAACTTTTTAAAAAGTAAAATTCTTGAACTACTCCTAAAATAATAGGATAAAAATTATAAAGATGACTAACAGTCTGATACTCATATCTGAAACTTACCTACTACTGTGAAAATTGGCATAAAAAGACTTGGTATGTAATTTTGTTACAAAGGAAGTTGTCATATATTGTATTTGAAAAAATCAGTACGAACATATGTTAAAAGACTGAACTACATACAAAGGTTATTAAACTAAAAGTAAAATTTTCCCTCTCATATTTTTATATATAACATATGTAAATGTTCATAAATTAATCTACTCTACATAGCATTTTGCAATTGCTTTTTCATTTTAAATTTAATAATGTGTCTCGGAGGGGTTTTTTTTATTTGTTTTTTAATCTCAACATTTAAGACTCCACTGCATTCATTTTGAAAGGCTGAGGAATAGCATTGACTGGATGGGCTATAATTTATAAATGGGCACTAAGATTATTTTTAGGATTTTACTATCACAAAAATGTTCATTGAATATCTGTGTCAATATACTCATGCATATAATATAATATAATAATATATACTATATGATGTATAATATAATGTATTATATATAATTGAAAACATGTCACAAACACTGTGTATATAAATATTTTTTTCTTTAAAGATAAGTTTCCAGCACAGAAATATTTGAATGAGATACCGTCAAATTACTCTTCCAAATTTCATACCAATTATGCTCTTATCAATAAAATGTTAAAATTCCTGCTTTCTTTTATACTTGCCAACTTTAGACATTAAACTTAAAAATTATAGTCAGTCTCATGAATCAAAATGGTGTCTCCTATTATTTTGCCTTTTTTCTGTAATTATGAAATATACTAAATGATGCTCAATTTCACTCATAATTAAAGAGCGCTTGCTTCAGTGATGTGGTTCAAAAGGGCTGCGGGGGCCGGGCGCGGTGGCTCACGCCTGTAATCCTGGCACTCTGGGAAGCCGAGGCAGGAGGATGGTTTGAGCTCAGGAGTTCGAGACCAGCCTGAGCAAGAGCCAGACCCTGTCTCTACTAAAAATAGAAAGAAATTAGCTGGACAACTAAAAGTATATAGAAAAAATTAGCCGGGCATGGCAGTGCACGCCTGTAGTCCCAGCTACTCAGGAGGCTGAGGCAGGAGGATCGCTTGAGTCCAGGAGTTTGAGGTTGCTGTGAGCTAGGCTGATGCCATGTCACTCTAGCCCAGGTGACAGAGTGAGACTCTGTCTCAAAAAAAAAAAAAAAGAAAGAAAGAAAGAAAGAAAGAAAGAGGCCGGGCGCGGTGGCTCACACCTGTAATCCTAGCACTCTGGGAGGCCGAGGTGGGCGGATCGTTTGAGCTCAGAAGTTCGAGACCAGCCTGAGCAAGAGCGAGACCCCATCTCTACTAAAAATAGAAAGAAATTATATGGACAGCTAAAAATATATATAGAAAAAATTAGCCGGGCATGGTGGTGCATGCCTGTAGTCCCAGCTACTCGGGAGTCTGAGACAGGAGGATAGCTCGAGCTCAGGAGTTTGAGGTTGCTGTGAGCTAGGCTGATGCCACGGCACTCACTCTAGCCTGGGCAACAGAGTGAGACTCTGTCTCAAAAAAAAAGAAAGAAAGAAAGGAAGGAAACCGCATTCTGGATATCCCACAAGAAACTTAACAGATCCCAGACCAGAACAGTCTTCCGTGTCTTCTCCCAACGCCAGCAAAGTTCTTCTACCCTGTCAACAGCGTCACATCAGCTCAGTTGCTCAGGCCTCGAGCCCGGGCTGTCTGTCATCTTGCACAGCTACTCAGTCACCCTACATCAGTTCCATCCTTTAAGCGGTTTTCCAATCTGTTCCCATTCGTTCTTCACACCGCTACCCACACCCTAAAACGAGCCAATATGTGTTTGTTGAATGGTTACCTGAGTGAATGAATTGGGTAGAAAGGTAGTGAGGAGACATAAATGATGGCATATCGTACCTTACGTTCATAATCACTGCAATAGCTTTTATATTGGACTTTTCAAAGTGGTTTTCACAGCTTGAGTTTTCTTCATTCGATGTCGTGAAAGGGTATTGGAAAACGGACATCCGTTGACCTGTTCTTGTACGTGTTTGCGTTCCTTCTCTCTCTATCCCGTCCTCTGTGTCTCTTTCCCCCCTTTTCTCCCTTCCCCGTTTCACTCCTGTCGCTGTCCCGCTTCCCTCACGCCTGTCCCGGCCGCGCGCCCGCCCTCCCAGCACGCTGGTCAGCTCCTCCACCGGCGCGCGCCCGCCGCGCCCACGCGGGCCGAGTCACGAGGCTGAGGGCGGTGAGCCGCGAAGGGGGCGGAGCGAGGCCGGGGCTCCGCAGCGCGCATGGGCGGAGCCGGCTGCGCGGGCCGCCCTGGTATATCTGCGCCTGCGCGGCGCTGCTGCTGGGCCAGTCGGGACGGAGGAGACAAGATGGCGCTGCGGGCGATGCGGGGGATTGTGAACGGGGCCGCGCCCGAGCTACCCGTATCCACCAGCGGGCCGGTGGTGGGATCTCGGGAGCAGGCGCTCGCGGTTAGTCGGAACTACCTCTCCCAGCCTCGCCTCAGTGAGTATCAGAGAGCAAGACGCATTCCGCCTTTGCTCCTTAGCCTAGCCCTTTGCTCCCACTCACCTGCTTAGCTAGCGCGTGGGGGGTGGGATTTATTTTTCCCCCCTTGTCCCCCCCGACTCTGACCCACATGTCTTTCTCTAGAAGGAAATTTGCGTGCACCTTACGTTTCCGTGAAGTGGGCCGAGGGCAGGAGCACCAGCGGGAACTTTTTCCTAGGCTTGGTGGGCTCCTGGCTATTCCCTACCCTCTCCAACTTCCCTAGGCTGGAGCGTTCTCAGGCACTTGCTTCCTGTCTCTGAGGGCCACTTCTTGTTACTCCGATCTTAATGTTCCCCTGACTTCTTTTGGATGACTAGGGGTCGAAGCAACGCCCCTTCCCATCCATTCCATCCCGCTGGTGAGGACCTCAGGGCAGGTCTTAAGCTCCTGCCGAGGGCGGACGGTGTAGTGCCATCGCTGACGTGGTCAGGCCTTTCGTGGATGGAGGTCAGGCCGGCAGCCAGAGGGAGATGTGGCTTGTCGTTCCGTGGAGGGGCTGCTCCACAGGAGGACACCTAGATATCAGAGAACGCTAGAGCTGAAAAGTACCCTGCAGGTCATCTAGTCCAGCCCTCTCGTTTTACAGGTGAGAAGCCTAAGGTTCTGGGAGGGGTAGGACTCGCCAGGCTTCAGGCTCTTAATTATTGGCAGAGCAGGAACTAAACTAAAAATCCAGGTTTTTAAATTCCCGTTGCGCCTTTTTCTACCGTTGCTTTTTCCATTACTGACCAGTTAAGCAAACTTGGTTGAGTGCAAGGTTCTTTAGGGAAGCCAAGCAACTTTGCCCATGTATAGCATATAGGCATAGGCTTAAGCGTTGCTGTGATTACAAAAAGGCCTTAATAAACCAGGTTTAAGTGGACAGCTCAGCAGTTCCAAAAGAAATGGTTCTTGATTACTAAAGAATACAGTTGTGTTGCATCAAACGTCTCCACAACTTCCTTAGAAACTGGGGATTAGCCCTGGAAATAGACTTAAAAAAAAAAAAAAAAAAAACTTGGGAAAGCACCTGATGTATCCCCAGGTGGTGAGACTGCATTTACACTCGTTAGTTGCCAGAGTGCCTGTTTGTGGGTGGCTTATTGGTGAAAAAGAATTTCAGATGATGGGTTTTAGTCTGGGCCATCTGAAGTCTGACTAATCCCAACCTGATCTGTCACTGGGTCATGTGACAGCACTGCAGTGTGAGGAAGAAGGAAAACACTTTTGATTCTGTGGATTGCTGAGATGTGCCTTTTACACTGTGAATTGTTTGAATTAGAGAATGCCTGTTGGGGGTTTATATGAGCTGAGTAAGTGTTTTAGGAAATTGACAGATGTTGCATTCTTATATAAACCTTGTCGGTAAATTTATACCTAAGAATGACAAATTGTCATTTACGAATTGCATTTGTATGCTTTGCTTTTGTTTGGGCAGAACAGATGGACATTAGTGGTGCCTCTAGAAAAAGGTTATAAGGGTGCAATAGTCTGTTGCCATTTAATTATTCAATGCCAATTCAGAGAATTTTGACTGAAATACTGTTTAAAGAGTACTCCATGATTAAGGTTGTAAGTCGTTAAGAGAGATGAGTATGATTTCTCAATGTTCTGTGTGTGCCTAGTCAGTGGCTGAAGAATTTCTCTGGATGAAATTATTCCTGACAAAATTGTTGCAGTATAGTGCTTAAAACTGAACCTTTAGAGGTCAGGGATCCTTTTTGCATCCCCAGTGCCTAGCACAGTGCCTGACACAAAGAAGGTGTCTTGTAATTGCTGTATGACTTGGATTTAAATTCCTTGATCTAATGGTTTAGTGGATAGATTCTTGACATGTATGGAATCAGTAGGGAGCTGGTGGAGCTGAGTTTCCCTTATGTATGTGAGTTATTCTAAAAGGTATAGATGATGTTAGGGAGAATACTGAGCATAAAAATAAAAAATAAAAAATTTAAAAATTAAAAAAAGGCATAAATGATATTCTTAGGCTAACAACTAACTGCATTCAAATATCATCATATCATTCTTAGGCTAACAACTAACTGCATCCAAATATCATCTTTTTCCTATTTTGCCACATTTTTTATTCTAGTCAACAGTTTTAATTGCTTCTGAATAAATATTGATCAACCTCTTAATTGTAAAGATTGATGATACCATCTAAGGTGATATGTAATCATAGTTAGTAAGGTATGCTTTTTGAGTGAAAGAATGGAGTAATATTAACAGTTCCACTATACAAATTAGATCCTGTATAAAAACAGCTTCAGGATTATAAGAATGTTAACAAGAATTGGAAAACAAGATAGGCTTGAAACTGGGAAGTTATCTTGAGCGCTTCAGCTGAATTTCTAAGGTCAGGAGGAGTGAAAACTTGATTTTCTTTTAAAAGAAAAGGTTCAACATTTTACATAGAGCTTCTGGATGCTAAATATTTTGAATTCAGTGATCTCTGTTTTTTCCTAAGACTCTAGATGAACTAACCTTTCTTACCTCATAAAGCAAAGCTAGCCCCAGCAAAAAGTCAAATAAACTTTGACTTCTTGCTTTTTTCTAGAACCTCTTCCTCAGTTGCCTACTGGTCAGGGTGTGAGTGTCTACCCTTCTTGCACAATAGAAGATGACTGCTCTGGGTTTTTTGTTTTGCTTATAAGGTGGAGGCTAAAGGACTGGGACTGTTATTGTGCAATGGCAGTCAAATTTTCCTTTGAATATTTCACAATCATTAAGTGGTGTTGAACAATCTCTTACCCTGCTGGAGGAAGAGGATGTCATCTGATAAAATACGTGCTCCTTAAAATCTATGTGGATTTTGGTTTTTAAGTGTTACTCTGTAACTATTTTCTGCTTGATAGTTCGGAATCAAAGGTAAGACTTTTTGGTTGCAAGATGTGTTAAGTATGTAGTATAAGCATATATGTACCATGTTGTCAGAAGTTCTGATTATCCCCCATATATGCACCTGTGAACTCAAGTTCTTGTTCATTTGGAAATTTTCAAGAGAAGAGTGGTCGTTATTTTGGTAAATAGAAATAATTTACATAACTTGTAAATGGGTTTTGCCTTTTTGGGAGAGCAACTTAATGTCCTTGACAGCTGGATTCTACACAGATATCTCTGCTTTGGACTGTTAATGGTGAGGAAGGCTGGATAAATATTGTTGAGGGATAAAAGGTAGTGTTTGGTATCATTTTCTCTGCGTGGTTTTCTTTGGGAATAGTTATATCATGGACAAGAGCTATAGTTTTATATAAATTGTTTTTTAGTACCCACCTGCAGTCCAAGGGCTAGGAACTGTGTGTTCTTCATATTTTCTAACTATACTGAGGACTAAAGTCAGAAAAGTTATAGAGTCATAGAGTAACAACGTTAGAATTAAAGAAAAACAAAACAGTTAGAATCCTGGACTGCCCCCCCCAATATAAAAACAAATTTATCAGGGTCTTACTTTCCTTATGTGTAAAGAGAGGGTGTATCAGCCTTGTCTCCTGTATTAGTCTGTTTTCTGTTGCCTATAACAGAACTCCTGAAATTGGGTAATTTATAAAGAAAAGGAATTATTTCTTACAGTTCTGGAGGCTGAGAAGTCCAAGGTGGAGGGGTTGCATCTGGGGAGAGCCTTCTTGCTGGTGGGGACTCTATGGAGTCCTGACAATGGCCCAGGGTGCCACCTTGTGAGAGGATTGAACATGCTAAGGGGCTAGTTCAGGTTTCTCTTCCCCTTCTTGTAAAGCCCCTCCCATGGTAACCCTTCATTCCATGGATGAACTAATCTGTTCATGAGGACAGAGCCCTGAGGATCCAGTCACCTCTTAAAGGCCCCACTTCTCAATATAGCCACATTGGGGATTAAGTATGAACATGAGTTTTTTAGGACATTCAAACCATAGCGCTTAACCTCACGGTGTTTTGTGAAGATGAAATCACATAGCCTATCCAAAGATGCTCTGTAAAAGCATGAAGCTCCAAATGTAAAGTTTGGTAGTATTTTTGTTTAGTTTGAGTTATACTATTTATTAGTTTAGTTTTTATATTTCAGTTGAATTTAAACGAATCAATCATGTTTAACTTCTGATTTGTATTGGAAGTGGTCTCCTTGGTCCTCTTGTGCTTTTCATGGTTTTCAGTGCTAGGAAACTGCTCAAGCATCTCCATCAGCTACTCCCTTCTCTGCTTAAACACTTCCAGCGGCTATGACCGTACTGGAGAAAGATTATTTTGCAGTAATGATAGAATGTGGACACAAGGGAATATTGCCTAGTGTATTAAATAGTGAAAACCTGTTTTACATAGCTAAAATTGCAAACTTGTGAAATTATTCGTAGTAGCGTTGTTTCCTAATTCTTTTAAGTGCAAGAGTGTATCATACCACAAAAAAAAAATGACCAGTTCAGTTTTAGAATTTGGGCTGCAGTAGAGTTAATGAATAAATGACTCTGGAGCCAGACTATATAAGTTCACGTCCTTGAACATATTACTTAATTTCTCTGAGAATAATTTTTCTCTTCAAAAACTTGGAGTAATAATAGTTACAGAGATTAAATGAGAAATTCTGAGCAGTATTTATTAAATGTGTGTTGACATTAATCAGTTAGCTTACAGGGTTACCTACTGGATTTTTTTAAGGCTGTATACATTGTTGCAAATTTAGAGACTCTTCATAAAGTAGAATCTTGTCTTCTGTGGTAGAAGTCAGCTCGATTCACTGTTTCCAGGAAAAGCTGTCACTTCTTTTTCTTGGTCATGCTTTTGCTCGTGACTGGTAAAACTTTGTAGTTTGGAATGAGCTTGGATTTTAAACATGAGATTCGGAAGTGTTGTTGCTGTACAGATTAGAAGTTCAAAGGAGATGCAATCTTGTTGAAAAAGTAAAGAGAATTTTAAGAACTTAAAGATTTTATTGATGTTGCATTTTACTCAAAACAAAGCTTCTTATAGATATGAAAACTAGATTGCCACCCCCACCCCAACTGTTTAGGTAAGGGTTTTGAAAAGGTCTGTTTCTATATTTCTGAAAATCGGGTTTCAAGAAAACGTGTTTCTACTGTAGCTCACTTTCCATTTCCATTTAGCAATTTTAGGAAGTCATTGAAAAATGGAATGTTGGGAGTCTTTTAAAATGAGAAAAATGAAGTAGTTTTTTTAAAAGGTTAGAATTTTTTAAAGAATTTTAGATTATTTTAAAACAATGGGGAAGGGTTTTCATAAAAGTGGCAGAAAATGTGGCAAATGGAGTCTTTCTAGTAATCTTAGGGGAATGATTAATCCTTGTATATTACCATCCATTCAAGTAGCTTACTTTTTAAACTTGTGACTTGCCTTTTATTTAAGATGAAATTAAAAAAAACCCTCCATTGACAATTACAGTACAATTACTGATGTATTCAGTTACAATGTATCCAATGTATTTGATGTCTGGATATAAATGTCCTATTGGTATGAAAGAAAGATGGAAGCTCTGATAGTGCTGACCTGTTCTGTCCCAGCTTTTGTCCCAGGGCACTTGCTTCCTGGCTGTTAGGTGCTTAGGCTGAAGGAATTGTGGTTTTAAATTCCGAAGCCCCTTCAGTGGACAGACTGGTTATTAAATGGTTTCCTCATTCTTGGGAGTCCATACTTGTGCTAGGAATCTCTGTCCAAGCTCGTTATGAGACCTCAAAAGAAATCAAGCAAGTGAAAAATCCTTAGTTGGTTGACAGTTTCATGTAAATTATTTTAAACGTTGTAGTAAGTTTTCTTCAAAAATTGATTGCATGTATTTTTTCAGCTGTTCTGATTATGAAATTGAGCGAATTCTGAAGTTGTCTGTTAGAATTACTCTCCCCTGAGTGTTCTGTTTATGCGTAACTACCATTACACTTGCCACATAGGTATGGTTAAGGTTGAAGGGTGGCTACCTCCTTTCTAAAATGAGGGACTTGGAGGGTAGACTAGCAGTTTATTCCTAGGGTGCGGCAGCAGAAAATATCAAACTCTAACCTGGTGGTAACATTTGACTTTTTTAAAGGATACTCATTTACCCCTGGCCTTGCTTTCCATTGCCCACTCCCTCTTTCGCAGTTCTTTCTCCCTCCTTTTTGTACCCATTTAATCATGGCTTTTTACCTTGCAGACTACATTTTCTCAGTTTCCTTTGTGAATTTTGTCACTTCTGCTTAACATAAGGATTCCCTTTCTCTTCCTGATCAACTTAGCTAATTGCCACGTCCTCTATACAACTTTTCCTTTTCTCTCAGTGGTGGGAACTGTTACTGTTTCTGCTGTGCTCCCACAAACCCTCGGTGCTTCTCAGGTGAGAGCCCTTATCTCATCACATTCTCCCCACATGATACTGAACGAGCAGAGTCTTGTCCCTCAGTGCCTTGTTTTTGTATTTTGGGTGCTTAGAACAATGACTCATAGTAAGGATTCAGAATGTTTTTGGTTGAATGAGGGTGGGTTATGAAAGGTTGTATAGGGACAGACATTTTGCAAGTTCACTGAAAAGTGTTGTAGCTATTTGTGTTTCATATTACAATAGGTGTGGTAAAGTAGAGGTAATTTAGGCTTTTGTGCTATTTGACAAAAGTTGACTCTTCTGTGTTTCTTTCCAGCATACAAGACAGTATCAGGAGTCAATGGTCCACTAGTGATCTTAGATCAAGTTAAGGTAATACCACTATCTGTTATGATCTATTTATGTAGTTAAAAACGTGGCATTAAGTCTTGTATAATACACTTTAGATTTTTGTTATGATTTTTAAGTCATTCTTGGGACTGAATGTCAGTGTTATATCAGAGACAAGAGTTTTAGACCAAAAGCCACAAGCTGGATTCCAGTACTGGATCTGGTATGGATTCTGTTTGTGGCCCTGAGTCCCTCATCTGCAAACTTAAAAAAAGAAAAAAGTTAATCCTACCTAACAGATTTATTAGGGGAAAAACCAACAATAATATTTATGAGTGTGTTTTATAACCTGTAGAGTACTGTACAGATATATGGTATCTTATGGTCCTTGTCATAGACTGCCATGTGTTATAGTTTTTTTTTTTTCAAACAGTATTTATCTTTACCACTAAATTTTAAGCTCTTGAGTAAATGAACAATGTTACTTTTATCTTTGAGTATATCTTTTATCTTTGAGGGCTTGACATTGATATTCAAATAATGAATGTACAAGAACAGATTATCTCAATAATGGCTAAAACCTTAAAGCAAAGAATAGTTTTTACTTATTCTGTTTGTTGTAAGTCCTTTAGTTACGTGTTTTTTAGCCAGATTTACACCTAAGAATTATTATCTTAGAGAGGCATAGAATATGATTTATACTTGGATACCCTGGGCGCTAAGCCTTTTGCCTGAGCTGTCTGATCAAAATACCCTCCAAGAAAGTAATTTATATAATATACTTTCTAGAACAATAATTCTGCATTGGTCATTGAGGTGGGTTGGGGGAGAAGCACATAATTACTAGTTTGTTGAGAGAGGTTAATGATGGGTGTGTGTTTGGCATGTGACTCCTCTGGAAATAGAAAATACATTGAGAAACATTTCTTAAAAGAAAGGGCAAAGTGCATTGTTGCTTTATCGCTAAGAGAAACTGTGTGTGTGACAAGGTACCTATATAAATTAATCTCAGGATTAAGCCTAGCAATTTTACTTCCTAGCCGCAGTTTCACGCTAGGCTGCAGACTGATTCAAAGCCTCAGTATATTGAACCCAAGTTGTACAAGATTTACATAGATGCACATTCATGTTTTGGGAAAGAATAGAGCCTACACTTTTAGTTTTTGAGGAAAATTATTAGGAAGCTTTGTTTCTCCTTTTTTCTACATTCTTTATTAAATAAAAATTTGGGGTCATATTTTTAAAGTAAGAAATTTTTATATTAGTGTATTATTGAAATACAGCTCAGAAACTATTTGAGTTTCAGTGGCGTTAAGTGCTGAGGTTAGCACAGAAAACATAATGGGGGAAATGAGAAAGAGCCCCCCTCTGTGGAGCACAGGGCAGTGGAGAAGCAGATAGAGTCTAAATACGTAAATGTGTGATTAGGAAGCTCTGTGAAGGGTGAATTAGGGCGCCATGAGAGACAGTAATGGGACGGACTTAGAAAACAACTCTGAGGAAGTAATTTTGAGAGAGCTAAAAAAGCTTCATGAGTGTTACTTTGGGGTATAGTTCCAGGTAAGGTAAATAAATTTTATGTAGTTGTAGAAAAAATGGCTTTAGACCATGAGATTTAGAGTGGGTTTTTTTTGTTGTTGTTGTTGTTTTTCATTTTTGGCTTTTGTTTTTAACTTAAAACGTACACATATGATCAAGGATCATGCTAGTTAGAATAGAAGAAGATGAAGCCCTGTTACCAACTCATTTTATGAAGTTAGCATATCTTTGATTCCAAAACCAGACAAAAGATCATACTAGAAAAGAAAAATATAGTTATTTATAAACACAGATTCCAAAATTCTTAAATATGTTCACATGTTAGATGTTAGCAAAAATATCTGTTAAAAATCAACAAGAATATGACAAAAGTAGAGTTTATCCCAGTAATACAAAGATAATAATTTAATATTAGAAAATATATCAGTATAATTGTGCACATTCATGGATTAAACTAGAAAAGGTTTATGCTTTTTTCAATAAATACAGAAAAAGTATCTCATAAGATTACTTATTTCATTTTACAAAAAGCCTTGCAGAAAATAAGGAATAGAACCAACTTTTAACCTCAGTGAGTATCCCCTGCAGTCTACAACAAACAGCATACTCAGGAGACTCTAGAAACATTCTGGTTTAAGTCAGTGAAAGGAAAACTCCAGTGTCCTGTCTGCTACTGTTCTCAGTAGGTACTTCATTTCTGACAGCAGGTATGTGGGTTTCTCCCTGCAGCAATTCAGTTCTTCAGCGATCACCCATTTTTGGGTGTCTTACAGTTTAACTTAGTTCTCTGATACTAATTGCCTGGAGTTGGGGCGGACCTCACCTGGTTAAGGGCTAAGTTCCACAAGACTGTCCCCCACTTCACACGCCAATCAAAAGTGATGGGTCCCCAGATTACCCACAGCTACTGTCTGCGTTGGCTGCAGATTGAAGATTCCCTTCTCAAGCTCTGTAATTTGCTAGAATAGCTCACAGAACTCACGAGAACAGTTTACTCACTGTTAATACTACTGATGTATTAAATAAGGATATATTAAAAGATACAAATGAACAGCCAGATTAAGAGATACATATGGTGACATCCTGCAGGATCCAGAGCACAAGACCTTCTTTCCCTGTGGAGCTGGGGTGGGCCACCCTCCCAGCACATGGCCACCTTCTTGTTCTCAAACCCAGAAACTCTCCAAACCTCTTCGGTTAGGACTTTTATTTAGGCTTCAGTACCTAAGCATGATTGATCAAATCATTAGCTGTTGGCGATCAAGTCAATTGTGAGTCCCACTACTCTTCCAGAGGTCAGGGGATGGGGCTGAAAGTTCCAACTCTCTAATCAGGTGGTTGGTTCCCCTGGCAGCCTCCCTTCCCTACCTCCTTAGGAGTTTTCAAAAGTCACTGCATTAACATACACTCTGGAGTGGTTGAAAGGGGCTTGTTAGGAATAATCTTTTCCTAACATCTTTTCCAAACATCTTCTCTCTGTACCTTATGCTGTATTTGCCAGTATTTGTGTCAGTGATGTGTGTTGTAAGGATTTAAACTACCTGAGGATATTATAAACTCTCTCAGCATAAACCTGAGCGTGTTGGAGATTAGGAATTGCACATGCAGACATGCCACGGTAGAGACAGCATATAGAGTAATTTGGGGAGCTTTTAAAATGTTGGTTATTGATCCTTTATTTTTTCCTGCTTAGTTTCCCAGATATGCTGAGATTGTCCACTTGACGTTACCAGATGGCACAAAAAGAAGTGGGCAAGTTCTAGAAGTTAGTGGTTCCAAAGCAGTGGTTCAGGTGAGCACCACTTTAAAAACTTGGCAAGTTGAACTGTTTATAACAGCAAATACCTAAGGAACACTACTTGTTTTTTTTCTAATGATCACTTTATAAGTATCTTTGGAGGTTGATTACTCGTTGCAAGGGGGAAAAAAAACTATTATTGTGTGTCATCTTACCCAAAGTGTCAGCCACCTACATCCACTCTAGTCCAATAACTCCTCTGGTAAAATGGCTTTTTTTTTTTTAATGAGTAAAATGAAATAATAACATAGAACGAGAAAGCCGAAAAGCAGAGTTCACTCACTGATTGTGGGATGAAACCAAA
Organism: Eulemur rufifrons; assembly: GCF_041146395.1. Lineage (NCBI taxonomy): Eukaryota > Metazoa > Chordata > Mammalia > Primates > Lemuridae > Eulemur > Eulemur rufifrons. The sequence goes on along the minus strand of NC_090994.1, from coordinate 10,072,486 downwards.
ACTGTATCCGAGTCTGTTCCTTTACATTGTCTCTTACAGTCTCTGGTTTTTTATGTTATCTCATTGTGGGAAATGATAGTTTTTTTCAAATAACATCTTCCCCCAAAAATTAGTCTAGCTGAGGTGTTGGCAAAATTTCTGTAAAGGGCCAGAGAGTAAAGTTTATGGGGCTACATGAGTTCTTTTGCGTATTTCTTTTTTTTTTTTAAATAACTCTGACAATGTAAAAAACATACTTAGCTTGCTAATGGAATTTGGCCTGCAGATGTGACCCTTGGTCTACAATTGATAATTTGGTTCATCACCATAAAGATTTCTCTGGTATATTAAAAGTAGTATACATTTATGTATCTTACTTTATAAGGGCAGTTTAAGTGCCCACCATCTAAGTTTCTTTTACCCTTCTGATGTATTCTTTTTATTCATAGGTATTTGAAGGGACCTCAGGTATAGATGCCAAGAAAACGTCCTGTGAGTTTACTGGGGATATTCTCCGAACACCAGTGTCTGAGGATATGCTTGGTAAATGGATATGGTTCTTCATTCTGAGCGGAAATCTGTTTCACTTTTAAACATATTTCATAAGGTTTTAAAAAATTGAGTATTTGATGGTCTGCGCGTACTGTTTATTACTGTTTTATAGGTCGGGTATTCAATGGATCAGGAAAACCCATTGACAAAGGTCCTGTTGTACTGGCTGAAGACTTTCTTGATATCATGGGTAAGGCTAGTAGATAGATTTCTGTGTTTTAGAGAAAATAGCCTCTGTCTATCTCGTACCGTTGCCAGATAGTGATTTTTGCGATACATTTTAAGTAGGTAACTAATGCTCTCCATAGATTATAAATCATTTCATAAATTAATTTTTTTCTAGAAATTACCTTATAATTTTATGTAATATCTTAAGATATTATAAAATATGTAGGCTATATCTGAAATAAATATGGTAAAACCATAACTTTGAAATTAGGATTTCTCTCCTCTTTGCTATAGCTTTATTTCACTTTAGGAACTTGAGTTCTGCTATGGTATGTTTTATGAGTCTACAAAAGACTAAAGGTAAAAATTATTTCAAGTTTCAGATTTTAAAAGTAAACTGCTTTTTAAGAATAGAGAGAAATGCTTTATACAGTTCTGGCCTTCTTGTTGCTTTCTCCTTTAAATTTGATTTGATTTCTACTTCCATTGATGAATACTGTGCAGACAGATTAAATTTTTTCTTTTTGGAAATGCATTAGGTCAGCCAATCAATCCTCAGTGTCGAATCTACCCAGAGGAGATGATTCAGACCGGCATTTCAGCTATAGATGGCATGAACAGTATTGCTAGAGGGCAGAAGATTCCTATCTTCTCTGCTGCTGGGTTACCGCACAATGAGGTGAGAACTAGGATCTGAAATTTAGCAGGGAAGAATTTCTAAATGTATCACTGTTATTAGAAATAAAGGGTTTTCAAAATAAATACTCAAAGTTCTTGTTTGTGTAATACAATTACCTTGAATCTTTGTCCATGCATATGTCTTCTTTCTTGCCCTTGCATATCTTCTCAAAAAATACAAAATAGTTTTGTTGGGTAAGTCCCCTAAAACCTCCCAGTTTCATGTATGATTACAATTCCAAAAAGTTTAGGATAAAAATTATTTAGTTGTAGAAATGTTATTTTAGATTTCAACTCGGTTCTTTTATAATCCTCTACAGATTGCAGCTCAGATCTGTCGCCAGGCTGGTTTGGTAAAGAAATCCAAAGATGTAGTGGACTACAGTGAAGAAAATTTTGCAATCGTATTTGCTGCTATGGGTGTAAGTATAAGGTTTTTTATTTGTTTTATAGTATGACATATAAAATTAATTGCTTGTGTTACTAGAACAATGTAGTAAACTACACATACATAGTTGAATTTATCTCCAGGTAGAGAATTTGCAACTTGGCATTTTGGCCAAACTAAGGATTAAAATTTAGCGTTTGACTAATTTGAAATTTAAGTATAATACTGTTTGTGCCCCAAACAGTTTCTTTACTCTTTGGCTTTTGTGACAGTTTTTTTGGTACTTGAAACTTTTAGATTGTGTGGCTTGGCCTTCATGATAAATAAATGATGAGAATTTTTCTTCTCCCCCCACTAACAAAATCATTGCTATTTAGGTAAATATGGAAACTGCCCGGTTCTTCAAATCCGACTTTGAAGAAAATGGCTCAATGGACAATGTCTGCCTCTTTTTGAACTTGGCTAATGACCCAACGTAAGTAAATAGAGCTATTTCTTTTTGTTTGCCCAGACCCAGGGTCAAAAATGTTACTTAAGACTAGGGAGAGGTAAGATGTGGTCATGAAAACATATGGGCCTGGGAATGAGGTAACCCGGTGTTTCACTCCCACCCCTGCTATTTGGTAGTTATTTGGCATTGGGCAAATTACTTAGGCTCTGAAGCTCATAGAATGTGACAAATACTTGTCTCATTTGTTTTGCGTACTAAATGAGATCATACATATGAATTACCTAGCACGCAGTTTTTCTTCTTACCTGAGAAATCTGCCTTCCATTTCTTTCTTCCCTCCTCCCCTCCCCCTACACACTCTCCCCTTGGTTTGAGAAGCTGTGTAGCTCTGAGAAATTTATAAAGTAACTGCCTTACTTAAGACTTTTTAAAGTAAAAATTGCTTTATTCTCTTCAGTTTATTTAAAACTTTAAAAGGGGAACTGTACTATTATTTCCAGAATCGTTTGGGTTTGGCCTTCTGGTTTGTGTGACCTAGGATTTAACGTTCCCTTTCAGCATTGAGCGGATCATCACTCCTCGCCTGGCTCTAACCACAGCGGAATTTCTGGCATACCAGTGTGAGAAACACGTATTGGTTATCCTGACAGACATGAGTTCTTACGCTGAAGCACTTCGAGAGGTAAGTGTTTTATTTTTTTTTTCCCTGTCAGTTAAACAAACTGGGTTGATTTTTCAGGGCTATCTTGTCCCTTTGCAAGTTTTCTTTTTTCTTTAATCATGTTTTTAAGCTCATTGCTCATATATTAGTAGAATACCTTAATTAATCAGAAGGGAAAATACCACTTCTTTTCTGTCAACTTGGTAGAAATGATTAGAGGATGAGATTTAAATTATTAGCCTGTTTATCTTACTGTCAGTGTCTCCACGGATTAAGAACTGATTGTAAGGCTGGGCACAGTGGCTCATGCCTGTAATCCTAGCACTCTGGGAGGCCAAGGCAGGAGGATCACTTGAGGTCAGAAGTTTGAGACCAGCCTGAGCAAGAGCGAGACCCTGTCTCTACTAAAAATAGAAAAAATTAGCTGGACAACTAAAAATAGAAACAGAAAATTAGCCAGGCATTGTGGTGAGTGCCTGTAGTCCCAGCTACTCGGAAGGCTGGGGCAGGAGGATCCTTTGAGCCCAGGAGTTTGAGGTTGCTGTGAGCTAGCCTGACACCACAGCACTCTAGCCTGGGCAACAGAGCAAGACTCTGTCTCAAAAAAAAAAAAAAAGATTATAAAAAGGAGTAAACAATACAGGCTATTTATTCAGTTACTCTTCCAGAAAATTCTTTGTCCAGACTATCAATTTTTAACTTTTTACAATTCCATTTTTAATGATGTTAATATTTAAATAAACAAAGACCATACTCTGGCAATTCTCTCTTCAGAACTTTTTTCTTTAGAAAACCCAATCTTTGTTTAGGAACAATACGAAGATTCTAGCAGTTACTACCCAGAGGTTTTGGGGTGTTCTAATATAAATTACTAAAATTTTGAGTAAGTTATTCTTTTAAGCATATAAAAAGGGATAGAACTTCTGAAGAGAAATGCTATCTAAATTGCTTGCTTCTTAAAATCCCCTAAGATCCATCACCATATCTCACTTTGATAAATTGCTATTTCAGACTAACTCTGGTAAAAGACTATTTTTTCCGTCATAGATCAAAGACCAATACTTTTGTAAAATACAATAAAAATTAGTTATTAGAAAAGTGAAATTTTTTAAAAGATGTATAATTTACAAACCCAGATTTTAAAATTATTGTTAGTTCTAACAAGATAAAATTATTCTGCTAAAGTTTCTAAATGCTTATCTTGCCTTCTCTATTATCTCATTGCACATTGTAACAGCTGGTCTGTAGACCACACTTTGAGTAGCGCTGCCATAGCACGCTCTCGTAGGTGCCAAAATAGCATTTAGAAGTCGCATTTAATAATACTTTAGGGTTCTTGTTGATTGTAGGTTAATTTGTATGCCTGTATTACAGTATGCGTGTCTCTAAGAGAAAGACCACTTTATTATTATTTTATGCAGTGTAAATGGCTTTGTGATCTTGGGAAACTATATCTGACCCTTGGTTCTAGCCAACCTTCCTTATAGGGTTGTCGTGAGGATTAAATTAAATAAGTATGTAAGGTACAACAGATGATTCCTGGTATACATTTGTTTCCCTTTTGACCTTTTTGGGATTAGTTTACGTACATATGGTTAGCTTCACAGCATGAAATAAATCTTGTGAACTACGAATCTTTTCTCAGTTTTAAAATTAACTTCCTCTGATTTATAGAATTGCAAGCAGATTTTCTTCTAGCAAAGTATTTGAAAATTTATATTACAGCAATATGATTTTGGGGAAAAAAACTGGTCCTCCACTGTCAACATTTTTTTGCAGAATAATTCGAACTTGTGTTGCTAGGAGATTTTTTAAAAATCATCTCTTAAAGACAGTATTTAAAATGAACAGGATGGGATTTTCAGCTTGTTGATTTGGCATGTTTAAACAAACATGTTCTAACGAAGCTTTACTTGTTAAATTCTGGTGTGTGATGTTCTCCTTGACTTGCTGTCAGGTTTCAGCAGCCAGGGAGGAGGTGCCTGGTAGACGAGGCTTCCCAGGTTACATGTATACAGATTTAGCCACAATATATGAACGTGCTGGGCGAGTGGAAGGTAGAAATGGCTCGATTACTCAAATCCCTATTCTCACCATGCCTAACGATGGTAAGTTTTAATCTTTGTGTATAGCAGACATAATCACTGTAAGGACTTTGATTCTAAGAGAGAAGACCATTGGCCTTTTTTAGGTCGAAATTCTTTTGAGAGTTTAGTTACTTGTGCTTAAATAAAATTTTTCATTTGAAACTAACCCATAATTATCATCCTTTTTGTGGAGGAAGACCAATTTTCTTCTTAATTTAAATTTTTCACTTCCATTTATTAGGTACTATTGAGTGCCTGCTGTTTTAAATGTAAGGAATTTTTAAAAAGAATATGTGTTCTCTACTTAATGTAAGTTAGTCTAGTTGGGGACTGAGTATGTTATGTATTGTGCACCAGGAATTTAAGATTGTTTATGTAAGTGCCACACAAAGAGCACAGATAGTAAATGCCACAAGACTTTAGAGGAAAATTTTTAACCAAGGGCTGGTTAGAAATGACTTTTTTTACTGTGTCTGTGAACACACACAGCGCAGTGCATCTGTGTGGGTGTTCAGGGTGGCCCCTGGGGTGAGACCGTTCAGAATTCCTCTTGTCCTTATTCCAGTTTTTAAAAAGCACTTTTACAAGATATTTTCAAAAACAGTTATAACTTACTTGTAATTGAGCTCTCTTCTGAGTGCCTTATAAGTATTCACTCATTTGATCCTTGTAGCAACTTGGAGGCAGGTGCTGTAGTCTGAGCAGCACAGGGAGGTAAAGTAATCTGTCAGTGTTAGGAAGTGATAGGATTAGGACTCAGGTGGTCTGAGTTCATAAGTTACACTAACTTCTATGCTACACTGCCTCTGACATGAAAATGATTCGTTCTAAGGGAGCAGCTACAAAATAATGCAATTTAACAGATTTAGAAGCGTATTGCTTTGTGTGACCTGCATAGTGTTGCTTTCGTTGTCTAGCATCCCTGTATTTTGCATGGTGAAATGTTGTACGTCCATCTGAGATAGCTTATGAGTTCTAAGAATATTCTCTCAGTATACATCAAGTTGGTAAATTTCTGTAAGGGAATTTTGTGTTTAAAATAGAATTTTATTTATATTTTTAGGGGAGAGCACGTATCTAGGAGAGGGGGTATTTTTTTATGAGTGTAGCTGTGTACCTCGTAGTGCCAACACACGTCTAACTGCTGTAACCAGACAAACTAAACTGGCCAATATGGTAGCCGCTAGCCACATTTGGCTATTTAAGTTCAAATTAATTAAAATTAAATAACATTTAAAGTACGTTTTCCAGGTTCGTTAGCCACATCTGAAGTGTTCAATAGCCACACTTGGCTAGCAGCCACGCTGTTGGACAGCATAGACACAGAACATTTCCATCATCACAGAAAATTGTTCTAATAACACTCTTCTGGGTAATGCTATAAGTAGTACAGATTGACTTCTTGTGGGTTTGGTTCTATGAGATGGCCGCTTTAAAACTCATGAACTAAAAATGTCAAGTTTAACATCATGTGTCTTCCTCTGGTAGATATCACTCACCCCATCCCTGACCTGACTGGGTATATTACGGAGGGGCAGATCTATGTGGACAGACAGCTGCACAACCGACAGGTAACTGACATTGGAACAAAGCAGTAGAGCTTATAGATCTTTCATCTCTCCTTAGTGACTTTGATTTTGCTGTTAGGAATTAATTTTGTTCAAAGTATCAATTTGAATTGTTTTTAATATGGCTATAAAATTGTCATTTCTGTATACTAAAATTCTGGTGTGGGTGGAGAGCCAGAATTAACAATGATCACTTTTCTTTATTGTGCCTTAAAATAGAGTCTGTTATCTCAATTTTGGGGGGGTATTCTATTCCATAATGGTATATCCACCAACCTGATTATTAGTAGGAAAACAGATTTTTGATAGTTCTGTAATAGATGCGGCTTTTAAAATCAGCTTTTAGGTAAAATTCTTGTTAATCTTTTTATTTTGGGTATGATTTTTTGAGTCAGAGTTCAGAGGACCACTCAGAATTGCTCATGTGGTAGTTACCTACCAGGCAGATGTTGAAAATTGTTTTTCAAAACAGTCTTGAACTGTTTTATAAATCACACCTTTTTGGATTTGATCTCAAAAGAAATACAATGCTATAATGTGTTTCTTACTACCTTTTCTCTCCAGGAAAAGATATTAGAATTCATGTAGAAAACAAACATAGCAGTTTTATGTGATTTAAGGGGCAATAATGACTTTCAAATGTTTCTTTACTGCTAGTAAAGCTTGAATTTTTGTACTTAAATACAGTATTTTTTTTTCTTCTACCTAAGATTTACCCTCCTATTAATGTGCTGCCCTCACTATCACGGTTAATGAAGTCCGCTATTGGAGAAGGTATGACCAGAAAGGATCATGCCGATGTCTCCAACCAGCTGGTACGTGTGTTCTAAGAATGGTGTTTGAAAGAAATGAATACCTGTTTCAGTTTGTTCTTTCTGCAGTCTTAATACCTCCCTTTCTCCCTTATCATTTTTCTCTTTTCCATCCCTGTAGAATTTCAGTTTAGGCTTAAAATGGAAAATATGTACTCATTTGTTAGAATCAAAACAATCTTTTTCTCCTGAGGATAGATGTAGATAATCAATATTAAAAATAATATGCTTGAAACTCATGTCTAATGCTACATAATTTGTAAATAAAACAAGCAATAAGATGGTTTTAATTTTTTATTAATAATTTTAATAAGTATGTAGAATATTCTTGAAAGTATGATCTAATATATTTCTTGCTTTAATATATTAACCAATCACCAGAACACTAAGAGATACAGTTTCATATATTACATGAAATCCTTGATTTTTATAGTCACGAGATTGTACACCAAACACAAATAAAAACAATTTTGACCATAAAGTAGAAATGACAAACCTGTTGATAGCACAAATATTTTTCTTGAATGGAACTTCAAGAGCAATTTCTCCATGGTTTAAGTAGGAGTTCTCAATTTCAAATGCTCTATGAATTGTGAGCTCATTGACATATTGAGGAAGTGTATTTTCTGTAAAATGTTGTTAATGTCTCTGTATTGCATGCCTGAAGGCTCCTCTCCGAGGAAGAATATTATTACAAAGTCCTTCTGGTACTTTCACATGAGCTTATGTGAATTGTGTTCATGCATTCCTTCTGTGGTCTCTCGTGAAGAAAACTACAGCAGTGCATTTCTATATCCCAGGTTACTGTTAACGTTTATAAAATCTTCTGTGCACTCATACAAGCCTGTCTTCTCTTCAGTATGCGTGCTACGCGATTGGGAAGGATGTACAAGCCATGAAAGCTGTAGTGGGAGAAGAAGCTCTCACCTCAGATGATCTTCTTTACCTGGAATTTCTGCAGAAGTTTGAGAGGAACTTTATTGCTCAGGGTAAGAAGACTGTCATTTTTCCTACTAACATACAAAGCCTCATGTGGTTTTGGCCTTTCCCACTCTGCGAGCATTTACACTGGTCTCTGTCCAGTATCCCTCCGATTAGAGGAGGAGGTCTTCCCAACCCTCTGGCTCCTCTTCTGCCTTCTGAACACCTTGGGGAGATCTGAACTTGCCTATCTAGTTATTTAGCCACTGTCTTATTTTTTTCCCAAACCACCATCTAGCTGGCCTTGTGCTGTGCCGCCCTCATTGCCACTTGTCCTTCCTCATCACTTTTCTTCGACAGCCATCTCTTTTGGCTTTGGGGGCTTTGAGGCCTGAGGACTTTTCTGATTATCTGTTTTCATCTCCTTTTCCCATGTCTTACGTTCCTGCTCCTTACTCAGTTACCTGTTCTTGCTGTGCTTTTTTCCCCCATTACTGACTTTTCACCATGCTGGGGACTCTGGACTGCTCTAATCCCACAGCTCCAGCTGCCTTAGGGACACTGTCATTGTTTTTGCACCACCCCCTCAGGCTCAGTATGGGCAGAACCAAAGGTCTTTCCCAGCTCGCCTCCTGCCTAGCAGTGCCGCCGTGCTCTCTGCAGTTTCTGTCTGCTCCTGGCACGACCATTGTCCTGATTAACCCGAGCTTAATCATTGGGTATTATTCTTAACCTTCTTCACTTACTCCCAGGTGATCAGTTATTTATGAACTTGTGTTGTTTTTCTTCAAAATATTTTACCCTATTCTGATTTTGTTTCCGTTATAATACCTTAGTCGAGTGTTTCTCATACTTTAATATGCTTTGACTCAACTGGGGATCTTGTTAGAATGCAGACTCTGATTCAATAGATCTGCTTGGGGCCAGAGATTTTGTATTTCTTTGAGTTTCTGGATGATACGGAAGCTGCTGGTCTCTGACCGCTGCATCAGACCACACGCTGAGTCTCACGGCCCTGGTCCAGCCTTTGTCCCATCATCCGTGGCCGCTGGTGCCAGCATTTTGACCAGTCTCCTGATTCCCTGTGTACCATTGCCAGGGCAGCTTTATTATTCATTTTATTGGTTGTCCCTCTACTAAAAACAGCCTATGCTGGTTTCCTTTACGTAGTGTGTGTCGGGTTTTCCAGCTGTTTGGCTTGGTCTCTCCCGTCACCCCTGCTCATGCTGTAACATTCTATTCTTGACTTAAGTGGTAGTTACAACATGTGTGTTTATTTTGGAATAATGCTTCAGGCTGTACACTTAGGATTTGTGTGCTTTTCTGTTATGCAATGCATTATTAATATTAAAATCCCCAAAATATACATGATTGTTGGGTTTCTTTTTTAATGCAGAACCTCAATACCTTAAAAAGTAAAATGTTTTTCTCTAGAGAAAAGAACCCAGAACTCCAGCCACTCTTGATTCTTTGGTTGAAGAATAAAATTTATTTGGGGGATGAGGATGATTCTGCTATTAGAAATAGTTACAACAACTTTGAAAACCACAGGCCTGTGCGTGTGGTTGGGTGCTCGATTGACATTGAAGGACTTGCAAATGTTTGTGCTAGTGTCTTCAAATTCAGCCTTTTCTCTCCTGTGCAAACCTTTGTTCTAGAGAGACTGCTTTTCTCATTGACCTCTGGACAGAACACTGAGTCTAGTTTCTGTTGTTCAGTGATCCCACTCAGTTGTCAAAGCCCACATCAACCTCCCAGCCCCAGCCCCACCCCCTAGACTCCTCCCCGCCTCTAGCCCCCGGGCCTCTCCTTTCCTCTCCTTCCCTGTGGGACTTACTGTTCGTACCCTCATCTCCACATTCAGTCTCATTTAGTCTTGAGAGTCCTAACTTCTTCCTTTTTTATATTTAATGCTCACACTGTTAAGTTGGAAGTCCCTTGCTTTTATTAATTCAATCTCAATTTTTTAAGGTCCTTATGAAAATCGCACTGTGTATGAGACTTTGGACATCGGCTGGCAACTGCTCCGAATCTTCCCCAAAGAAATGCTGAAGAGAATCCCTCAGAGCACCCTGAGCGAGTTTTACCCTCGAGACTCTGCCAAGCATTAGCTGCTGCCGCCTCACTGGCTTGGTCCTCTTGTGAAATACTGGTCCTGTTTTCTTTATGCCTTTCTCCCCCAGCCCCACCTTTGTGTTGGAGTTTACCGTGTTACCCTGTAATTAAAAACAAAGAATAGGTAACATATTGTGCCAGTGTTGCAATGTTTTAAACTGCTAACAGACTTTAAAATATCCCCTATTCATAAAACCTGGGTTTTCAGTGCTTTGTTTAAAGTAGCTGCAGGGATGGAGTTTTCTTATTGATGTATGTATTTGTACATAGTGGTGTAGTTAGTTAGGCAATAATGTCCTCATTATTTAGGTCTCTTAGACCTTACCTCTCAACCCCCTGGACAGTTTCAGTCTGAAGTTACAATGTTTTGGTCTTTAAATTAGGGGCAAGATCAGGCCTGAAAGAAATCTCCTTTCAGAAGAGCCACCAAGAGGCTCTTTCCTGAGTGTTTTCTTTTGGGTGGTCATGTCCCTGTGGGTCTGTGCTGCTGCTCTAAGCAGATAGTTTTTACTGTCGACTTGCTCTTTCTTGTACAATGAATAGATTAGCAAAAGGAGTTTCCTTTTCCTCTTTAGTAACATGCATTGGGACCCCTGTGTCTTACAGTGCTCCCTCTGAGTAACACACAGAATCATGCAACCTTTGCACAGCTGGCATTTACCTGATAGCAGCAAGATGCCTTGTCTCGGTGTTATTTACCGGGTTTCCATGCAGAGAAATCACATGATTAAAATAGCTAATAGAATTGTTGCTTGGGGTACAGTAAAAGAAGAAGAAAGAAAAACCTATATCCATTTTACATTCTGTTGTGCTAACAGTGGTTTAAGTTTCTAAAGTGTTTACCAGATGCCGAAGGCAAGGTGGGAAGTGAAAGCTCTTATGTTTATGGATATTTTAAACTCTGTTAGACAGCAGCCTTCGGAAAATCCCCGATTTGGTTCTGCTTTCTGACCTGTCTCTACCTTTTCAGGGTAATCTGTGGCACAAGTGATTGCATTTAACAGCTTTAGAGTTTTATTAATTCCTGCTCTTCCCTGGTGCAAGCCCTGAGCTATCTTCTATGCAGTTCTGCCCTGTCTGCTGTTTTGTCTCTTTGTGTTCTTTGTTACTTGGACTTGGGTGCAATAGCAACTTCTCTACTCTGTGCATTCCATCTTTCAAGTTGTGTAAAGTTCCTCACTTTTTTCTCTGAGGGTCTAGGGGGTGGGGGGAGGCAGCATGATTATATTTTAATGTAGAAAATGTGATATCTGGATATAAAATGAAAATAAATGTTAAATTAAATGGAAGTTACCTAAAGTGACTCTGTATCTTCTAATCAGAAAAGCAACAAGAATTAAATATATAATAATGCGTCTCTTCAGTTCAGTTTTGAACATCATAACCAGTGTTGTGAACCAATCCCCGGTATTGCAGGGACATGGCCCGTGTTTGATGCCCTTCTGTCTTCCAGGCTGCTGTTTCAAGCTCTTCTCAGTAATAGCTCTTACAACATGCCGTAGTTTGATTCAGGGCCAAGAGTTCCTGTAATGCAAGTGCCCCATAGCATTCTTTGTTTCAGACATTTTCAGGACCTCTAGAACTTACCTGCTATGAATGAAAGATGGTAATTATAAAATTAAATATATATTGAAGAAAGCCAAAGCTTGCTTCCCATAATATTTTAAATGGATGTCTGGTATATAAAGAAAACCTAGGCTGGGCACGCTGGTTCATGCCTATAATCCTAGCACTTTGGGAGGTCGAGGCAGGAGGATCACCTGAGGCCAGGAGTTGGAAACCAGCCTGAGCAAGAGAGAGACCCCATCTCTACAAAAAAAAAGAAAAAATAGCCAGGTGTGGTGGTGCGTACATGTAGTGCTAGCTGCTCGGGAGGCTGAGGCAGGAGGATCGCTTGAGCCAGGAGTTTTGAGGTTGCAGTGAGTTATGATGATGCCACTGCATTCCAGCCTGGGCGACAGAACAAGACCCTGTCTCAAAAAAAAAAGAGGAAAGAAAACCTTAAAGCACAGGGCTTGGGATCGTGGAATCATTTCTCTCCCCTCTTCAGTTCAAGGCAGCTTTCAGGAAATGCAGAGGAAAAAGCTTAATCATAGAAAGTACTAGGTAGACCTGAGTTCTCTTTCTGGTTCTGTCACTAACCGTATGGCCTTGTTTAGTCATTTAACACATTTGAGTCTGCTTATATGCCTTTTAGAGAATGATAAGGACTAGAGATTTTGTATCTAAAACTCTAGGACAGTACCTGGTCCATAGCAAGTGACTTTTATTAATAAACCTTTAAGACCACTTAGGATTAGTTGGTTAAGCAGCACTCTTTTCAGTTTGTACCTTACTTTTTAATGAAAACATTTTGTAAGGGAGCTTTTTTATACCAGCCATAAGACCTAATTTTTTTTAAGAGACCAGTTAAAAAGACAAGTATCTTCAAAGGTCAGGCTGACTAAATGACTCTTTAAACATTTATTGCTTGCAGTTGGCTGTCACTTCGGTGTGTGAGATTGCATGTGAGTGAAAAAAACGCTTTCAGACTAATGTAATAAATACCTCACTAAGACGTTTTATTTTCAGCAAGTGTGGGGTGCAAGTTTTCTGAGGTCAACAAAGCATCGTCTGCTTTTGGAATTTTCTGTTACTCTAGTAAGGGAAAGTTAGCTCAATTCAGTATTAGGGGCCAGCAGAAAATAGTTCTCTGGACTAAACTAAAAATATCACTTAGAGACTACAACAAGAAAAACTTAGCAGGGCAGCTCTTGAGGGAAAATTGTCTTTTGTGGAAAAGCTGAAGTACAAGGAAATGCCTTTTTTTTTTTTTTTTTTAAGTCACGCTCCCTACTCCACTTTCAACTGTATCCAAACCATTTTCCAGTTTGGGGTCGAACACCTGCCTGGTGCCCAGATTTGCCATGTAGTGTCCTTAGCTGTCCCTGGTCCCCGTGAAGCCCTCAGTGGCAACATGGAGCAGATGACTGATGGCTGGAAACAAATTGCTTCCAGTCACTGGTGGGCCACAGTGCATCGTATCCTCAGCAAGAGTGGCAGAACCTGCCCAGAAGACGTGTTGAATATTTTCAGACATGGACAAGCTGGTAATAGTTGAGCCCTTCTTGATCAGTCTGCCATAGTTCCTACTTAGGGGACAAAGCATCCCACTGTGGCTGTCTCTGAGGCTGGAGACACATGAGCACTATGGGGGTGGGGGGTGGGCAGTCTCCTTTGCAGGAGCCTGAGGACACTTAGCCTGGAATAAAACACAGGGCTGTTTGCTGTGGCTTGCAGCTATGTGAGCATTGCACATGGGATATACCACTTTTCTCCAAAGAATTTCATCTCCAAGCTCCTAGTGCATTTTATACATTTAATAAATTATAGCACTTCAGATAGCAGTGGTCCTGTAGCCCCTTACCCACAGATTTTTAAAAAAATTAAAAAATGACTTGTCCAAGGTCACACAGGGAATGGCAGAACATGGGCTAGAATCTGGGTCCTCAGTCTAGTCTAGTGCTCTCTCCAAAGTACTACATTAACATCCAAAGGCCACTCGATACGCCGGAATGCTGTCCTCAAATTCAGACCACTCTAGAAATGAGAATTTTGTATGGTGGCTAGAGTTCCAGTCCAGTAACTTAGGGGACATAATGGTAATGTGAATGTAAACCAAAGGCCCTGACAAACTGGAGTCAAGAACTTCAGGGCTCACACGAAAAAGTTAAGCTTCTGAGGGGAGGTAGGTTGTGGTCATGTGTGCAGACAAGAGCCTCAAAGTGCACCTGGATTAACTTTTCTCAGCAGTTTTCTTCATTTCCACAAGAGGGCAGCAGCCACACGCTGGCTGAACGTTGAGTTCCAGCGGTGCAAACACTTCCAGCTCAGTGCCAGGGCAGTCAACGGTTCACTGAATCAAATGGTGCTTTTTTTCTGGAGCTACACGTCAGCCCGGGGGCTATAGGAGAACATGCTCTAATAAAAATAGGCCAAAACAAACTGGAATCAGTGCGGAGAGCCCTGGACTGTGGAATCGGGAGGGCTGGGTTAGAGATGGCAGAGATGACCTGGTTCAGCCCCCTCCTGATAACTGAAGGGCCTTTCGAGCATCAGGAACAGTGAAACCCAGCTTCTGGGGACGGTGGGAATGTCCCAGGAGGCAGTCCACTCCAGGATGGGCATCTTTGACGGTTGGAATGCCAGGTAAATCAGGTAAAACTTGCCTTCCTCTAACTTCACCAAGTGGTGGCCTTGGCCTGTCCCCCAGGGCTCTCCCAGGTGACAGCCTGCTACCATCTTGAAGATTGTTGCCACTTCTTCTAAGTCTTCTTCAGTCTAAATATTCCCAGTTCCCTTAATCATCCCTCACTTAATGGGCAAGGGAGTTATTCACCTCCTCAGTAACTGAACAGGATTAGAAGCAGATCTAGCCTTCTGGCATAGGAATCTTTGTAATTCCGTTCTTACATTTATACTGTCCATAAAAGAAGGTCTTCGCTAAAATGTAGAGCGTCAGCCCATGAGTATGAAGGCCTGTCCCAAGTAGGTAGCTGGAACTGGAAGCCCTCAAGTATTAAATGTGGGCTTTGAGGCCACCTCTGTGATCCAAGCTTCAGTATTGGAACCCCGATGAGCTCTGAGCTAAGACATTCTGTTCTCTGCTTCTACTGTACTTTCCCCCAGGATCTGCTATTCAGTAGCACGCAGGTGTAACCGTGGCTCTAAGGAAGTTTCATTCATGGTTTACTTAATTCATTGTCCAAATAAACTTGAGAAGTGCAGGTCAGTGCAAAGAGAATACCCTAATCCTACCACTCAGAGGAAACTGTTAACATTGTATCATACGGAACCCCTCAACAATCATGACTTTACCAGCGGGCTTTGCCCTCCCATCTTGTTAAACCAAAGCCCAGAGCAATTCTGGCTCCTGTCTCCCGAAGATCATTTACATAACAGGAATCATCTCAAGAAGAGAAGTGTTTAAACTACAAACCTTCAATACACATACTTACAAAACAGTGAGCCATGCGGTTTAATCCGAGTAGTGTCAGTTAAACAACAAAGTTCGTGTAACCAAAAATAATTTCAAAGTAACAAATATCTTTTGTCTGAATGTCTTAACTTACGTGTACCCTGAGGGGAATTATGGACCCTTAGCGGTACTTCTTAAGAGCCCCTTTCTTCTCGTGAGTCCGCTCCTCTGTCTCCGTCAGCTGCTTTGATCAAAAAAACCTTAGGGAGAGTTGAGGACACTGGGAAGCCATCCTCTGTGGCGCCGCCTCCTGAGCTTCCTGCCTCCCTTTCCCAGTGTGAGATGGCAGGAATGGAGCGGCCAGGCTGAGTCCGGAGGGAGGGTGGGAAGGAAGGAGACCAGGCCTAAGTGTGGGCCTGGCTAGAACCCCCCACCCGCACCGGAAGGCAGGGGCAGGGCTGGAAGGTTTGTGCGCTCATTTCCGGACCATCAGGAGAGACATGGGCCCCAAGTGACTTAACTCCTAAGAGCTTCAAGGACCTGAGAAAATACCAGGGAGTTACCCATGCGTTCTGCTAAGGATTCTGAAAGATACAAAACCGTGAGTGTGAAAGACGTATGTTCTAAGCCAATGAGGGCTGGCAGGAAGAAATTTAATAACAGATTCAGTCTGCACAGTCTGACTCACAGGAAAATCTGCTCTAATAGATCATGACTGAAGCGCTGAATGTGCCCTGAACCACTGCAGGCGGAGCAGGAGGAGGGTCATGCTGCGTGTGTGTGTGTGTGTGTGTGTGTGTGTGTGTCTGTGCGCGTGCGCACGCATACACATGTTTAAAAAGCAGCTTTATTGCAATATAAGTCACACGCCATCCAATTCACCCAGTTGACGTGCTATTCAGTGGTTTTTAATGTAGTCATAGAGTTGTGCGACCATCACCACAATCAATTTTATAACATTTGCATATTTTCCCCCCAAATCTTGTCCCCATTAGAAGCCTCTCTCCATTTCTCATCAGCCCCACCAATCCCAGGCAACTGCTAATCGTTCGGTGTCTATGGATTTGCTATTCTGGGTATTTCATTTCAATGGAATCGTATAGCATGTGGTTCTTTGTGTCTGGCTTCTCTCAGCATCATGTTTTCAAGGTTCGTCCGTGTTGGAGCGTGTGTCATGCTTCATTTCTTTTTATTACAGAATGCTAGTCCATTATATGAATACACTACATTTTATATATCCATTCACTGGTTGATGGACATTTGGGCTCTTTCCACCTTGGGGCCATTATGAATAATGCTGCTATGAATGTTCATGTCCAAGTTTCTGTGTGGACATATGTTTCATTTCTCTTGGGTATATATACCTAGGAGTGGAATTGCTCAGTCATATGTAGGCTCTGTATTTAGCCTTTTGAAAAATACCAAACTATTTACTAAAGTGGTTATACCATTTTATATTCCTGCTGGCAGTGTGTGGGGGTGATTTTTTTTGTTAATGCCAAAGAATCTAGTTTGTTTGGGAAGGAAGTAACTTCTAGCTTATGTGCCAAGCTTTTAAAGATATATTTAATGTCATTTTTTAAAAAAAAAAAAAAACCAGACCTTTATTTACGGTGAGACTCCAAGTGCTTTAATACAATTGAAACTAAAAACAGATTTTGCATTCTGCCTTTTTACTTAATTGCATGTCGGAGACTGCACTTATTAAGCATTCAAACAGTTTAATGACTATATAATACTTTATCATAAATATACCATATTTCCTCTATTGTTTACTATTTATGGTATTTTCAACTTTTTACGTATGCTGTAATGAATTCGTTGATATGTAAATATTTGTCTATATTCTGGTATAATTAAAATGTTTTCAAAAGTATAGGACAAAGAATATGAGTAACCACTAAAACTCTTGACTTATATTGGCACCACTGCTGTAAAAAAGTTTATGACAACTTTTGGTGCCACCATCATTTCATTGCACCCTCACTAGCACTGGGTGTTTTCTTGTTAAAAAAAAAAAAAAAAACCAAAAAGCCTTAATTCTAAGAAAAATTGTCTATTAGAGTAATATATAGAAAACTGCACGAAATTGTTAACGTGATAGCTTGATGAATTTTCACAAAGACCCAGGACCTAGTCTTGCACTTTGCAAAGATCGGTTTATTTCAAGACCCCCAAACAGGTGGAGGAAGCCCCAAGATTTCAAAATCCCAGGATCTCAGATTTGGTCTGGGGCCAATGTGCCCTGCCTGTGCCTAGTATCCTTAGAGGGAAGCCAATGGGATGTCGTGTAATTTTATATATCCTCACCCCAACGCCACACACTCAGGTTCTCCGTCAAACTGACAGTCACACCCATGCTGTAGCCCTCGGGGTTGGCCAGGTCAGGCCGGGTCTCTTTTGGAGGCTGTGGCGTGGGGAAGCCTCACTTCAAGCAGAAGCTGAAACTTCTAGAGATCTTTTAGGGGCCCAGAGAGGACTGACTCCTTCCTGAAGCCTGCTCTGGGGTTGGCTTGGCCCTGAACAGGGAGAAGAGGTCCCGGCACCTGCGCCACCATCACCGACCCCGCTTAAAGCCCTCCTAAGTCTGAGGTCCACGTCAGCCAGCAAGCTATTTGGGGAAACCTAGGCTAGCCACGTGCAAGGGAGTCTGTGTGTCCAAAGGGACAGCAGTGGTACTTTTAATCCTGTTATAAAAGTAACTTTAAACTTGGGGAGGGTGGGAAATCCTGGTGAGTCTTGCTGCGTTTCCACGAGTCACCAGCAGGTGGCAGTGGACGGCGGGGGAAGAGAGGGCGCGGGCGGGTGCGCAGGTCCCCGTGCGTGCCGGGCGGAGGGAGGCCTCTGCACGCCTGGCTCCTCCTGTCCCCCTGCCCTCTTTCCACCCCTGCTCTGGTCTGTCTGTATTCCCAGCAATCCTACACCTACAGTTACCTTCTGTGTTCTCTTTAGGGCGGGGCTGGAATTCATGCATTTACTGTGTGCAGGGCGGTGATCCGAACGTTTGCACGAATCATTTGATTTAATTCTCAAACCAACCCTTGGAGGTGGGCACAGCTAGTCTGGCTGATTGACAGATGAGGAAGGGCAGTAAGGAGACTGTCAGCAGCTCATGGGTCACGCCAAGCTTTATCCGGGCAGTTCCCCGCAGAGGCAGAGTCACGCCACGGTGCTAAGCCATTTCTCTCTCCAGCTTGTGTTAAATCACCGAGCTCTAAGTCGGCTTGCGGGAAAACTTCTAGTAGTTCCCCACCATCTGATGACAAAGCCCAAAGAGGGGTCCTCCAGTTCCCCCCAAGCGGCAGACAGGCAGGTGCAAGGCAATGACTGTGCTGGGAGGGCGGCTTCCTCCCTGCCCCGGGGCCCTGGGTCCCAAGCGCACCAGTTCCCCTGTCTTCTCAGGGTAAGTCACGCTGGAAAGCTGTCTTGCCCTGGCTTTGGGAACCAAACTAGGAGGCTGCTGCTCTCTGGCCAAAATCCTGCTCTACCCTTCTGTCCAGTAATGAGTTGAATGGTGTCCCCTCTCTCGAAAAAATTCATCTGTTGAAGTCCTAATCCGCCAGTACCCACAATATTGCCTTATTTGGAAAGAGGATCATTTGTAGATATAATTAGTTAAGATGAGGTCAGCTTCCACTCCGATGTGACTGGTGTCCTTATGAGAAGCCCACGCGCAGACAGGCACAGGGACAGTGCCATGTGAGCATGGGAGTGAGGCTGCCGTAACCCAAAGGATGCCCGAGTTTGCCGCAAACCACCGGAATGTGAGGAGGGGGCATGATCACCTGGGGGCTTTCCCGCTGCCGGTCAGGACTAACGTCCCCAGGGTGTCTGGGAAGGTACAAGGAGCAGGTGCCAGCTCCAGGAAGCCTTTCCCCTGCAGGCTCCAGAGGCACAGCCTGGTTCCCTCCAGGAAAGGATGCCCTTCCCCGAGGAGAAGCCCTGGGCGCAGTCCCCAGGCAGCAGCTGAGCACGCCCGGGAGAGAGGCCCACTTTCCCCGCTGTGGCCCTGGGTGCTGCCACCCAGGGTTCGGTCCTGGGTGATGTCGAGAGCACTCGCTTGGTGGGCCCTGCACACAGGCTGTCTCCCTCAGGCTGGGGGCTGCTCGAGGACCATGGCCTTGCAGGGCTGCCACCCTGGGGCCCTGAAAAAGGCAAGTGGCCACGTGGTGAAGTGGCCAGAGGAGGTGGAAGCAGGAGGAAGGGAAGAAGCTGTCCCTTCTCGAGCAAGGTCTCGGCACTGAGGGGGCCATGAGGGCACTGCCTGATGTTTTCTGTCGCCTCACCTCGCCCCCTTCCAGGGCCTGGTGCCAGGACCGAAACCTTTCCAGAGGCTCTCTGGTCCCAGTGGGGAAAGCAAGCGTGTGCTGAGTATTTTTGATAGGCTTTTTGGGTACACGTTCTAATGCTGACCCCGGAAGGACCCATGCAGTAGGCATTGTTATTCCTATTTCACAGACGGGAAAACTGAGGCTCTGGTTGGATAACTTGACCAAAGCCCTACAGAGCACTGAATGCCAGCGGCAGTCACCACATCTGCTCTGTCTGGTTGCCAAGCCCAGCGTTTGGAGCAAGACCCTCTTGTCTGGGGTGCCGGCTTTGACCTCGCCTGTGGGGCAGCCCTGGGCGTTGAGGTGGAGCCACACAGAGAACGGTAGAGCAGCCAGGTGGGCCCCCTCTGCCACAGGGGAGCCTGGGGCTACACATCCTTATCACCAAGGTCACCGGCTGATCCTTATCAAGACCACCAAATGTCCCTTCCTCCTCCTCCTGCAGTGCCTTGGGCTCCTGGAAGTGAGCCGCTGTCAAACAAAGGCTGCCGTGCTGCCCCTCCCCCACACCTCGGCCCAGCGGGGACAGCAGGTATCTGAGCCCACGGGGAGACTGGGCCGCAGCTGCTACCCCGCACATTAAACACTCTGTTTTCTTAATGCCCCCTCCTCGCTGAGCGGTGATTACCGGGTCTGCCTGGGGCCTGATCTCGCAGCCCGACCGCAGCCGGTGGGGCACCCAGAGAACGGAGCAGCTGGTGGGTCACGCTGCGGGCGGGGGCAGGGGCGGCAGCAGATGCAAGGCACTGATTATTCCGGGAGCGCCGCACCGCGGGGGCCTGCATTTGCACTTCAAAGGGGGACAGGCCCCAGCGCCCCACTCCTGGGACCTGGGTCTATTCTGGGGAAAATCAAGTCGCTTTGAGTGAGTTACCCACCCCCTTCTTAACAGAGGGCGGTTTAAACAACCCCTAGGGGTTCACGTGCCCTTGCTAGACACGCCCCGACCCTCCTCTGTCTGGCAGCTCTCCTCGCGATGGGGTCTGTGCTGGCCTGGACGGGGCAGGAGGGACTCTGGCATTTAAGACACCACTCTGTGTTTACACCCTCATCTCTGTCCTCCCAGCACCATTGTCATGGGCCCACCTGTGTCCCCGAAAGATATATTGACAGCCTAACCCCAGGACTTTAGAATGTGACCTTACTTGGAAACAGGGTCACTGCAGATGGAATTAGTTAAGATGAAGTGGGCCCTCATCCAACAGGACTGGTGTCCTTACAAGAAGAGACACAGAGAGGGGAAACGCCCCGTGAAGACACAATGACATGGGGAGAAGACAGCCACGTGCAGACAGAGGCAGAGATTGGAGTGACGCTGCCACGAGCCAAGGAACACCCAGGGCCACCAGAAGATGGGAGAGGCAGTGGGGCATCCTCCCCTGGAGCCTTCAAAGAGGGCACGGCCTCACCGACACCTTGATCTTGGACTTCCAGCCTCCAGAACTGTGGGAGGATAAATTTCTGTTGTTTAAGCCACCCAGGTGTGGGGCTTGTTCTGGCAGCCCTAGGAAACCGGTCGCCCCTGGAACTACCTGGCCAAGTGTCACAAGGACCTGGCTATAGTATGATGACACCCTGAGCAGTCTTTTGTAGTTGGGGTAACCAGCGCTGGTCCTCCCCTTCTCCCTCCTTCATCCTCCCCCATAATTAAGCCCCACCGGTAATTAAGGTGTAACCGGGACCCTGAAGCTACATCATGAGGTGGAAGGAAGATTGGACTAGAAGCAAAGATCACTCTCCTCCGCCCAAGTGCATTCCCCTCCCTCCAGGCCTCCCTCTGGGTCAGCCCAGCCGCCTGCTGTGTAGTTGCCTGTGTTGTGTCTTCTCAGCCGGCCAGGCGGCAAACCTTCCCGCCAGCCCTTCCCGCCCTGCTCAGTAAATGCCCATTTCCTGTGGGTGCCTCTCCTTCTGCTTAGTGTTTGGGGATTCAGAGAAATTAGCGCCCTCAAGGAGCTTACAGTCTGGGGGGAGCCACGAAGGAAGACGTGTTTCAGCCCCTTCCACGCACGCCTGTGGGTCAGCAGCAGGTGTCTGCCCTCCTGGGAGGAGCAGGGGACCGGGGCTTGGTGGCCCAGAGCACAGGCCCTGTGGCCGGCTCTGTGTCCCCTGCTGCAAAGTTGCCATTCCTGTGGCCCTCTGAGAGATGGGGTCATAACGATCCTGACAAACTGGCAGTGCCGTGTGCTGTAAGACGCGTGGGTGACCTCGTGGTCACAGGAAGGCTGCTGGGATCCAAGGGTGGGTTTATATCCCCACCCACAATCCAGGCCCCTCCGTCCTCACCTGAACAGCCCTAGTCAAACCTTCCACCGTCCTCTCCTTCCCCAGGGACGGAAGCTGCTTTGTGGAACCCAGCCCCCCACCCCGCCCCCCGACCCTCAACCTTGCTGGCAGGTGCTGGTGGCATCTCAGTGGGGCTGAGAGGTGTTGCTTTGTCTCCCTCCTCGCCTGTCCAGTCTCCCTCGGCAAATGCAGATTGGAACACAGCCAGGAGGAAAGAGAAGGGTTGTTCCAATGTCACTAGCTCAGGGGGCAGGTGACCCTTGGCAAGTCTGCAGTCACTCAGGGTGTCTGTGGAATGGGGTGACACTTAGGAGAGTCCCAAGTGTCATGCGCTGGATTGCGGGGTCGATGTGCCTTCCCACAGGGGCCCAAGTGGCTGCCTCACTTCCTCTGTGTGCCTCTGAGAGAAAGCAGGGCACAAAGCAGGGGACCCCACCCCCGGGCCTGCCGCAGCCTCCGTCCCAGGTGCTGAAGGGGCCCAGTGACAGCACCGGCCTCGTGGGGCCGTGAGTGCAGAGCCTGAGCCCTCCCAGGTTCCCTTTGTCACAGCCTTTTCTCTCTCCCACTATGGAGCACAATGGCCTGGAAATGGCCACTTTCTCTGCCTTTTCCTGCCTGGGGTGGCCTCACCGGGCAGCCCTGTCCCTCCGGGATCACCCTGGAGGTCTAGGGGTTTGCTCCAGGCCGATGGGAGAAGCACCCCGGAGCCCCCGGGAAGTCTGACTTCCGGCCAGAGTCCCCAGCACTGGGCATCTGGTGCCACCAACGGGCTGGGCCAGCTTCTGGGGCTGATGCCTGGAAGAGTGAGACGGGGCCACCTCGAGGGGGCTCCCTGCAGCTGGGCTGCCCTTGGCAGGGAGCTGGCTCCTGGGCACCCCCAGAACAGTCACAGCCGACTTCCTCCGCCCCAGCCCTCTCCCCGCAGCCCAGTCCTGGCTGGACACCGAGGCCAGTGGGGGTGCAGCCCATGTGCCTTCCCCCCTGGAGTTTGTCTGATTCTCGGCAGTGAGCGTCCCTGGGCATCTGCACAGCTGGGTGTGGGGTGTGAACGTGACCCACACTGCGGCTTGGCCCAGGGCTCGCGGGTGGGCCTTGGCGCCATCCATGGAGGGCCTGGGCGGAGGGGTGGGGGAACTCCCATCCCACCTACAAGGCTCTGGTTTGGGTGCAGGGTGCAGAGGTGGAGGAGGCAGTGATCAGAGTGCAGAGGAGGGAAAGAGAAAGCGGGGAGTGGTGGAGGCCCTGGGGATGGCAGGTCCCCCCCAGTGTGAGGCTGTCACTCCCGTCTGTTGGCTGTGACTGTTGGAGGAGTCACTGGCACTTGGAGGCTTGTGCTCAGCTTGGGACAGCGTCCTCGCCCAGGCCGAACCCCTTCCTGGGTGAAGGGCGCACGGGCAATGCTGGGGTGTGGGGAGGGGCTGAGCCCTGTCCCGCCTTAGCTCCCCCTTTCCCCGCCTGCTGGCTTCCTTCCCAGTCCGCGCCCCCCTCACCTGTCCCTCGGGCACTCGCTGGGGTTGGCCCGCTCCCCGGGGTGTGCGGATGAAACAAGCAATGGAAGAAATGCAGCCCCTTCCCCACGTGGGGACACCTCAGTGCCTCCCACCCACACCCACACAGACACACTCACACACACTGACATATACATGCACACACATACATGGACACATATACCCACACTCACACACACTTATACACACACACACACATATACACACATACCTCTCAAGCCCACAGCCACATATACCCACACTCACACACACTTATACACACACACACATATATACACACATACCTCTCAAGCCCACAGACACACAATACACACACTCACACCCAGTCCCCCACACACTCGTGCAAACACACACACGTATTAGTACATAACCCTCAAGGCCACATCCACACTCATACAAACACACGCATACACATATATACACTTGTACGTACACCTCTCAAGCCTGTATCCACACATACACACACACTCTTATAAACACACACGCACACCTCTCAAGCCCTAATTTTGAATATCAACTTATGACGACATCTATGTAGAAACTAGAGAAAAGGAGCACTTTTTTAGCAGCTCCTTGTGTGTGTGTGTGTGTGTGTGTACACGCACATGTGTGTGTAGGAAAAGCAAATTAGCTTAACGGGCTTTTTCCTTTTCTGGTATAGTTGTGCCTTTTGGGAATTTGTGGGTAGGGAAACACCCCTCCAACTAAGACAGTGAAGACGGCAATGTGCCCTCGAGCCCCGGCTCGTCCCACGGCTCTTGGGCTCAGGAAGCAGGAGGTGCCCAGATTGGGGGTGGAGGCAGGCACGGGGTGGGGGGACGTGACTTTGGTCTTCCTGTAGCTGGCGTCTTCCTGCGATGCCGGCTCTTGCTTGGAGCGGCCAGTTGGCATCGCTGTGCCCCTCCCACTTTCTAAGTATAGTCTTTGGGGCGCAGCCAGAGGGAGGCTGGAGCCAGGGCTTCCCTGGAAAGCGCTGGCCTCACAGGGGAAGGGCCGGGAAGCTGGCGAAGGAGGCCGGTGGGGCTGGTAGTGGGCAAAGACCCCTCCTCCTTCCATTTTCCGCGGGGTGGGCCTGGCCCCCTGGCTCTGGGCAGAGGCCAAGCACCCGCTGCTCAGAGCGCTGTTTCCCAGGGCTCAGAAGACAGCGCCTAGGAAAGCTGCGTGGCTCTGATGGGTGGTGGAGGACGGGAGGAAGGCCAGGCGACCTTGACCGCACTTGACACTTCCGTCTACCACTGAAGTGAGGGTGGGAGGAAGAGGCGGCCTCACCTCAGAGCCAGAGCTCATGCGTTGGCCACAGTCAGGCCCGGGGCTGCGACTGTCCACGGTGCCACAGGTTTTTGGGTACAAAATGCAAGTAACAGCCTTGGGAAGTCAGCCAGTCCCAGCCCAGTCAGCAGCAGTGAACTTGCCTTCTTGATATGGCGGCACCCCCGCCCCAGCCCGCTCTGCCGAGGGAGCTCCCTGAGCCTCTGCCTGGGAGCCCCAGCCCAGCAAGGAGCCCTGCGCCTTGAAACGCCACCCTCCCTCCGTCCCCGCAGCCTGATAGGGGCCTCTGAGTGACAGGCACCACACGGCGGGCAAATAGGCAGGCAAATCGTCTGTTATTCTTAGTGTGAGGAATTTAATTCGCCTCACCTGCCACTGATTAGGAGCACTGTCGTGAGCTGCTCACCTCTCTGTTGGCTGTAATTGGGGGGCGCGGGGCGAGGCTGTAATTGGGGGGCGAGGGGCGCAGGAGAACGCAGTGGGAGCTGTGTGTGCATAAGCGTGTGTGTGTGCATGTGAATTGTGTGCGTGCATGTGTGTGGGTGCATGTGCATGTGTGTGTGTACACTCAGGCTGGCACTGAGTGGCAGAGCTGAGAGGGGAGGGCAGGGAGAAGAGGTGCTGCCCTTAGGGAGGTGGCGAATGAGGGGGTTTCGGTGAGCTCCACAGGCCGGCCTGCCCCACCCCACCCCACCCCACCCCACGCCTGTCCCCTCTCGCCCGGGGCTTTCCCCCCTAAGCCAGCCTTCTGGAGATGAGACTGGAGAGAAAGCTTACAGGAAGCTGGGGAGACGCTGATCGGAATCAAATCAGCTGTTCCCCATGAGGTGGAGCTTTGCCTGGGGCACCATTGTAGCTCATCACGGCTCAAAGCAGGGACATTATATTAACAAATAATGATAATAATATAATAGTATCACTAATTGTAGTAGTAGTAATAAAAAATAGTGGCAATAATTTAATGTTTATTGATTATTAGCTCATCCAATTGTCGAAACAACCCTCTGAAAGCCCAGAGATGTTAAGTAACTGATCTAATATCACACAGCTCAGCAGCAGGGGAACGTGGAGGTGAACTCGACTAGCCCTGATTCTGCAGGTGGAGCACGTGACCGCAGCACCATGCTGCCTCCCTTTAAAGGTCTCAAGGTAAGAAACAGGACGGGGCAGCAAAGTGGGGTCTTTTTCATGAAGATTGTGTCCGGCAAGAGGAATCCCTCATTGTTGATCGAGCTTATAGTGCCGATGAATGTGATGTTTTGGGGAACATGCGCTGGCTCCTGTGGTCAGATTCAGGATGGCCAAGGTAGGAGTTGGAACCATAAAATGGAGACACCTGAAAGCCTCCTGCCTGCTGTGCCTCAGTGGCGCTAATGAACCAGAGCAGGGGCAAAGAAACCAGCGGAGTTGTGAGAGCTGTCACGGTGGCTGGGTCTCCTATCAACTAGCTGAGTGACCTTGAGAAAGCCCTGTCCCTTTCTCTTTCCCTCTCTCTCTCTCTCTCATTCCCTTTTTGTTCCATTTTCCCCCTAAAATAACAAGCAGGTTTGGGGGCCCCAGGCAGGCTGTGTCCTTGGCAGGACTCTGGAGGAAGTGGGGTGGGGAGGAGCCCTTGCTCCGCACCCCACTGCTCGTCTTCCTCTGCAGCGTGGTAGACCACCTGACCCGGCTCACGGTTCTTGGGGTCGGGATTCTGGCGGAGGGGGGTTGGGGGAAGAAGGCTCTACCCCACGTGGGGCCGGCTGGTGGTGGGTCACTCGCTCGCTGAGCTGTGCGAAGCTGGAGGCGGGACCTGGCTGCCGCCGGGACAGGTGGGGCCCTCCCGCTCCCGTGGTCTGTCCAGCAGGGTGGGGGGCTTCTCACATGGCAGCTCAGGGCCAGAGGGTTTGAAAGTGGAAGCTGCCAGGGCTTCTGCGCTCCGGCTGGAACTGGCAGAGCGTCGCTCCTGCTGAGTTCCATTGGCCCGAATTAAAAGGGAGGGGGCTGCCCAGGGCTGCGATTAGTGGGAGGTGTGTTTCAGTGAGGTCACAAGTCTGGGGCCAGGTCTAGGAGGAAGAACAACCGGGAAGGGGCTACCCCAGGTCTGACGTGACCCCTTGCCCCGAAGGCTGAGGCTTCCGAGTTAGAGGTGGCCTCCTGTCCTGGACCGGTCACTTCTTGGCTGTCCGACCTCCCTTGGGCACTGGGGCCACTGTGCCCCGGCCTTCCTGCCTCTCCACCTCTGGCCCCATGCCGCTCCTGTCACCTCCACGGGCAGGTGGGGGACAGGGGATGCCCTTCTATCTTCTCCTTCCTCTCTTCTCCCCTTAGGTCCCATGTACACTTGTCCCCAGTCCTCTCCTCCCTGGCACCTTCCCCCACTCGGAGCCACTGTCACCTGCCCCTTATGTGCTCCACAGGCTGCCTTGTTTTAATTCCCTCTTAACACGTCCCTTCTGTCTCCTGCCACCTGAGCAGGAGTCCTGGGAGTCCAGGAGCTGAGCCCAGGGCAGCAGGGAATGTTTGTCAAGGTGAACCAGGCGGGCCGGTACCAAGAAGGCTGGGCAGATGGCCACTGCGGTGACGCACCCTCCCCACCAGGGGTCCCTGGGGCAGTGGCAACAATAGCCACTCTGGTCTGCTGCCAGTGAGGCCATATGCGATGGAACAGGAGTTGGCTGGCGAGGCGGGAGCGGTGCGAGGTTTGGGTGGGGAGGGCCTCTCTTTTGGGGACTCCCTGACTCTGCAAGGCCATCCCTCATCCCCCTTTCCTCCCATTTCACACGGGTAAGGTCCCAGGGTTGGGGGGTCAGGAGCCAGCCTGACGTCTCTCTGACCCCGGGGCCCACACTTCCCCACTGCCCCGAGCCCCCTGTGTCACCTCCCTCGTGGGTGGAAAGGGGCATCACCCGCCTTGTTCCAAAGCGAGAGTCCCAAGGAGCCGCCACGCTGCGGCGAGGGCACGCCAGGGTGGCGTGGGCAGACAGACGCGGCTCCGGAGGGCGTGAGAAATGGCATTCTTTATTCATAAATAAAAACATAAAATTACCAGAAATAGTTTACATGGCCAAAAAGTGATGTCAAAAATAAAATCGAATGAAGCTGTCAAAAGCAAACCAAGCCAAACAAGAAACAACAAAGAGAAAAATAACTATGTACATCTTCTTCCAAATGCCAGTCCATCCAGAGCTCGCCTCTGCCGAGGGTTCCTGCTTTCCCAGCAGGCACAGCACGAGGGCCACCTGCACACAGGTGAGGAGACCAGGCCCACTGGCCCGGGCAGCGCAGCCTCCTGTCCTGGCAGCACCAGGTGAGAACTCAGGGCCCACAGGGACACCCTTCTCCCAAAGCCACCCCCCGACAGCCAGCCTGGCTCACGCTGGGGCAACTTTCTCACCTAAGAGATGGTCCAGGCTGGCGCTGGCGACAAGAGACTCTGTGAGCGCCTCTCAGGGAGATGCCCCCATGCCCAGTCCCATATGAGCTTGGTGTCCATAAGGGCTGAGTATACCTGGCACCTGGAAGATGCCCCTGAGGGTGCCCCGTGAGAGCCTGGTCATTCCAAGGCCCAGAGGCAGAGTCCCCTCCTAGGTGAGGTGGTGCTGAATGACGTTTTCCCTTTGCAGACAGCCGGAGCATCTTCAGGCCAGGCATCCTTTGGGGAGCTGAGTAGGCAGGCGTGCCAGCCGGAGTGCCCAGAGGGAAGGGCAGTGAGCCCACTGTGGCCTGGGGCCCCCGCTGTTCAGAGCCTCCTTCCAGAGAGGCGGAGTCTGGCGTGGTCCAAGAATAGTGAGGATGCTTTTGGATGGGGAAGGGAGGAAAACCCACAGGAAGGTGAGGTCACTGGGAAACAGGACACTTGCATTCTGGAGCCACCTGGGGCCACCCTGGGGCCTTGGGCTGGTGGCAGCCCAGGGAGGGCATCTGCCATCTAGGAATTTGGGCAGGGCCTGGGGACGGGCCACGGAGACACAAAGAAGGCTGTGCTCCCCTGCAGGTGGAGGTACCGTCACCCCCCAGTGACACACAGGCTCCGTGTCTGAGTGTCCACTGCTGGGCTTGGCACTCGCTTCTTCCCAGGCAAGGTCTTGCGGGCAGAGTGCTGGGCTCTGGGAGGGGCAGCCAGCCCCTTTCTCTCTCTCCGGGGCGGGAGACAGTCTCATGGGGGAAGGACTCCAACAAGGCACAGGCTGGCGGGAATATGGGGCAAGAATGGGACGTCTTTGACTTGGGGTCTGAGCAGTGGCCCGTGGAGGTACTGCCTTCCATACAGGGAGGGGCTTCTGGCCTGTGGATTCCAGGTTTAAATCCAGCCTGTGACTAAGAGCCATGGTTTGAAATTCCAGAAACCCTCCTCTGTCATTTGCAGACAGCAGGACTGGCAGGGCTTAGCCCGGGGACCAAATGGCAGAGCCGACCACAGGGAAGGTGGCCCTGCCCTCAGCCTGCACGCAGGGAAGGACTGTGGGGCCCCCTGAGGGGTGGAGGGCAGGAAGGGGAGCAGCCGCCTCCTGGCACCCCCAGCGCTGGGGAGGCAGGACTGGGGATGGCCTCGGACTGTAAGTACCAGACTGTCCCCCCAAGTACCAGACTGTCCCCCGGCTCAGCAGGCAGGCGGGAGGCGCAGGATCCAGCAGGGCTGTCTGTCCTAAGAACAGCAGCTGTGGCTAGAGTCAAATATAGAACAGAGAACAGCCTGCTGGGTCTGGCTTGCCTCTGAAAAGACAAGAAAGGAAAAAGAAGAAGAAGAAAGAAAAAGAAAATTCCCTGAACCAAGCAACTCCAAAACTCTACCTTGTCTACTTTTCTCCCCCCACCTCCAGCTCTGCACGTCTTCAGGAGGGAAACCCCGGCCTTCCCCGGGCACTGCCCGGGCCCCTGAGAAACGTTGCTGCCGTCGGGATCCTCTACAGTCTGGGGGTGCTGGGGGGCTCGAGGCAAGGGAGGACAGGACAGTGGTGGCCGGGGGCTGTGCGTACTGCTACGTGCACCTCTTCTCCCTGCCCGGGGCTCTGGCCCACAGGTACTCTGGGGACCCGTCCCGACCCGTGAAGACCCAGAACTTGGCACTCAAGGTGTGGAGGGGAGAGGTCACCCACTGAATCTGGCCACAGGTGAAGGAGGGAGACGCCCAGATCACATACGTGCCACCTCAGTGCATTCGGGTTATTCTACATCCAAGTAAAACCTTGATTTGGGGGAAGGAAATAACATTCCAGAGTAGCCACCAGCCAACTCCGAACCAGGTGGGGAAACCCCTGCCTGTAGCCCCAGCGGGAGGGATCCGGGGGCTCCCCTGGGATGACTGGAAAGCCACCCCCTCTGTGTCACGGTGACCTCAACCTTCCCTTCCCAGAGCCCACCCCCGGGCCTCAGTGTCTATGGCTTTTGGAAGGGTGGGCACTGAGGCCAAAGGCCACCAGCTGTCCCGAGGCTGCTCAGCTCTGGTTAGTGGGGACCAGCAGGCAGCGCTGAGCCCCAGGGTCTGGCTGGTCCCCACCTGCCCCTGGCTGACATGACTTTGCTTCTCCCTCTGACCTCCTCTAGGTCTGGCTGGGTCTGCCCAGCTGTCCCCTCCTTCCTGTGGCTGGCTGGGGTTGGGACAGCCCCAGAGGTGCTGGGCCAGGTTCTCCACAGCCCCTCCCAACCCTCTCTCTCTGAGGCCAGAAGAAAAGCAGCTCAAGTCCTGATGGGCCAGGTTCCAAGGCTTCTGGTCACAAATGGCTTCTTTCTATTCCCAAGGCATTCCGGTGTGTCCATGGGGAGAAGGGGGTTGGGATGGTGCCTCGTACTTGGCGTGGCTGTGTGGTCTTCAGGGGAGTGGCCACCTTCCCTCGTGGGGGAGTCTCTCTGACTGTTCTGGACAAAGGCAGGTTTAGGGAGCCCTTAACCAAAGCATGGGGATCCCTGGACCCATCCTTTGGGACAGCCACAGGAGTCAGGGCCCGAGGTCCGGCAGGCTGCAGGGTTGGTGAACGCCGGGACATCAGACATGGGACAGAAGGCCATCCTGCAACCCTGCCCAACACTCAGGGCCCTGGGCCTGTGCCCCAGGGGTGGCTTCTTT
The DNA here is from genome assembly GCF_041146395.1 of Eulemur rufifrons. Classification (NCBI taxonomy): domain Eukaryota; kingdom Metazoa; phylum Chordata; class Mammalia; order Primates; family Lemuridae; genus Eulemur; species Eulemur rufifrons. Next base: position 10,041,712 of record NC_090994.1, on the reverse strand, counting down.
CAGAGGGGCCACAGCCACTGAGCCGGGGTGCTGGGGAGGGGAGCCCTCCTCAAACGGGCTCAGCCCCTGCCTCCCAGAGCCGGGTCCCCAGGCCTCACTCCCCAAGGCGGCCTCTCAGATCTCGGTGGCTATGATGTCCTCGTAGGGGATGTCAGCCCCTTCCAGGTCAATCTCCAGGGGCTCCCCGGCGCCGTCGCCGCGGGCCAGCTGCTGCAGCGCCTTCTCCAGCCGCTGGTTGCGCTGGTACATGGCCAGGTAGCTCTGCTGCAGCTGCTTCTGGTACTGGATCACCTTCTCCTTCTCCTCCTTCCACACCAGCCGCTCGTGCTGGAAGCCCGAGGACATCTGGTCGTGGCCTTGCCGCTCCTCCCGCAGCTCCGCCCGCAGCCGCTCCAGCTCCCGCTGCAGCGCGGGGATGTCCTCCGGGAAGGCGGCGGGTGTCACGGCGGCCACGTCGCGGGCCACGGCGGCCTGGGCGCGCAGCTCCAGCAGCTCCTGCTCCAGCAGGCTCACCTTCTCCCGCAGCAGCTCCGCCTCGTTCTTCTTGCGCTGCAGCTCGTTCTCGCACACCTCCAGCTCCAGCCCCTTGGTGCGCAGGGCGCCCTCCAGGTCCTGCGTCTTCTGCTCCAGGCCGTCCAGCTTGCCCCGCGTGTCCTTCAGCTGCGCCCTCAGGCCCAGGATCTCGCCGGCCTTGGCGTTCACCTCCGTCTGGGACTCCTTCAGCTGCTGCTTCAGGAGGGAGATCTCCCCCGACTTCTGGCACACCTGCCGGGGACGGGGGAGGGAGGCAGAGTGCCGAGAGGTGAGTGTCCTCACCCAGGCACGGTGGGCTGGAGGGCTGTGAAAGCCAAGCCCTTCTCTGGGGGTTCTTTCATGCTTGCGTCCGGCTTGGTCTGTCTATATACCTCCCTCACCCCCAGTTCGGGCTCCAGATCCCAGTGCGCCCCCACTCAGCGCACCAGCCGCAGCTTGTGCAAATCAGCCATTGCCGTTGCATCTGCCCACTGCTAGCAGCTCTGTCACCCACCCTGAACACCCTGAACAGTACTGGCGTCTGTGCCGGCCAGATTTCTACCATCCATGCTACGCCCACACCCCCGACCTCACCCCTGCGCACACCCGGCCCTCCTCTCCCCTCTCTGCAGGGGCCCGAAGACTATGTCCTGCACCCACTGCTGTGCCCCGGTGACGAGCACCTCGCTGGCCCTGAGACAGAGCCCGTGCCTACCTGCCCAGTGATGACCCGGTGAGCTCTGCCCCAGCCCCTCCGTCACCAATTCTACTCCTGTCCCCACCAAAACTGGGCCGAGAGCAACGATGGGAACCAGAGCCATTGATCAGACCCTGTGTCTCTGGGGTCTTGGCCATTTGGGGTCACAGGCCTGGGCCAGTCTGGCTGGCTGTGTCTCAAGGCCTTACAGAAGGCACTCCTGGAACAAGACTGGAAGCCACCTTGACATTTCCTCACTTTCCCTCCCCCTTGGTCTCCAAGGAACACTGCCCCATCCCAGAGAAGATTCAGCCCCACCCATGATGCTCGGTTGGGACCAAGTGTATCTTTCCAAGGTCAAGTCCATATTCCTTTCATGAGGGTCGAGGTGCGGACTTGGCTTTGAGTCCCAACTCAACCACTTCCAACCTGGGTGATCCTGGATGTGTCAGGATGGTGGCAATGCGGGGCAGAGGTCACACTATTGGGAGCAAACCCTGGCTCTGATACCTAATATATATATATGTATATATATATATATATATCAGACCCTGGACTAGTCTCTGAACTAGCTGTTTCCATCATAACCTCTCCGTGCCTCAGTTTCCCTACCCGTACATTCAGGATTAGTAATAGTACCTACTTTACTGGGCTATTGTACGGAATAGAGAAGAGAACCTAGGGCTTGGCACTTAATAAACACTCTCTACATTATGTTTGTAACAACATATGTGTCATTATAAATTATTATTATTTGTCATTTTACTATATAGCCTGACTGGACAACCTGGGAACGAGGTCACAGGCATGTCCAGCTCAGCTCCAGATTGACGGGCAAAGCTGGGCGCCTAACGCCAGCATGCGCTATGCATCTCGGGCATGGCCAGGACCGTGGTGGGCATGGGGTCTGCTGTGACAACACTTAATAGTGGGTGGGGTCCCTTCCCTTGAAAGCAACTAATAAATTTTATGCTCTCTCGGGGCCTTGGGCTTGCGCAGACTCAGGCACTGCCTGTGCTGCTTTGGCGCCTCCGTGGGCAGATGCAGTGAGGCTGGGCCTGGGCTCCGGCTTCCCAGCCAGTGACCGGGTTAGGAAGTTCAAGTCTGGGGGCCACGAGGGTGCGGTGGGGAGAGTAGGAAGCTCAGAGCTAAGTGCTTCCCCAAAACAGTTTACCGGAGCCCCTTCTTTGGGCGGTAAAGCCGGCACTTCAGCCTCCCGTGCGGTTGGTGTTAGCGCACTATTGGCCGGCAGCAGGAGGAGAGGGAGGGATTGTCGCCAAACCCCGACCGCCCCGGCCCACGAGCCCCGCACGGCCTCACCTCCCACTGGGTCTCCTCCAGCGCGGGGCCGAAGCTGGTCTTCTCCCTCTCGTAGGACCTGAGCTTCGTCTCCAGCAGGTCCTGCTCCTTCATGAGGCTCTCGAGCTCCTGCCGCAGCTGCCGCTTCTCCTGCTGCAGCTGCAGCACCTGCAGGTGCAGCACCTGCTGCGCGCGCTGGCTCTTCTGCGAGGCCTGCTTCAGCTTGCCGCACCTGGGCTCCGCGCCCTCCAGCTCGTCCCGGCAGCGCCACAGCCGCTCCTCGTAGGCCTGGCCCGCGGCGAGCTCCTTCTCCTCGAAGCTGCGCTGCAGCTTCTGTAGCGCGCCCTCCCTCTCCAGCAGCTTCTGCTCCAGCTCCTGGATGGTGCACTCGTCCGTGGAGATGGGGGAGCGGACGCACGCGGGGCCCTTGTCCGCCTTGCTCGCGTGGCCCAGCTTGTTCCCGCCGTCGGAGAAGGACAGGGCCTTCAGGCTCATCATGTTGCTGTCCTGGAGGACGATGCCCTGGGTGATGTTGTGGGCCGAGCCTCCAAAACGGCTGGTGGGCCCCACGGGGGTGACCAGCGGGTCCAGCTGGTAGCTGCTGCTGGTGCTGTGCGTGGGCAGGCTGGACATGGAGTTGCGGCCGGAGTCGGACAGCGCCCCGGAGCACAGGCCGGGCTTCAGCTCCTGCTCCCTGGGCTTGTCCGGAGGGGCGGGGTGCAGCTGGTGGCTGGCGCTCTCGGGGGACGAGTGCAGGGTGGCCCCTGACCGTGGCAGCACGGGCTTGAAGGCTGTGGGCCTCGCCGCGCCCTTCTCGGAGCCCTGGGGAGGAAGAGGACCGGAGTGACCCTGAGCCTCCAGAGCGCCCATCCCACCTGTCCCTCCCCCGGGTACAAGCAAGTGCCTGCCTCGGCCAGCCGACCTCACGGAGCCCGTGTGGCACCCTGCCTGGTCGGTAGCCACAGAAGACGTTGCATGTTGCTGTGAAGCAGCCGAATATGGCCAATCTCTCTCAAGAAACAGAAAATCCTCTGTCCCTGGGGGATGTCCTTAAATGACGACCTGGGCCCCTTGTTCTAGGAAATAGTAACCTGCCACCAGCTTGTCCCAGCCCTCCTGGGTCTCTGTGTGGTGAGGGTTAGGGCCTTAGGCTGGACCAGCTTGGTGTCCTAGTATAGGTGACCCCTCTTCACCTCCACTGCCTCTCCCATTAGCCTGGAGCGGGAACGCTGACCACGGCCTCCTCACAGGGCTTGGGGCTGGGAGGGTCACTTGGAATGACAAATTCTTTTTTTAAAGCCTGATTTTCATTGGTAGAGCGCCTTGCAGTTTACAAGCCTTTTAGTTTGCAAAGCTGAAAGCTCTGTGCAAACATAGGGGGCCCTTTCCTAGTAAATCAAAGCGGTGGGTTCATTCCCCCAGGGCAGGGGCGGGGACTGAATAGGACAGTCATTTTCAGTGTCCACTGGTGGGACCCAGCGGGCTTGAGCTGGCCCAAGGGCTGGACTTGTGAGCACCCAGGAGTCTTTTGCCCTCACCTGTGCTAAACAGACGATAACAAAACCCCAGCCCTTATTCAGCCAAAGATGCTTCTGGGCCCTTGTCCTTCTGCTCGGTCCTCTGGGAGTCTAAACGTTCAGGTCACCACTGTCCCTGTGCCTTATGTTGCCCACCTCCCCCGTTCGTTCTCTCCTGCCTGTCTGCCCCACCCATCCCCGCCAGCGGCCCCCGCTTACCATGTCCAGCTGATTGGAGAAGGGCAGGAGCTTGGGTGGGGTGGACGGGTCAAAGTCCACCCCGGCCTGGCCCCCGAGGTCCCCACTGGACAGCGCCGTGTAGTCTGGGCGGTGGGAGCCCCGCGCCTTCTGGCTGACCTTGATGTAGAAGAAGTCTTCGCTCTTGCCCATTTTGGAGCTAGACTTGCCATGACCCGAGTCCTGGGAGAAGCCAAACTTCAGCAGCCCGTCAGAATAGCGATTGAGTTTCTTGAGGTGGGAGGATTTGCGCAGCTTGTACTGCGACGCCCGGCAGTGCTTGCTGTGGAAGCCGTGGCCGGAGATGAGGCTGCTGACGCTGCCCATGGTGGCTCGGGGCCGAGGAAGGGCTGGGCTGGGCGGGCGCCTGGAGAGGCTGCAGCGGCGGGGAGCAGTCCTGGCTCCGAGAGGGGACTGTGGTCATAGCAAGAACCTCACAGAGCTTGGGAGAGCCATGGGCCTGGAAGGAGACACAAGAGAGAAGTCAGCCTGGGACGGGGACAGTCACTGCACCGTCCTCGAGGGTGATTAAGGAGTAGTTATTCCGACTGCCGGATCTGGGCAGTAGAGAAATGCACGTGGGAAGCCCAGCTGTCTCCACTCCTGGGCCCTCGGTTCATTCGTCCCTTGACCATTAATTCAATAAACCTGAGAACTCATTCACGAGAGGGTCTGTTCTCAGCACTGCGGATCCAGCAGTGACTAACACAGTCACAACCTCTGCACGTCTGGGACTTACATTCTGTGTGGTGTGCATAGGCCATAAGCAAATCAGTGTCCACTGCAGCGTGCGATGCATGTGCCCTGGGGAAGCCAGAGCAGGGACAGTAGGACAGAATTCTGGGAGGTGGTTGTTGCATGCAAGGAGGCCTCTCTGTTAGAGTAGCATTTAAGAGACCTCAAGCTCACATGGACATCTGGGGGAGAGAGATTACCAGGAGTAGCCCCAAAGTACAAAAGCCCTGAGTCCCCGAGGCAGAGGGGGCTTGGGTGTGAGACCAGACAGGGACCAGTCTGGCTGAAGAATCTTTAGCAAGGTGGGCGCTAGCAGGCGCCAGATGCAAGGAGCCCGGGCGACTGCAAGGGCTTCGGCTTCGCCCTGTGTGAGATGAGGATCCCTGGAGGGCTACGAGCAGTGACACCTTGATCTGCCTTAGGCCGGGGAAGGTCACCCTGGCGCCGGGTGGACAAGCTGTGCAGGGGCCAGGTGGAAGCGGTGGGCCTAACCGGTGGGCCGGTTACTTGAGTGACTAACAGAGCTGGCCCACGGCAAAGCTGTGCAGCAAGTTTTAGATGTAATTTAAGGTGCAGCTGATAGGATTTGCTAAAGGATTGGATATGGGGAGTGAGGGGAGGAGAGAGAGAGAGAGAGGCATCAAAGATGACTCCAGCGTTTTCATCCAAGCAACTAGAAGCAGAAAGTTGCCACATTTATTGAGAAGCAAAAGACCACCGGAGGAGCCGGTTTAGGGTGAGGAGGGGGCGGAGAATGGGTGTTTGGTGGAAGACATTCCGCTGGCAAAGCCTGTTGGGCACCCCGGGAGTGGTGGGGAGTAGGCAGCAGGGAGTGTGGGCAGCTGCAGAGCTGCAGACTCGCGTGGCAAAGTTGCGCGTGTGTGGAAGTCAGCCGAGACCACATGGAATCACCGCAGAGCGAGTGCAGAGAGGGGTGTGGGGACTGGTGGGGCTTAAATGGAAGTCTCACCATATGCAGACACCAAAGCCAAGTCTATACAACTAACTCCAAAACTCACTTCCACTCAAGTGTTTGTCACTTAGACTTTGAGTCAACTGGACACCCAGGGGGACATACATTTACCTTCTTCCTCAACAAGTGGCCCCGCTCAAAGTTTTAGACCAAGAAAAAGACACAAAGGCAGAGTTTCTGTTTCCAAGGATCTGGTTGAGAGACAAGACAGCCGGCACTAACTTAGCTGAAAATGCAAGACTCAGGATTTGCTGAGTTAGGGCCAGTCGCCCTCTGCCCCCAGCATGTGTGTGGTTTTTAATATTTTCTTTCCTATAGAAGGAGCTGAAAGTTCTTACCCCCTCGTCTGCCCCACCTCTCCGACACCCTGGTGGAAGATGCTGTCTAGGCTGTTGGTCCCCTTGTTTCTGGCATTGTCCTGTACTCTTTCCTCCTGCCTCTCTGTCTGCGTGGTGCTGCGACCCGGCTCGTGCAGACCCTCTGTCCTTTGTGGGCAGCCGGGTAATAGAGAGGCGCTAGGCGGGAAGTCGGGGAACCCGACTAATTCTGGTTCTGCCTCACTCCTGCTCTGGGACACTCATTTCACATTCTGGGCCCCGCTGGCTGCTACCTGTGGCCGGCAGGGTTGGAGGTCCACAGGAGGGAATCATTAGGTGTCATTCATCAGACCCCAGACCCAGCGCACGCTGTACCTGCGTTATCACATCAAGCCCTCAGCAAAAGATCCCAGATTGGCCAATTTGTTTGTCACCTGGCATAAGATTCAACCTTTCAGCACCTCTATTTCCTTGGGTGTCAGATAAGCACAGTTGATACCAACTCACAGCTATCGCCAGGGTTAAATGGGATCTCACGTATATTTAATAAAAATGCCTGACCACAGTGAGGACAGTACGTGCTGCATGCATTGAAGCCAAAGTGCTTGCGAAATTATAGAGCACTCTGGGAAGATGGTAGAACTAGGTCCTCGCATGTCTTGAAATGAAAAGAGCAGGTCCTCGGCCAAGTGCGGTGGCTCACAGCTATAATCCCAGCACTTTGGGAGGCTGAGGCGGGAGGACTGCTTGAGCCCAGGAGTTTGAGACCAGCCTGGACAACATAGTGAGACCCTGTCTCTACAAAAAAAAGATTTAAAAATTATCTAGGCACATGCTGGTAGTCCCAGCTACTTGGTAACCCAGGGGTTGGAGGCTTCAGTGAGCTGTGATCGTGCCACTGTACTTCAGCCTGGGTGACAAAGAGAGTTTGTCTCTTAAAAAAAAAGAAAAAAAAAAAGAGCAGGTGCTTTAGGAAAAACTCCCCTCCCCCCCAATCTCCCGGTGGCACCAGACCTGCCTCTCTGCCTCCAGGAGGGCAGCTGGGGCTTGCAGAGCTGAGAGAGCCAGAGAGCCGTCCCCAGGCATCTGCTGGCTGGGGCTGGGGGCCCCTGGCTGCCCCAGACTGGTGGGCGGCCTGCCAGCTCCCCAGCAGAGCTCCCTCTGGGGCTGAATGGGGCACGTGTCCAGGGCTAATTGATCCCCCTTTTATGGCGACTCCCTGACTCCCCCTCTGCCCCGCCCCAGTACACACTGCTTCCCTTATCTGGAATTCCTCCCGGTTTGCTCCTCTAGATGAGGGGGGAAGGGTCGTCGGGGCCAGAGCTGGGGCAGGGGCGAGCCTTTGAACTAGTTAATCATCTCAGCCCATCTGCAAACCTCTGGAGCCTGCAGGGCTGCATGTGCAGGGCTCAATCCATATTTTCCGAGTGAACGGATGAATGGGAAAGAGGCGAGAAGGGAGGAGGGGGGTGGGGGGCGTGGGTGGTGTAAGGAGAGGCTGGGGCTGAGGTGCAGGGGGGAGCGGCTTGCTGGTGGGCTGGGAGCAGAAGCCCACGCAGCTCTCAATTAAGTGCACTTGGATTCCGTGGAAAGGCAGAAAGTGAAAGGGAAATCGCTGGCAGGCTGAGTCATTCCATCGGGGTGAACAATCGGAAGCAATTCCGCTTCCCACTGCTCGGGAGGAATCAAAAGCCACTCTGCCTGGCAGCCTTTTGTGTGCGGTTGTCGCTGCACTGAACCTTCCTCCGTCCCTGTGGGCAGCTCGTGTCTTAGCAGCGCTGATTGACATTTCTCCCCGGGAACAAGATTACCCACCAATCCCAACCTGCCCTTCCCCCTTCCAAAAATAAAGCCACAGTTACATGCAAAGCTCATGCAAATGTAACCCTGCTGCTGTTTGTGCAGGAGTCAGGCTCATCTACATTTGTGGCTTGGGCGCCACCAGGCACGGGGCCCCAGCGAGCTGGGCAGTGCCCAATGAAGGGAGCCATTTCCAAAGACCTGTGACTCAGATCCAAAGTGGGGGAGTGGGGGAGATCTCCAGAGGAGGGCTGGGTATCTGGCTAGACTCCCTCACTTGGACAGACAGACTTAACAAACGCAGGACCAGATAAAACTTGGGAGGCCGGAACGTCAGGGGCAGAGGCCCCCTTGCCTGCCAACCCCTCAGAAACTCAGAGTGAGGACTAAGACCTCCTGGAAGGTGAATTCTGAGTCTGAGTGGTGGAGGGTCAGAACCAAAGGGGCCTTGGACAGGGACTGAAATATAAGCTTTACCTACTTACCAAATTGGGGGCTGCCTGAACTTGCCTGGGAGGCCAAGTTCAGGTTCAGTAGGGAAGAGCCTGTGAAAAATGAGCCGTGGCAGCCTGGGCGTGGGAAGGGGAGTGGGGACGCGCTGTTAGCTCCCTGGCACAGTCCCAAAGTTGGTACCTGATTGGCCTTTGGCTCATCAGACAACCAAATGTCACCAATGGGATGGGAGAGATCTCAGGTTCCCTCAGGATCTCTGACTCTGGGTTGCCTTTGCAGAGCCCCCTTTCCCAAATTTTGACCTTCACTGTCCCCAGCTCCACACTGTGGTGCTGTTCACTCCCCAGCCCAGGCTCCTCCATCAGGAGGAAAGGCGACAGGTGGGCTAACTCTCCGGCCCATCCCAGGAGCCAGGGAGGGGACTGGCAAGGCAGGCTCCTGGCCACCGTGCACCCTCGAGAAGAGAGAGGGCGCTCGGGCCCCCTCAGTGGCACTGCAGAGGCCACCACCGTGGCACTCCACCTGTGCCAGAGGCCCTTCCTGGGAGGGCAGGGCCAGGAGTCCCAGGTAGTTGGTGCCAGATCGCAGAGGGAACAATAGAACGGAGAAAAGCTTTTAAAGCCAGAGATGCTTCAGTGCTCCAAAGAGGTTGGGTGACTTGCGCAAGGCCACACAGCAAGGCAGGAACGGAGCAGGGGTCAGAAACCTGGCCTCCTGGCGCCCTCCCCAGAGCTCTGCCCACTGACATCTTTCTTGAACAATAGAGCAGGGAGGAGGAGGGTGGAGTGGGACTCTCTCTGTGCTGAGAGGCATTGCTTTAAAAATACTTTTGTCAGACCAAAGGTGAAGCCAAGTCCCCCACCCTGCACCCCAGCAGCCCGAGACTTTGATGACATCACCAGCCATAAACAGGGTCTGTTGATGAGTGATGAGTGCTGTCTTTTCATGGAAAATCAGTGGCAGATTGGAGCACATAAGTTTGAGGGGGGCAAGGGTGTGACAAGGGATGGAGGTGGCATGACAGAGTGGGGAGAAGCAGGCAGAGTGGAAAGCCCCCTACCGGCTGCAAGACCCCTGGGAGGGCTCTGCTTTGGGCAGGGAAGAGGGAGACAAAAGGCACAGACTCCTCCAGGAAGTGGGCAGATGTGGGAGGGTGGGAGAAGTGGGGAGGACACACAATACAGGGCTCCTTCCCACCGCCTCGCTCCACCCCCATCCTCCCACGACCCGGCTCTCCTTTTATACCCACCGAGTGTGTCCAGTGTGTGTGTGTAGGGGTGCAGGCAGGTAGTGTGGGGAGACCTGGTAGATTCCAGGCTCAGAATGTGATTGGGATCAAGGAAGTCCTGGCAGAGAGCATAGCACAGATCCCGACTCCGGGTGCTGGGGATGACCTGGCGTGGTGTGAAGAGTTCAGCGTAGTCCTTTAGGGAGGGAGGCTTTGGGTGCTGGGTGCCATCTGTGTGCGCCCCCAAGTGTGCTTCTGGGAGCTCAGTGGCTTGGGGCTGTCTGTCGGGAGTCTGTGTGCACAGGCCAGGAAGCAGGAGACCGCCCCCGACGAGTCTCTACCCGTCCCGAGTCAAACCTCTCTCAGTACCCTTTGAAGTGTCTGGCTGAGGAATTCTGACTCCTGTGTCACCTCTGCCCTGATTTCCCAACCTCTTGCCGCCTCCTGCTGGGCTCACATCCAGCGCAGGCGCCTCGGAGCCTCTGCTGGACGCCCAGCGACCCCACGGCCCCACGGCCCCGACAGTGGGATAATCAACCTCTTGTCAGAGGCCCAGGGCTCCAGCAGAGCTGTCCCCCAGCTGCCACCCAAGTCCCTGAGAGCCTTCTTGATGAGGGTTACCAATGGGCAGGGCCAGAGGCAGATATAGAAGCTCTCAAGAGCCACGTGGAGATGCCGGGACATGTGAGTCACTGCAGCTCTGGTCCCGAACCTCCTTGCACTTCCGACCCCAGCACTGCTGAATGTCTGTGGTTTCCCAAAGTGCCATCCTGGCCTCTCAGTGCACCCGCTCTTCCCTCTGCTGGGAATGACCTCCCCTGACCCATCTGTCAAACCTTTGCCATTCTCCAAGCCCTGCGTCCCCCTCTGCCTGCCGCCTTGTCCCTTGCAGAAGACTTCATCTCTGCAATCCAGAGAGAAGTCAAATCATTGGCAGGAAACTCCCTCAATTCCCTGAACTCATAAGCCTGCAATCAAAGTGACGGCTGCCTCCTCTGTGCCTGTCACTGTGAAATGCAATAGAAGTCTGTTCTCACATCAGGCGAATCCTTCCATCCAAGGCACGATTCCTGTCAACCCCGACATCCCAGGGGTCTTGCTCCAAGACTAATGTTCTCTTCCTTCTATTTCCTTGAGTTCCAGCTTTCTCTTACTCTCTGGACCCTGAGCATTGAAACATGCACAAGTCTCCCAATTCTACAACAACATACGAGCTCCAGAACGCCATAATGCCCTCCAGGAACCGTCGTCTCTCCTCTTGTTCCCAGCCCGGCTTCTTGAGAGAGAAGGCCATGCTCACTATTGACACTCGCTCATTTTCTACTCATTCTTCGAGCCACAGAAGGCTGGTTTCTGTCCCCACTCATCCACCAGACCTGCTCTTCGGGGATGTTCCAAAATCCAGTGGACCTTCTCAGTAATTATCCAACTTGACCTCTCAGTTACTCCATCTTTTTTTCACTCCAACCTTTTGAGAACACTGTTTCCTAGGCCCACAGGATGCTCTGATCTCTTGGCTTCCCTCCTGCTCTCCTGGCTGCTTCTCCGTCACCTTTGTCTCATTCATTCCTTAAGTGTGGATGCTCATCTGTGTTCCGCCTTGAACCCTGTCCTCTGCTGCTGCTCTGCCTAAGCCTTCCCCATGGCTCCAGCTGCATCTACAAGGGGATGATTTTCAGATCTGTGCCTGCAGCCCAAACCTCTCTCCTGAACTCTTGACCTAAACATCCGCCTGCTTTCCCCTCGGAGGGGCCCCCACATCTCACACTCGGCACGTCCACAGTGGAACTCACCTTTCTCTCTCTTCTTTGTCATTATTCATCTGCCCCAACGCACCCCTCCTTCTGGGCTCCGTAGTCTCAGAGAACAGCACAGCCGTGGGCAAGCCAGAAACCTGCCCCCAAGAAACCTGCCCAAGTCAGGAACGATCGATCCCTTCTCCTCCCTCCCCACCTGCTTCTGGTCAACACCAAGTCCCATCTCATTTTTGGTTTTCCTCAAAACCAGCATTTCCCTGCAACTCCACTGGCTCTGTTAGTCTAAGTTGTTATCATATCCCTTGGGATATTAATACATACGTTATTTGCTCTTTTCCTAGTTCTGCCAAGGATACCCTATTGCCCAAAGACTAAAGTCCAAATTCCCTGACGTAGCAGAGGAGGCCTTCAGGACCCGGACTTTGTTTATCTCTGTATCTTCACGTTACACGGCACCACTGCTTCTCCTTGGCCCTCCCTCTATGCCGGCTGACTGGGCTTCTGCAGGTCTCTCGTTCCTCTTGAGGCCCCTGCCCCAAGTTTTCCCATGCTGCTCCCTACGCCCAAGCCCCTGGGACTTCGCTGAGACGGCACTTCCACTGAGCAGCCTCCCTGTGCGTCTGCCCGGCACCCTCTGCCTGTCGTTACAGCGGCATTAGTCACACCGTAGCACAGTTCGTCTTTATTCAGAGCTCCTTCTCAGCAGACTGTAAGACTGTTTTATCCCACTTCCAGCACAGTGGCTGGCCCCCGGCTCCACACGTGCCGGTTGCATGAATGGATAGGCCTGTGTTCATAAATCTTCTTCTATTTAATGGTGCACGGGTTCCGCGAGCTTCCCTTTCCTAACGGCGACACCACGAAACACTCTACACAGTGGGTGTTCACAAAGGTCTTCATCCCTAACCCCCGCCCGGAGCACAGCGGTGACAATCTCCGCCTCAGCATGTGACAGAGAAGCCTTCTCCGAGTGGGCACTCGCGCCTCAGTGGCACCCCTGTGGGCTGCATGTGTGCTGGAGTCTGCGGTGTTGGACCTTCCTCCTGCGGAGAGGAGATCAGGGCTGAACGATGTGACGTGCTGGGGTGTAGGTGTAGGTGTGTGCACTGCAGTCGGCACTCCTGGAGGTGCTGGGCTTTCCTGCACGCCAAGCTCCACTCTGTGAAGAGAATTTGGGACGCACAAAGCAACCACCTGTCCTGATTTGCCTGGGACTGTGGGAATTCCTGGGACGGGAGGTGTCAGTACTAAATCATAGGCAGAGTCCCAGCAAAGCCGGGATAAGTTGGTGGTCCCACCTAGGCTGGAAGTTGGGATTTGTACAAACGAAGATTAAATTAGTTCTCTGTGACCCCTTGACCTGACCCTTGGTCCCTCCCTGAGTGGCTCCCTGGAGCAATGTGATCAAAAACGAAGATAAAGTGGCTGCCATGTAGTGTCTCAACAGGGCTACCTCTCAGGGGTGTGACCCTGGGCTCCACACATAATGTGGGGAGCAGAGATCTAAGGGGATATGGGAGGAGAGGGAACCCCAAAGGGTGAGGGGCAATCTTTCTGCAGTGGGGAGAGGAGCAGGAGGAGAAGGGTGGAGGGAGAAGGATGGAACATGCTCATGCTGGGGGGACCACAGGGAGGGACCAGACTGGGGCTCCACCGTGATGTAAATGGAGTGACTGGGCGGGGGGGGGCGGTGACAGTGCCTGCAAAAGCAGCAGTGCCGGCTGAATGCAGAGCTTGTACCGCAGCTGCTGGTTACGAGGACCTGATTTCTTCTGTGTGGATGTCGCATGCCGGGGTGAGCTGTTATGAACTGAGAGGAGTCCTGGTTTAGCAGCAAGGAGGTGTGTGATTGAGTGCACTTTAGCACGGGTAGGAGACATCCTGGAGCCTGCAGAAATGGAGGCGGCTTTCGGGGACTGGAGCACATTTTAACGGGAGGAGAAGTCTGTAAAGCTAGTAGCCACCTACCTACATCCCGTTACCACCACCTCCAAAAAATAAGAAAAGGAAAGAAAAGAAAATGTATGAGGCCTTCAGGTTATCAAGAAATAATACAATCCTGGGATAAGATTTGTTTTGTTGTATTCATTCATTTTAAGATACAATGGCTTAATGAATGGATAACTGTGATACATTGTAAAATATAGATCTGGTCTTCTACCGACCCCATTTCTTGGAATAGGACTCCTAAAATCCTTAGAGTCTCCAAAGTCATGTCTTTTTGCAGCTAATGGCTGACTGCTGGCTGGCAGCCTCTGGGGGAGTAGCGTCAGGATGGGGGCTGGTCAAGGCAGGATTGGAAAGTCCCAACTTCCGGGGAAGAGAGGGAGCTGAAGGTGACATTCATCACCAATGGCCAGAGGGTTGAGTTGATCAAGTCTATGTCACGAAGCCTCCATAAAAACCAGAAAGGACAGGGTTGGGGAGCTTCTGGATAACTGAATGTACGGAGGTTCCTGGAGGATGGGGTGCCAGGGGAGGGCATGGAAGCTTCTCACCCCTTCTTCCATGCGTCCTCCTACCCATCTCTTTATCAATAGCCTTCGTAATACCCTTTATAGTAAACCAGTAAACATAAGAGTTCGGTGAGCTGTACTAGCAAATTAATCAAACCAAAGGAGGGGGTGATGGGAACCCCAATTCACAGCCAGGTGGCCAGAAGCAGCGGGTGAAACCACCTGCTGAAACAGTCTCCAGGTAGACAGGGTCAGAATCGGACCGAGCTAGGGGACACCCAGCCGGCGCCTGCTGCAGAACTGACTGCTCACTCGTCGGTGGGGACACCCCACACACTGGGCCACAGGAGGCTTCTGTGTTGACAGTTGTGGTGTGAGAACAGAGGAAAAGAAGTCTGTGTTTTCTTCCACTGAATAACTATTAAAGATGTTCCCAATTCTGGACACCAGGATTACGGGTAAGGACATAAGGCTGTTATTAATTTCATCAGGGCAACCCGAGAAAGAAATGGTTTAAGAACTGAGCCTTTAACTGCGGCTTTTCACTCTGGAGGGTGCTCTGTGAGTCGGAGGGAAGATGGTGCCTAGCAACCAAGGCTAGGCAAAGGGTCCCAAAAGTCCCCTTTTCTCTGTTTCTATCCACCATTGAGCCAAGAGTCTGAGGCAAGGTCCAAAACCACAGGGTTTGCCAGCATTCTGGCCATTTACCGGGGGGGCTGTCTGTGTCTACTGCGGCGTCTAGCTGGGGGCAGAGTTTGGGGGTTCTGCAGCCAGAGAACGTGTGAGGGATCAGCCCCATCGACTGTGAGCACCTTGGGACACTTGCTCACCACTGTATCACTCAGCACAGTGCCGGGCACACAGCTGGAGCTCAATAAGTGCTCATTGAATGAATGAATGGGCTTCCCGCCTCAGGTCTCTGCTAGCTCAAACAGATTTTCCATATTGCAGCAGCTGGAAGTTACCTTTCTAAAACACAGATCTACTTGCTTCAGGTTGAGGTCCTTTTCAGCCTCTCCTTTCTCGAATAATTGTCCTCATTCATTCCTCAGTGACATGTATTCAGTCCCTGCAGTACATTCATGACCCTCCGTGCCCTGGGTCCCAAGCCCTCTTTCCAGCTCTGTCTGCCCTTCCTCTCCAAATACCACTCAGCACACGATGCTCTCAGAGCCTTGCCCAGGCTGTTGGCACAACCTGTAATCTCTTTCACAACTCGGCCCCATGTCCTCAGCCTTTAGCTTAGGAAAACCCATTCTTCAAGGCCCAGCTCACATATCACTTCCTCGGAGAAGCCTTCCTGAGTTTTCCTTGCTGCTTTTTGTCCATTATTTTACAACAGGGGGCCTGAAACTCTAACAGCACTGGTCTCTGTGTCTTAAGTAGCTTGTTTTTGTCCATCCTCTCTGCTCACCTTTGGGCTTCTTGAAGACTAACACTTTTGTTTGTCTCTGCGTACCCAGGTAAACAACTGTTCAAAGAAGGAGGAAGGGAAGCCAGGGAGGCTCCCAGAGTTTGGAAGAAGTATTGGCAGGTTACTGTTAGGGAAATAAAAAAATGGCAGACACTTAGCTATTTGCCTCAGAAATTGCTGTGAATTTCCTTGTCCTGATTTAGCTTCCATCCCAAGAAGTAGGATTGCTATTGAAGGACGGAGGAGGGAGGAAGGAGCCCCTGGGCCGTCCCCCAATAAAGGCCATAAAGGCCATAAAGGCTGCCGTGAAAACACTCTCATTCCCTCAGGCACGCCCCACCCCACCGCCAGATGAGGTTGGATTTCCCTCCTCTTCTCAGTTCTTTCTCTCCGAGCATTGGCCCTGATCTTAGAGCGGCCCACAATGAGGGTGCACCCTTCCTCCTGCTTTCATCTGCCCAGTAATACCAATGCTTGGCGGGGCTGCGGCTTCTTCTGCAGCCCTGTTCTGTGAGGCGTAAAAGTCCCCTCTCGTTTTCTCGGTGTAGATGGTGTTCCCGCTGGCAGCCTTCCTCGGGAGTTCACTTGTCACTCGGGCCTCATGAAAGGCCCCCTTACAACTTGCTCATTCACTGTACCTCATTGTCCCTGCCCATTCATTGGCATTCATGGGGATAATTCCTCCCGCTGCCACATGCACCGAGGCGCGTGCACATGTGTTCAGTCCCCATGTCCCATTAGCAGTGAGGACACTTGAAATAAAGGGCGGCATCGCCTGAATGCAGAGCTGCCCTCCCCTCTAATGGCCGGGGAGTCGATTGCACTAATGTTATTTCAAGAAGTATCGGGAGAATTGGTGGCGGCTGCAGAGCACTGGGGGGAAAGGGGCAGGGGGTGGTCCCGGCAGCGATATCACTCCAGACAGACGCCACTCATCCCCTCTGGTCCTTCCCAGAACCAGCCCTTGCCAAGCTGCGCTCCCCACCTTCCTCCTGGCTACTAGCCCGGCATTCGAGGCTCTCCAGTACCTCCCAGACTTACCTTCTACCTCCTCCCCGCACTGAATTCTGCCCCAGCGAGCCAGTTCCGCTCCTGTGATCTTGAACTCTCACTTTGCTTATATATTCTTTCAAATCATTGCTTGGGGGCTGGGGAATTGCAATGGCAGGAAGAACAGCTGTTCTCCCTGAGCAACTCAGCAAAAACAGTGTTTGTCAACATTTTTTAAGATAATGGTTAACAAGATGATTGTTAGGACGATGAAAGTCCGAACTTGAAAGTAATTAGAGCAAGCAGGGCACAAGGAAGACCGTGACAGGAGATAAGAGAGAAAAGAGTTGGGGAAGGATGGTGCCATCATTGTAGCCCATCCAGGGACCCACCCCCAAAGTATAGTCCCTGGCTGCCCCCAGACCCGAACTTCTCCCCTGAGTACCGAAATCCCACAACCAGGCCCTCCAAGACCCACTCCAGTCCCGCCCTTCCATGAGGGTGGCCTTCCCTGGTTGCCACCAGGTGCACAATCCTTCAGTGCCCATGGGCTTCCTGGCAATGCCCTCACGGGCACTTACAAGGCCCCTTCATGTTCACATATCGGAACTACTCAGACAAGATGTCAAGTTTCAGGCAGGAAGAGGTGGGGCTCGTGCCTCTGTTACCCTCCAGAACACCCGGTGAGAAAGGTTCACACCTGAGCAGGTGAGAAACGTTCACACCTGAGCAGCTGCTCTCTGAACTTGCTGGGCCTCTGGTCCAGCGGATGCAGGTTGATGTTTGCTTGCCTGATGAAAACAGGACACAGTAGACTGTGTCCTCTCCCGGGACAGATAGGACCTGGTGGGCAGTAGCTCCTGAACATCAGGAACATTTTGTAACCAAAGGAGCAGAGGCTCTAAGGTCAGACAGATGAGGATGGCAACGCAGCTCCGCCCTGACTACCTGTAAGGCCCGCTGCTTGATGCTTTGAACTCCAGTTTTTCTTTTTGTATTTGTAAGTTGTAGATGAGTTTCTCAGCCTGGGCATTATTGACAAACTGGGCTAGATGATTCTTTGTTGTAAGGGGCTGCCCTGTGTACGGTGGGGAGTTTAGCAGCATCTCTGACCTGTGCACAATATATGCCAGTTGCACTCACTGCCCCCTCCCACCAGGTGTGACATTTAAAAAGTATCTCTTTTACACATTGCCAAATTACTCCTTTTGGGGCAAAATCTTTCCCAGTTCAAAACCACTGTTATAAACACTTTGGAGATGTTCTGAAGATTAGAGGATGTGATAGTTCATGTAAGGTGCCTGACCCACTATCTAGCATACATGAGTAGGTGCCAATAAATGTCAGTCCCATGTAAAATTTAAAGAATAGAATTTTTTTAGAATAGAATAGAATAGGGCAGTTTCCAGCTCCATCCTCACCCTCCATCCTCACCCTCCAGGTGGGAGCAGAAGGGGGCTGGAACCGGGCTGACCCTAGGAGAAAGAGCTCTGGAGAAGTTGTCCCACCCCAGTGACATCTCCAGTGGCTTTTCTGGTCTTAGGACTGAAAAAATGGAGACATTTCATGGATGCTCAGATGTGTTCTGGAATTGTCCAGTGCAAAAGGGGTGTTGTGGATTGCTACGGTCTGAATGTTTGTATCCCCCCAGAATTCATACGCTGAAACCTAATCACCAAGGTTCCAGCACTAGGAGGTGGGGCGTTTGGGAGGTGATTAGGTCACCAGAGTGGAGCCCTCGTGAATGGGATTAGCGTCCTTGTACAAGAGACCCCAGGGAGCTGCTTTGTCCCTTCTACCCTGCGAGGACACAGCAAGAAGGCACCTTCTACAAACCAGAGAGCAGGCCCTCACCAGACACTGACTCTGCTGGCGCCTTGATCTTGGACTTCTCAGCCTCCAGAACTGTGAGAAATAAAGTCCTGTTGTCTACAAGCTATCCCATCCATGATATTTTTTTACAGCAGCCTGAACAGACTGAAGTCTGTTCTGGAGGCCCAGAGAGGGACACAGCTTGAGCAGCTTACACGGAGAGCCCTTTGCAAGCAGACAGCCCATTTCCACTCAGCTCTTCCTCCACACCTGGCTGTTCTGGGGAGACATATGGCCCGATCTGGAATACGGGTTATGCAGAGTCGCGGTTCATATCGCAGGGAGAGAGGGTGGGAGACACTGCCGAGATGTCAGCTTGGCTGCGGCACAGGAAGGAAGGACTCGGGTCTGCAAGCCACAGAGGAGAGACTGCCCGGCGATGCCCACTGCACATCTGGCCTGAGCAGCTGCAATGCTCTGCCTGCCCTTCAGGCCCAGGATCAATGAGGATCTTCCCAGTTCACAAATGGCTCTTCCATCAGAGGCAAAGCCAACTGCATATAGGGAATCTCAGAGTTGCCCAAGCTACATACACCCCTCTTTTTTGATGGCGGAGTCAAAATGGCAATGAATTAGAGATCAGGGCTCCTGGGCTTGAACTTGGCCTTCTGGGCCATGACTAGTTGTGTGGTCTTGAGTGAGTCATTCTCTCCGAGGCTTCATTTTATTGTCTGCTCATGGGCAGCTTCATAACTGCTCTTTCCAATACAGATGTTTTGAAAGGCTGTGGTCAGATCAGTGACCAAACATGCTTTGAGAAGAGAGAAAGGATTGTTGGTGAATGTCCACCACCAAGTCCAGCCTCGTGTGGAGGGAGCACAGGCCACGCCAGAGCCATTTCAAAGGGAGTCACCGGCTCACAAAGGACACCTTCTGTGCAATCCCATTAATAAAACGTTTAAAAAGAGGAAAAAATGATGACATCAGGATGGGGAGTGGCAGTGATTGGCAGAGAACACCAGGAATTTCTGGGCTACTTTTAATGCCCTATCTCTTGGCTTTGGTTCTATTTGTATGAAAATTTTGAACATTCATTTAACTATTCATCCATGACGTGTGCACATTCCTGTATGTATATTTTACTTCAATACATGTTTTATCTTTTAAAAATTCTCTCAATAATGCTACAAGGTGGTTCTATCTGCCCAATTGACCAATGAGGATACGAGGCTCAGAGAGGACAGGGAAGGTGGCTGGTGTCACATGGGAATGAGAGGCAGAGCCAGGATTGAAACCCACGCTTGCGTGAGTTCCTAAACACCATCTCCCGACTTCGCGTACAAGTAGCCCAGTTCCTCGCTGAGGCTTTGAGTCCACAAAGGTGGGTCTCTACTCCTATGTCTTTGCAGTTAGCACAGTGAGGAGAATGGAAGGCCCAGCGGAATCTAAACTCTCACCCACCTGCCCTTCCTCCCCCTGCCTTTCCCTCCTGGCTCTAGGGATGGTTCCTGAGCTTGTCCTGGCTCGAGACCCTGCCTCCCTGCTGGGCAGAGCCTGTGCCACCTTCAGGGCAGTGGGCTGCAGCAGTGCTTTAGGGGGAGATGTAATGCTGTGCTAGCTCCTTCCTCGCCCGCAGCCCAGCCCACCTGCCGCTGTGCCGCCACCAGGCAGGGCTGGGGGTGCCCCACTCAGAGTGCTCTTGGCTGAGGTGTGCATGGGGTCTCGACTGTGCTGTCTGCTCAGCTCCCAGCGCCCTCTTCTCCCGGGGGTGCAGTCCTCACTCCTCCCTCGCCATCTCAGCCCAGCAAGCTCCTTCTCCTTCCCAAAGAGGAGCGAAGCTTTCCCGGCGGCGTTGGCAGCTCCCGCAGCAGGCCTGGCCTTCCTGCTGTCTCCCTCCCTCCTCCACACAGCTGGGGGATTCTTAAATCACCGCCTCCTCCTCCTCCTCGCTGGAGAATCAGGACCTGGATGTTGTCAGGAGCCTGTGCAAAGGCTGCCTGCCAGCCTCCCACGTCTCAGGAAGGGGGTCGCCACTGCCTGGAGACAGCCTACCTCCCCTGCCATCTCCTCGGGCCACAGGCAGTGCCCAAGGTGAAGCAGCAGTGCCCCGTCCCTGGGATGTCAAGCAGGGGGACAGAGCCTCTTAGGCTCCCATTCGCTGAGTGTTTCCTGTGCACTAGGTACTGGACCATGCATGACCCACGTGTGATCCGGTGCAAGCCTCACCCCCACCCCGTGACGGGGCACTGTGATCACCTCCATCTGACGGAGGCAGGAAATGAGGTTTTCTACCTGGCCAGCAGCAGTCCTTGGCTTCACAGCTAGGCTGTGGTCAACAGTGCTCCGGCGACACATACTGTGCCACTGGGCAGCAGGTCTTCCCACCACTGTGCCCTCTGTCCCCTCAGCTTCCCTGCTCCTGCAGACCCCACCCCACCTCTCCCCCCAACTCTGCGCCTCCTCCACCTCCCTCCGCTCCGTAATCCCTTAATTTAACCCCTTTTCCCTGTCTCGGGCCGCTGCTGCCCACCCTCCAAGCTTCCGTTTCCTTGTCCGTAAACTGGAGCTAACAGTAGTACCTACCTCACAGGGCTTCGTAAGGATTGAGTAAAATTTTATTTGTAAAAGAAGGATACAATTAAGAGCTTAATAAATGGCAGCTGGTTTCTTTTTTTTATATATGGGACTTAGCAACCAGACACCTGGATTGCTGGGGCTCAGACTCTCCATATATTTTTCCCCAACTTCTATAGGGCCCTGGGCTCTATCTCTCTGCTTTCCTTATCTAAAAAACTCTAATCTCTAATCATGTCCATTTGGGGACTTTGGCGATTAGGTTTAGACAAAAGATTAGTAATCAGGTATCAATTTTTTGCAGGAATTGCTCTTAAAGTACATGGAAATCACTCATTTGATAAATGGATTATGAACTGGGGGGGGGTAGGAAAAAAAAGTCCCCAGAACAAAGCCTGCCACGTGGGAGGAACTCAATACACTCAAGGGGCAGCAGCCAGAAGCACTTGAGCGGACCTGACAGAGCAGCCCTAGCCTCCCGCCATGGTGACTGGGGGTGGGGTGGTTCCAGTTGGAGCCATCTCCTCTTCCCCCTCTGCATCCGCCAAGACAGCCCCAGGCGGTAGGTGCCATGTGGCCTCCAGGGCTCAGCCACATTCTACTGCCTCCTTGAGGAGGACTAAACACAAGCACCTGCCGGGCGTCCTTTCCACCTGGATCCAGGGAAAGGCGGGAGGAGGACAGAGTGGAGGAGTCACCTCCGTGGCTTGGGTCAGGAAGAGCGAGTGAGAAATGGCACAGGGACTGGAGTGCCCCTCAGCGATGCTCAGGCTCACACTAGATCCGGGACACTGATCCCCCCCCCCCCCGTGACTTTCTGGCAGGAGAAACCTGCAGAGCCGCCACCCTTGGAAACCAGACTCTTCCCCCTGGAGGCGCCCTTCTAGCACTCGGAGTGGAAAAGGATTTGCCGGCAAAGGCTGAGCTCCCGAAAGCCCTTTCTGATCCTCAGGAGAAGGGGGCCAAGCAAACAGGTCCCGATCACGGGCGTCCTCCTGCCATGCTCTCCCCGCAGACCCCTGAACCGGCTGCCTCGGAAGCACAGGGCTGGGCAAAGCCGGCAGGTCCCAGAAGAGCCTCACCCCTCCTAGTCCCTCAGCTGCCGTGCTCAGGCAATGGAGATGAGACAGCCCTCAGTCCCTGGCAGAAAAGCGGATGGTGGAGCAGAGGGAGAGGAGAAGGACTCTGGGTTTGTGTTGCCACCTCTTTAAGTCTCCTGTCCTGGGACGCACCTCCCTAGGCCCCCTCCGGGTGGAGACACATTGAGCAGAGACCACATCCTGGCACCATTATTTCTGACTGTTGGCAGGCTTCCCTAGAAGCATTTTATGCCAACGAGAGTGAGGCCTAATTCCAGGCTGCCGTGTGTGTTCTTTAACAAGTTCCACATCTCTCGCCAGCGTCTGAATCCCCGCAGCAAGGTCAAGTGGGAGTTTAATAGCCTCCCTGGCACTGTGCGGAGGGCAGCCCTTTGAACTCCGTGTCTCCAACCCACAGGTGGGAGGTTCCCACCACCCGTAATTTAAAGGGCTAGGATTGCCTGGAGGGAAATCCCACGGCTCCCTTGGGTCCTAGGCGGCTTTCTGAGATCTTTGGGAGCATTCCTAGTTCTAGAATCAGCTCTGTAACCGAGCTAGCGCAAGTAACACGACATCCCCACTCCCAGACAGTCCCACAAGTCATGCGAGCCCCGTGCTGGGGGAGACACTGCCCTCCCCCCGGTAGAAAACAACATGCTAGAATGGAGGCATCGTCTACAGCCGTGCCACCCTGAACACGCCTGAACTTGTCTGACCTTGGAAGCTAAGCAGGGTCAGGCCTGGTGAGTACGTGGATGGGAGAATGGAGAAATCGCTGGGCTTTGCTAATGCAGATTGTAACGTCAGACTGGAGCTCTAAGAGCTATGTCTCTCGACTCCTGGGCCACACCACTAACAGGCAAAAGTTTCTTCCACTTGAAAAAGAGACAAAGCGGAGAAGGATGGCAACATGCAGCTTTGGGAAGGTGCACTAAATGCCAGCCTGCTCGTTTCATGTGGGAGGACTCATCTATGTGTCCCTGGTGGGGAACGCGTGTCCAAAACAGAATCAGCTTCTTGGCCCACCCAGGCTGCCCCCAACTCATTTCATGCCGTTTAGGCAGAATAAATGCTTCTCCAGTTTTCCAGTGTGGAATGAGACTCTTCAACACGTCTTGTGCAGTCTCCCGTGGGAGACTCAGGCAGACCTGTGTCCTCTCACATCTGTGCAAGCCCCATAAACTGAACAGAGAGAGAAGTTTCATTTTATTTGTTTTTCTTCCTCCTCCTTTCCTGACCTTACATGCTACATAATCCAGAAAATGATCCAGATGGGAAAGACATTGGCTTTGAAGCAGGAGGCAGGAGGAAGGAAGAGGAGAATTAACTCTCTTTCTAGCCAGTCGTTCACCCTGGGGAGAAATCCTCCTCCCCCTCAGTCCGCTCCCCACACTGGCTGGAGATGGCGCTGTAGGGTCCTTCCCAGGGGAGGAGGGAAGCCCAGCCCTCTCCCCTCCTCTGCTCCGGCCTGCACACACATCTGGCACAATCTGAGCAAGAGATCTGCTTTCAGCGCTGGGTGCCGACCTCAGGACATTCAGTGATGTCACACTCATCTGTTCTACGTAATGTCATAGGCTATTTTAATACAGTCAAATTGACAACATAGATGGAAGATGCAGGTGATGCAGGTGGAAATGACTCCCTCCCATACTGTGTTGTCACAGCCGCCTGCTTTGCCAGACTAAGTGGATAAGAAGGTTGTTGCCACAGGCAGCACTGCCTGGCCCCAGCGTCATCCCTCACTGTCCCCTGGACACCTGCTCTTGACCCTCCTGCACAGGCGACTCACCTCATGCCCAGTTTCCTCCCCTTGGAGCTGACGGGAAGGGGCGAGACTCACATAAACCGAGTTCCTACTATGTTTCCCGTGCTTTTACTTATATTGGCTCGTGTAATTTTCATAAAAATTCTATATGAGACACAACATATTTTACAGATGAGAAAACTGAGGCTCAGATAGGCCAAGTGACTTGCCTGATGTCACATAGCTAGTAGATAGCAGAGCTGGGATCTGAACACTGGCCGATCTGATTCCAAAATCCATGTTTTTGCCACTGTGCACTCCCAAACTTGTTCACGGGGCTGACACACAGGAAAAACACCATGCCTCGCCTTGAGGACTTACCTGCTGTCTCTCGCAGGGCTGTAGGTTGCTGCCCAGGTGAGGGTGAACTCCTTGGGGAGACTAAGGGAGCGTGGCATGGGCTGAGGTGTGCCCTGGGGAAGGCCCGGTCTCCAGGTGTCACCTCTCTAGAGCTCTCATGCGACATTGCCCTAGCTTTGCCCCCTCCCGTGGCTAGCCAGGGTTTTAGCAGGCAACAAGGGAACTCCTGGGCAGGTACCAGGTTGAGGAACCTTCCAGAGAAAGATGGGAAATGCTGTTCTGACAGTTTCATAGCAGTGGGCAGGAGAGCCCTTGGCACCTTGTTCTTCTAAGATTGAGGGATGTCTTGAGTCCCCTGCCCGGTCACTGACGTGCCCCCAGCATTGGCACATGCACCTGCCTCCCGTCTGCGAGGCTGTCCCCATGTGGTGTCGCTCTCTGGGTGGTTAGCACAGCTGATTGGCATCCAACAACCCTCCCGTTTTGTTTGGGTTTGGTTTAAGTGGTGCACATGTGAGACAGAGGCGGAGAACTTACTTTCATGTTTTGAAAGTATCGACTGGTGGCAACTATGACTGTCACAGCCAGCCTTCACTGTCACAGAACCCTTAGAAGGACAGAAAAGGCAGAGGAATAGAATAAGATGCCTAAAGAGCCCAAAGAAACAAGAAAGAAGAGAGGAGAGAAAAATGGAGACTGAGGTATCAGCTGTCCCTGATGTCCAGGGGCTTCCTTGACTTCAGTGGAGAGAAAAATCCACAAAGACTGAATGTACCTCTCCATTTGTTCCTGCATGTTCCCTGGTGCTGACCTGCCTGGCACTCAAGGTTTGAGGGTCTGATGGATTCTACCGGCTTTTTAGCCCTAGTGGAAAAAGCCCTTGTGTGAGACACTCACTGGTCCTGGTTCTGCCACTAACCAGCCACGGGACCCCGAACAAGTCCCTTCCCCTCTCTGGGCCTGTGTCTTCATCTGTAAAAAAAGAGAAATTTAAAAAGCTCTCTGTGACTTCTTCCAGGTCCAAAGCAGGGAGGCATTACCCATGTATCATTCCTGTTATATAAATAAGCCTTGTTCCCAGAGCCTTGACCTTGGACTATGAACTTCATTCTCCTTGAAGACTTAGTGACCCCAAATATTTCCAGGCTGCACAAGATCTCTGGGAAACTACTAGGAGATACAGGATGAAGATGGAAAAGTGTTCTAATAAATAATGCTACTTCTAGAAAGACGTCTGTCCACTCTCAAATCCATTCTCTACTCCATCACTAGATGAGCTGCCTAGAACCAAGGTCCACTGTAGGTGCTCCTCTGCCTATGACTTCAGTGGCGCCACACACATACCCCAGCTGGCCCTCCCCAGTCTGACTCTAACTTGCCTTTCTAGAAAGTTCTGTTTCCCTACCACCTGCTGTCCCTATCTCACCATCCCTAGGCTTCAATTGCCTGGAAAGCACACCCAGCCCTCGGGGCCCTTCTCCAGCTCTGTATTTTCTATGAAGACTCTACCTCACTCTGTTTTGTACACTGACTTGTGTGTGTGTGTGTGTGTGTGTGTGTGTATCCCAACACCAGACCAGTCAATCTTTGTGGCAGGGTCTGTGTCTTTGCACCTCCAATATGTAGCACAGTCAGTGCTGAGTATGAATCTAGCCTTCTAAGATATTAAAAGAATGCAAATAAAATAGGAAGAACTGGGTTCCTGTGGTCTGAAACAACAGTTCTTGGAGGTCAGTAAGGCAATGAGTTGGGGAAGGATTTTGTATGTGTGTGTTTGTGTCTGCGTGTGTGCACGCACGTAAAGGGTGTAGGAGAGGGTGGTTAGAATGGTATTTAAGGACCCTTTTAACCCTGAAGTGTTGTGTTTGTTTGTTTGCTTATTTGTTTGTTTTTGAGACAAGGTCTGGCTCTGTCACCCTGGGTAGAGTGCAGTGGCATCATCGTAGCTCACAACAACCTCAAAGTCTGGGCTCAAGTGGTCCTCCTGCCTCAGCCTCCCGAGTAGCTAGGACAATACAGGCACACACCACCAAGCCTGTCTAATTTTTTCTATTTTTAGTAGAGACGGGGTCTCGCTTTTGCTCAGGCTGGTCTCGAACTCCTGACCTCAAGTGATCCTCCTGCCTCGGCCTCCCAGTGTGCTAAGATTACAGGCGTGAGCCACTGTGCCCAGCCTGAAGTGCTGTGTTTGTGTGCAGAGTACCTGACATTTCTTCAGGATAGCCTCTTTAATTTTCTGATAAATCTTGGAGCCCTAGACTTGGAGGTCCTGTCTGTGGCTCTAGGACAGAAGTAAGTCCATCATTTAGAGAACATTTCTAAGTCAACAGATGTCTGAGGTGCTGGTGGAAGGCCCTGGGAAGCTGCAAGCCTGGTGCTCCAGTCTGGTAGATAAGGAAATCGAGTCTCGGGAAAAGCCACGAGTCCTGCCCACACCTGCGCCACCAGCCGGCTGCAGAGCCTTTGAGCAAGGCCAGCTGCGGTCCTGGAGAGGGAGGCACCCGAGGCAGCTGGGGAAGGCTTCCCAGCCCCCTTCAATGGCCAGCTCAATTTACGTGCAGGTGGAGGCTGGGGGCTGCGCCTGGCTTCTCTTGTTTTCCCACCTGCCTGCAGTGCGGTTTGTCTGCTGGCGCCACGCAGGCGTTGGGGCTTGGGGAATTTGATCGGCAAGGAGGGGGAGGCTGTCTCCTCAAGATGTGAGCGCAGTCCAATCCTTCCCTCCCTCCTCCCCTTGCACTGCTCAGATGCCTTTTGGGGGGAGGAGCGGCGAGGAGCTGAAGCTGGAGTGTCTGAAAGTTGCAATAAATAAGGGAGGCTGCCTGAGTGCTCAAACTGATGTTCTGGAACTCTGTGGCCACCAGCCTGCTGCACAAGGACAGGGCAGCCCCAGCACGGGCACCCTGCACACGCCAGGCTTGGGGCTGCCTCTCAGGGACTGGTGCAAGGCCAAGGGCGGCCTCAGGGCTCATCCACCTCCCCCTGACAGTCTCAGAGTGGTCCCAAGTGTCCCTGCCTCCCCAGCTGTCTGGAGGCTTTTGTTCTCAGGGTTTTCCCACTATCTGCCTTAAGCAGAGGGTGGGAGGGAAGGAGCCTGACTTGGGGGCCCACCAGGTCCCAAGCCAGTGTGGATTGGCACTGTCCCCCTTCTAACCTCTGACCGGGTGCCCAAAGAATGTTATCAGTGACTCAGAGAACCTCTTGTCAAGGTCAGTCTGCCCCACCTGACCCTGTCTCTGCTGTGAGACATGAGAACTGACTCTTCTCCACCTCCTGCCAGCCCTGGTGCAATGCCTGGGCACCTGGGCACCGATGCCATCAGGGGAGCCCCAGGCACTGGGCAGGGATCACTCCAGCCTTCTGCAGCAGGACAGCAGGTCCCTAAGTTTTTGCTTTCCTAGGTGGTCTGTTCTGCAGTGTAAACCTCGCCCTCCCTGAAGTATCTCACTGAGATGGTAGACGGAGCTCTTTCCTCTCTTGCCTGCCTGGCCTTCTAGGGTTGGTGGCCCTTGGGTGGCACAGGGAGATCTGAAACAGGAAGGGCCACTGTAGGCCTTACCACCATCCGTCTCAGGCGTTTGGGGCTGAGCCCCGACTGTGTCCAGGGCCTGGCGCTGGAGAGACCTGGAAGGCATGACACACTTTCTCTTTCAAGGGGCTTCTCAGCTAGGCTGGGAAGCGGGTAGAGATGAAAAGCTAAGTACTAGTACATGGGAACAAATGCTCAACGGGAAGAAGAACGTCCCGTAGAATTCAAGGAACAGGCAGTTCACGGAAGGCAGAACCCTGCTCTCCCCACAGCTGACGTCCTTTTCTTCCTCCAGGCCAGCAACGAGTGGACCCCCAGGGCCCCACCACCCAGTGCCACTGGGGTCACCGGGGACAGGTGCTGGCAAACCCCAAGCTGTGTTTCCCTGCCTCCTTCACGCTCTGTCTCACCTCCTTCCCGCTCTCCCTCTCCTTGCACGTCTCTACTCAATTCTCTCCCGTTCCAGCAGGAATATAATGTTCAGCTGCCTCACACCCACTCTCTGAACGCTGCCAGCGAATAATGACTAAGGTGGTGGGTGGAAGTACAGCAAGTCGAGACCAATTTAGCAGTCCAGGGTGCCAGGAGGAGGGTAATTTAGCAGCAAATGGCTTTGCAACAGCAAGGAGAGGGAAGATGCCCCCCAAGCCAACAAGCCAGTGACCAAGGGCACAGCCCTGCCCTGGTGCCCTGGGCAGGGATTGCCTCATCCCCCAGAGGCTATGCGGTAAGGTTGGACTCTCACTCAGGGACAGGCAGTGTTTGGGAGCATGCTCACCCCACCCCGATCTCAGCTCCACTTTCGACACCCTCGAGGGGCCCCTTGGGCTGGGAGTCCTACCCAGACTGGTCCTTCCTCTTCTGGTGGGTGCTGCTTGGCTTGGGAGGATCTGCAGCTCTGATGGGCTCGTGGCCACTGCTCTGCACTGCAGGGTAGAAATGGGGGTGTCCTGGTGTCCCGGAGGGGGCTGCCTGGGCTCACCTCAGATCATGCCACAGATTGGCCAGCCCAGGCACAGAGAGGTGAGGCTCTTCCGGGTCCTGACATCGTGGGAGTCTCTGAAGATTTGTGTGATGTGATGTACTTGGGACTGTGAGTTTGGGCAGCACAGGAGAGCACGTGTCCGAGGGAGAGACGATGAGAACGGATGAATGAACGTGTGTTTGTGTTTGCTCGCACGCGCACGTGCTCTGGCACCATCCCGAAGGCGGTTAGTGATCTCCTCCCACAGTGATGAACTGACACGGAAGCAAATCTATTGGCGATCTGCATGGGGCAGCTCTCGGCTGCCTTTGTTCCAGGTACTGGGTGCAACCCACACTGCTCAGACACCAATTTGGCCTGCCACTTAGTAAGAGAAATCGCCTCTCTGCTGGATTGATTAGAAAAATTAGCTTTAGCTGTCAGCTAACACACACATTCCCTCTCTGCTTGTCCTCTGTTTCTGTCTCCCCGCCTCCCTTCGCTACCCTCTGCACGCTCCTTCCCACGGTGCTCCATCCAATTCTGTTCTCAACTGGGGGGCAGCCTCCAGGTGACATTGTCCCCAAATCTGTTTTCTGCACATTGCTTAGGTTACAGTGAACAGACTGCCATCCCATTTTAGTTTGGAACTTATTTGCTTATGGACAGAGTGGAAACACTGAAATAGATTATGCAACAAAGTTGGGTATTCCAATGAAATGCCATTAATTCAGATTCTGTAGAGGCAAGTTTTGCTTTAATTTCAACGTGGAATGGATTAGACCTCATGAATTGACTAGCTATAAATAAAGAACTGACATAGGATAAACTTCATTACTTAAATCTTAAGTAGACGTGCCATTATACTAGATACTCCCTAATTTATTGCCTATTGAGCTTAACATATATGCATGACAAACGCTCAGGGAGGAGGGAGGTGGGGGGGAGTGGGCACAGAAAGAGTGAAGACCACTGAAATGCCCTCATCATGCTTCAATTACAATAATTATGATAGTAACCCATTCTTAGAATTTTAAAAATCTCTTTTTTCCCTGCCTATAAAACACTTGCCAACAATTCCATTTAATTGTTGCACCTAAATCTATTTGAGACCCAATGGCTTGGTAGTTATAGCCCCAGAATGGGAGTCAAGAGAGCTGGGTTCAAATCTCAGCATTCCTCCTAAAATCTTGGGTGAACTTCACCTTTGACAGGCTCACTCAGTTTCCACGGCTGGCAAATGGCAGAAGGAATCTTCTTCCAGAGACGTTGTGAGGTGTAAATAATTATAATAATAATTTTATGTCCTAATAATAATTTTATGTCCCCTTTTAAAGTATGAGGTCCTGTACAAATAAAAAGGGCTATTAAAATTATTATTAAGGAAGTCTAGACATGGTGAAAGTCAAGGTCCAGTAAGAAGTGAGAGTGTGGGAGACCCAGGGTGGGAAAGCCAGGCAGAGTGGCTTTGCCAGGTGGCATGGGAGTTTGCTAGCCCGAAGCCCAACTCAGCAGCCTGGCTCTAGTTGACATGCCCCATCAACTTCTCCGAACCCTTGGAGGGGAAGAACTACAGGCCCATCTGCACACTGGCTGGAGGCAGTGGGGAGAGGTGCGTTATCTCCCCTTTCCCATTCACCAGCTCTGCCTGGGCTGGGGGCCGGCCACGCCCTGCAGAAGGAGGCCACAGGTCCTGCGAGAGAGAGAGCCCCATCTCCTCAGCTCTCAGCTTGTGTCCTGCAGTCAGGACCTTGGCTGCTAGTTCATCAGGTCTCTTCATACCCTCCTTGGGTTCAACTTCAAGGTTCAGTTCAGGGCCACTTCCTCCCTGGTGAGGGAGCTTCCAACTCACCTGCCAATTTTCAATTTATTTGTCATTGATTCAGGTGTGCTAACTCTTCTTCGCAAGTCTCATCACCAATTTTAGTCTCAAACCATTACTTAGCCTTGTTGTCCCCCATTTCCCTGGCACCTCACATGGATAAGACCTTTAAGAAATAGTGAAATGCACAGTTTTTCAAACTTGAGTAATGATCTTTGAAAGGAAAACTAAAATCATCATGGACCCCTGAAAACACATGTGGTAACCCAAATATAAGCAATAATGGGGTGATACCAAGGGCATGGGAAGAGAGTCACCTGACCCATGTGGCCTTGGAGAAATCACAGCCAGATGACCTTCCCAAACATGGTAGCAATTCACACTCCCGACAGCTGCCTAAGAGTGTCCATTACAGGTTTCAAACTGTAGCAGCACAAAGATCTATTCAAAAGCAAACTCAAAGCACTAATATGCAAATTGTCTAAAGATTCCCCAGGCCATGGGATACTCCTTTGTAGGCAAAACTCCAGAAACACCTCATCATTGCCCTGGAACCATCTGTCTCTTGGGGTTCAAAGTCCAGGATTTTTTTTTTTCAGGGCCTTTCC
Source organism: Eulemur rufifrons (assembly GCF_041146395.1). Taxonomy (NCBI): domain Eukaryota; kingdom Metazoa; phylum Chordata; class Mammalia; order Primates; family Lemuridae; genus Eulemur; species Eulemur rufifrons. The sequence continues at coordinate 10,010,834 of NC_090994.1, read as the reverse complement.
GAAAGCATAAAGTGTAGGATTTAAAAACCCCAGGTCTAGATCATACCTAGAACCTTCCCCTTTTATAACTGTACTTGTGGGTTGATAGAACTGGAGATGCAGTGGGTGGGGGGCCAGGGTTCCCTCCGGCTCTAGAACTGTTGGAGTCAGGGCCTGGGAAGACCCCGTCAAGGCAGAGGCCCTGAAGGAGCCAGCCCAGTAACAGAGGAAGGAAAGTCGGAGGCCACCCAGCAAAGAGAGTCCATGCAGAAATCTACTGTTGGGAGCAACACTCCCTGCCCAGGGCCTCTGACAGCTCTCCTCTTTCGCCTTACTTTATTAAACAAGCATTTACTAAGGGCCTGCTCATAGTAGCCAATCACTGTACTCTGAGCTGGGAATTCACGACTTAGTCTCTGCTTCTAGAAACTTTGTAGACTCTTCAGGAGCCAGTGGGTAAGTGCTGTCACAGCATGGAAGGATGGTAGGAACTCGGAGGGAGGTACCTGACCCGGAATTAAGGAAGAGATAGGGGACACTTTCTTGGAGGAGTGGATCCCATGGTTAAGACCAAACGTGGGAGCTAGGTAGGTGGACAAGGTGGAGGAACTGGGCAAGAATATTCTACGCAGAAGAAACAGTGTGTTTCTGTGCTCAAAGGTAACAGAAGAAGAGTGGAAAGAGGGAGGGTCTGGAGTCTTACTGAGCTGAGTTCAAATCCCTGCTCCTCTGTTGACTGGCCTAGCTAAGTTATTTAACGCTCCTCTTCTCCTAGTTATACACACCCTGCAGCGCTGCAGTGAAAATGAAATGAGACAATGAATAAAAAGCCCTGGGCACACCCGGCGTACTTAGTGAATGGTATGAAATGTTACAGTATCATCCATTACTCTAGTCTGTAAGCTGCTTCACCATAGGTTTGTCACCATTGCATTATGCATCTGTGTAGCCTCATGCCTAGCCCAGAGCTTGCGTTTGGTAGGCACCCAATGAATATTTATGAAATGAATGTTGAATAAATGCAAAGGCATATAAATAAGATCTCAGGATTAGAAAGCCATTTATATATGTCTGGTAGCAGCTACCTCTTCACTATACAGGCAGACACACAAGGCTTCTCAAAACTGAAAGGCACATCTTTCCCTCGCTCTCCCCAGCACACCCCACACGGCAGCGTTTCTTGCATGGCAGCCCCCCAACATGCATCGGCCGAGTCACACACAGACAGATGGGGGCACCTCCTGCAGACACACAAATGCCCAAGCTGAACTGTTAAAACAGGTTTACCCTGTGAAGCACACAGTGGCTGCTATTAATGTTAAATAACAGCCATCTCAAGACACAGCAAATGTCCCGTCTGCCCTCTTGCTTGCATACAGACTCCCACTAGCTATGCCATTTCATCTGTTCTGCTGCTGTTCTTCCCACCTTGAGCAGAGAGAGTGCCCCACACTCACATCCTCCCGGATGGGACCTCTTACTTGGACTCCCAGTTGCCCTGACTGCTCCCATTTTGGCTGCGGGACCTCAGGGAACAGCCTTCCCTGTTGGTGGTCTCAGTTTCTTCACTGGCAGACTACAGAGAGTCAGAAGTGCCAACCTGGTAGTTATGTTGTGAAGTTCAATGAGATAACAAATGAGATAACGTCTGTGATGTGCAGAAAGCACCTGAGAAGAAAAGTGCTGGATAAATACAAGGTGTCACGCCACACCTGATTAGTGTGCCTGCTCTCTGCCCCCACACTCCCACCCACAGACTGTTCTTCCCCACCCTTGAACACAACAAACACCTTTCCCGTCTGTAAACGCTATCTCTAGTACCCATATACACAGCACCGCCCCCCCCCCAAACACCTGCATTCTCCCTCAGCATGCCTGCAGAAAATTGTTTTTGAACTTGGAGAAAGCTCAGGTTACAGACACCCTCTAGCCATACCTACTGACTCTTCTCAAGGATCTTGGTGCGGGAAGGAGCGGCAGGCAGGAGTGGCTCGCCTCTGTGGCCGGGGTCCTGGGCTCCCGCGATCCCTATGAGGCTGCACTTCCAGCAGTGTGGGGGACCCTTCTCTGGAGTAGCCCTGGCCAAGCTCTGTCCAGGACTCCACCTGTCACTATTTTGCTAGTACAGAGGGGGTGGCAGCAGCAGGGGGGTGTGGATGGAATATGAGGAAGGACCCAGCCATGCTTTAGGTGCTCAGATCCCTAAGATACCTTGTTCCCAGGCAATTGAGGACTTTGAAGGGAACAAGTTTGGAGCACTTTCCCAGGCCCGGCACACTCATGGGTGGGCAGAACATTCATTTGCTCCGCAGTTCAATCCCTTCCCCTTGGAGCAGGAAAAAGAAACATCACCTGGCCCTTGGTGACATTTCGGTGCCTGTGGCGGCTGAGTTGTGTGCTCGGAAGGCTGCTCAGGGAGAGCTGGGGAGGGAGGGGGTCTGGCTGCCTGTGGTGGCTGGGGGAAGAAACGAATGTGGTGTGTGACTGTGTGTCTCTGTGTGTGTCGTACTTTGCCTCAGTTCCTGAACTGCACATCCAGGACTGACCCTCGTGACCTGCAGCCCCAGGGAGCCACTTAGACACCCCGGGTTAACCACCTTCATCTCTAACCACCTCAGCCCATGTGACTTATTCCTTGAGGGAAACATTCCAAACCTCTAACTGCATCCCTGTCCTCCCACCGGCGTGGACACAGCCCATCTGCAAAGTTCCAGACTACGAAGTTCAGTGGCGCCCGGACCGTCAGAGCCTCCCTGGGAGGCAGCGCCCCCGCGGCCTCGCGTCCTCACCTCCCACTTGCTCACCTCCGGCACCAGTGTCGCCTAACATTCATGTCCACCAACATCAGATTTGGGGCTGGGAGGAGAGACACCCTGTCTGCAGGAGACGCAGAGACAAAGACAGAAGGACGCACGCACCATCGTTTCCTCCAGGCGGGGGCCAGCTCCGCGGCACCCACCCCGGCAGACGGGAAGACCGTGACAGCTCCGTGAGGAGACAAAGACACCCAGACAGACGCTGACACAGACAGACAAAGACCGACGGACGCGCGGGGCCACGGACAGGCTGGCACGCCGCGGGGAGCGCAGTCCCCCGCAGCCCGGCGCCGTGGCTCGGCGACAGACACGTCCAGGGACGAGCGGGACCCTCATCCACCTCACCCTACCTGTCCCCTGCGCCGCCGCCGGGCTGACTTGGGATCCTTTATCAGGTGTGTGGCCCGGTGTGTTCCGGTCGCTTTTTTCCCAGAGCAGATGGGCCGGGCCCGGCCGGTGGCGGCTGTCGCTGGCTGGGCGAGGCGGGAGGAGAAACTTTCGGCCTCCGCGCCCGGCCGCGGCTCGCCGGGCTCTGCGCGGGTCCCGGCCGCGGGGCGGGGCCGCGGGGCGGGCGGGGCGGGGCGGGGCCAGCGCCGGCGCCGCTCATTGGCCGGGCGCGGCCGCCGCCCGGGGCTCGGGGCTCGGCGGCCTTTGTTCCCGGCTGACAGCTGCGGCCGCCGCGACCTGCGGGATCCCCCGCGCCAGCCGCCCGCGCGGGGTCCCGGGTCCCCCCTCTCCGCTCTCACTTGCACCGGCCCCACGCGCCGCCCTGCCCGCTCATCTCTCCCTCCCTTCCTTTCTCCAACTGTTCCCACCTTGCTTTTATCCTGTCCTTTCCCATTACCTGCTCTCCCTTCTTACCCCTTAGGTTTCCCTTATCCATTCCTTTTCCTTCTCTTTTTCTGTTTCTCTTTCTTTATAACCCCTTCCTCTTACTCCCCAGTTTCCTCTTCCAAGTGCCATCTCCCCCTCCCGCAGAAGGCCGGATTTCTTGCTCAGGGACCGACGGGACCACAGTCGAGTGAGGGCTGTTGCTTCACCACCCAGGAGAGCAGACTGCAGTCCGGAGCTCCCCCGCTCTCCAACAGTTCAAAAGCAGATTTTTCCAGCTCCCACGGCTGACTTACTTTCGGGTGAAAACAGAGGCCTGCTTCAAGTTTATAGCTGTTACTCTCACCCGATCCCCTTCGGACACTATCATTTTCTCTACCACCCTCATGTTTTAACTTCTAGCAATTGAGTCAGGAGGGGAATGGAGCTGACAAGTTTTGGTTGGACAAAAGGCCAGTTAATTGGGGTGCCAGGTGCTGCATGAGGCTGGGGGGTGGGGGCCTGAGGGTGCCCTGAGGCTAATGTGCTGAGAGGGGAAGGTGGCAGCTCTGCCCAGGGAGTGTGAGCCTCAGCCCGAAAGAGGTGTGTGTGGAGAGGGCAGAGGCGTGGGGTGGGACTGAGGGAAACAGAGCATTTTGTTTCCGGCACTGCCCTGCTCAAAACCCTGCAGCTAGGGAAGGGACACAATTTGAAGCTCAGACTCCAGGGGATGGGGAGGCATGGGCAATATGTATAGCCTGAACTTTTGTACCCCCATAATGAGCTGAAAAAAAAAACCCTGCGGCCTTCCTCTTTGCCTCCAGGTCTGAAGACTGAAGACTCCAACTGTCTATTCTTTCTGAAAGACAGCACAGCCAGGGGCTTGAGAATACAAACAGGCTTTGTTACTTATTATTGAACCTGTCCCTTAACCTCCTTCTATCTCAGTTTTTTTTTTTTTTCATTTGTAAAATGAGTTAACAGTTCCAGAGTGTAGATTCCCTGAGGGCAACGGCTTGTTGCCTTTTGTTCCTGGCCAGAGACTTGGTCTCTTTTATTCATGGATGTATCTGCAACACCTAGAAATTGCCAGGCACCTAGTAGGCACTCAATAAATATTTGTTAAATGAATGAATTTCTAGTTTATAGGTGTGTTGTGAGGATTAACTGTGTGTGAATCCATGGCTTATGGTAAATACATACACATGGTGGCCAATACAAGTAATACTAAAATTCCTAAATGTCAACCCCAAAGGCTACTCAGCCTTTTCTGAACACTACCTCCTCTTCCCCATGTTTATATATACCTGTCCCTCAGTCCGAAAAGCTTTTCTCATGCTCCTCTAAGTCTACCTCTCGAAATTTGAGACCTAAAATGCAATCCTTACTCATACCTTCTCTGATCATCCCAGGCAGAATGATGTTCTTTTCTGTAAAGTCCCATAGGTTCCAGTCATTGACACAGAATATGTGTGCTTGTTTGCTGGTGAAACTGTCTCATGCATTTTTACTGAGTAGGTTAGCATAGATCAAACATTCCAGTAACTTAAGGAAAGGGCAGACTCTTGGAAGGTAGAATAAGGGATCAGGTGGGCTCCAGACTTCAGTCGAATTCAGTTTTGTCTCTTCAGAGGTGGAATTCCATGGAAGGGGTAAAGGGCCCTTGAAGCCTACTCTTTGTTCCAACCCTAACACTGATGGTTTATATGCTCTTGGACAAGCCACATCCCTGGCTGGGTAGGCCTCAGTTTCCTGATCTGCAAAGTGGGTGGTTTGGATGAGATACTCCTTAAGGTTCCTCCTTCAGCACTGACATCATCAGAGACATTCTAGGTAGAAGATTGGGTATGATGTACAGTCCTTCTGTAATGACTGGGTTAGGCAAAAGATGTGAACATTGTGTTGATGTGTATATGAGGGGTGGAACTGCGACACAGTATGGGACCACAGTGATACTTCTGAGATAAAGTGAAATGCATTGAGGGTGGGGGAGGAAGTGAGGAGGCAGAATGGGGGAGGAGACCTGTGATGGATGGTATAGCATGTGTGTATGTGTTGTGTGTGTGTGTGTGTGTGTGTGTGTGAGTACATAAAAGCCTCAGGAATGTAGTCTCCAGCAGTACAAAGCTATAATTAGCTCCCTGATTCAGCAGCTGGGTATGGTAGTGCAGTGGCTGGGTATGTCTGTCCGCAACACCACTGGTGGATTTTCAGTGTGGCTCCTCTGCTTCCTTGTCCAGTGAAGGAGTACTGACCTTCCTGGGCACCTGGGTTCTTGAGAAGGTGTCCTATGTGGACCTCTGCATCCCTCAGGCTCTCCCTTGCTTGAGTTGAGTCTAGAAAACTCGGTCGCAAAGCATGTTCTTGCAAAAATCTCCTACCTTCCTCATCTATTCATCACTTGAGATACAGGGCTGACTGTTTAGCTTTTCACTGTGTTCTTCTTCTCTGGGACTAAGATTGGCCCACAGGACCAGCCAGACCCGGGGACCAGGGAAGCCAGCATCTTGTCTGTATAACGAACAACTCAACCTTCCTCAAACTACTTTCACCTATGACAATGTAAATAATTGCCTGGCTTCTTGTTTGTCTCTTCAACTCTTCTGTAAGTTTCTTGCTCAAAGACCAGGTCTGTCTTATTCAATATGGAATCCCCAGAACCCAGCACATTGTTGGTATACAGCAAGCACTCCAAAAATACTTGAATGAATGCTATGGGGCGAGGGGACAGGATGATGTTTCAGAGAGAGGATTGGACTCAAATTCAGAAGATCCACGTGGATTCCCACTTCTTCAAAAGTGCAGTCTTGTCACACCTTTGCAAGACTCAGTTTGCTCATCAGTAAAATGGGGCTAATAGCGTTTTCCCTACTTATCTTGTGGCAACTATACAAAGATGAAAAGAATTACTAAAGCTGAAGGTGGTGCGAGAGATACAAAATGTCAAATGATTGTTTAATATTATTTAAAGTTTAAAAATCCAGGGCCTTGTGTTGAGAGGTAAACAAGGCTGATTATATTTAAGTGAGGTTGGATAATCTCTAAAAGTAGGTGAAAAAATATTATAAAGCTAGACAACTAAGCAAAGCTTTAAGGAATCAACAGAGGGCTGCTACCGATCTCCAAGCTACCCAGGAAAGGGTCAGGAAGAAGGCTGGCTTTCCTGCAGGCAGTGCCAATGCCCCATGACTTTAGAGGCTGTCTCCACAGTGTCCTGTCTCCCTTGAGGGTAGGAAACAGTTCCTCTGGAGTTGCTCTGGTTGTGTAGATCTTATTACCAGAATTTACATTCCTTACCTGTAAATCGCTGGGCACCTTGCACTTTCTACCTCTGGGCTTTAGTAAACTCACTTTTGAATTGGAAAGAATGTCTCTTCCCTGCCTTCTCTGGGGGTTATAAAGACAGATGAGATAAAGTGCAAGTAGTATCTCTACTTTCTTAGAAGGTATTGCATGACTTCAAGGAATTGTTCATCATCATCCTCATCATCAGAATTATTGTCTAGAACTTCATTCTAAGTACTTCACCTGATTAAGGTTAGGGAGCCCAGAGATGTCATAGAAGGAACAAACACCCTTAGGTGTCCTGGGAGAACATGTTGACATTAGGATTTTTATTCAGTAATGACCTCTGCCCACGAAGATGCTCAGGTTAGGAAATACGTCCATCCTAGTCTTTCAGTGAAAGGAAAGCTGAGTCAAAATACAAGATAAGAAATTGGCCCAGTTTCACTGGAGGGTTTAATGACACACGTCTTGAAACTGCTTGGAAACCATGTAACTGTTGCAGGACCTGAATGTGGTTTGATTTGGGCTGTGTTGACCACAGCCTTCCCCTGAGTGGAGAACAGTGAACCAGCCAAGTTGGCTAATGCAACACCTGGGCTCAAATGGCACTAACTGGCTTCCAGTGTGAATAGGCTTTGTATAGCTCCCGGCTGGCGACGCTCAAGTGACAATTGGGTAGCAATAAACCCAGGGCTGAGCGAAATTACAGAGAAATGAGAAGGAAGCATTCTGAGTTGATAATTCCGCCCCACCTTTTTCAATAGGATGTAACAGACTACTTCTAATTTAACATCCAATCTCTGCAAGGTCCTGGTCTATCAATCACCTGTTCTATCACAGATGTACCTACCACAGAAATGTACCTCTTCTGTGGTTTGGACAAGTTTGTCTAAAATTGTGAATCATGAGACTATTTCCATGTACAAGTTACAGAAAAGACTGACTCAAAATGGCTTAAAAATAGAAAAAGAAATTTCATGAATTAATAAGTACAGAGTTCAGGTCCCACGGTAGTTCGTACCTTGGCTTCCCAGTGGCATCAGGGATTGGATCTTCCTATCTCTTTGTGCTGCCATCTTCAGAGCATAGGTTTTGCCCTAGGGATGGTTGCTTCATGATCCCAGGTTGGATCTATCAGTCTAGTTGTCACATCCAGAGCCAGCAATGGGCCGAGGAATAAAAGACCTTTGTTCCTGCATCTTATTTTTAGGATCAAGAAAGCCTGTCCCACAAGGCCTTCAGCTGACACTGAACAGGCTTGGCCATGTCATCTAGCAGTCATTGGCAAACTCTATGAAGTTACCTAGTTACCCTGATTGGCTTTGACCAATCGGTTGGGGTTAGAGTAGACATTGGGACACACTTGCAGAGGTCACCTTTGTCTTCAAGAAGGGGGAAGCCATGGAGAATACTAACAGTCATTGCTTGCCTATTGTTAATACATATCACATCTTTGCTGGGCACTTTACCGACAGTATCTTTTATAATAATTATAGAAATCATTATCTCTATTTTCTAAATGAAGAAACTGCAGCTCAGAGTGATTAAACAACTTGCACCAAATCCCACCACTAGTAAGTGGAGGAAAAAGGATTGTAATTCAGGTCCATCCAAACCCTTTGCTCTCACTGCTCTCCTAGGCTGTCCGTCTAGAGTCACCTTTCCTCAGCCCTACCCAAGACTGGAGACCCCTAAAATGAAGGGGAAACTTCCAGGGCCATGGCAAGCACAAGACATCAAATAGCTTCCCCTTACTATCAAGTTGAAACTTCTGTGCTCATCTCTCCAACACCCTGCACTTGCCCAACATGTAAGTTTCCTGAGTCAAGGTCAGCCCAGAGCTCCACATTACCTGCCCCCACCATCCAGGCCACGCTTGTGACCGTCAGTGTCCTTGCCCTCCTGCAGGCCAGAATGGAAGTGCCTTTCAAGGCCTCCTGCAAGTCCTAACCTACTCCCCTCAACGACCCATTTCCCACTCCATCCAGTTCCTACTGAATAACACACACATGTCCTGCTGTTCGTGCCTTCATCATGAAGGTGAATAGATATCTCTTTCCTACTGGGTTTTAAGTGCCCAGCTTGGTGCTCAGCACATGACAAGCACTCAAGAAACATTTAATGAATAAATGAGGACACAGACCACCTCTTATTCTTCTATATCCCTAATAACACTCAGCCTGCTCCTAGGCACATGGTTGGTGACTAATGGACTAATTGACTTTGGGCTAATTTCTCCCCAGGGTTGAGAAATGGCTACAGACAAAGAAGTTGGCATGACCCTTGTCAGTTCCAAGGGAGGCCTTTTGCAAATGGGCTCTGTCAAGCTCGCATTTGCTTATGGCCCTAAACTCATTTACGCAAATAGAGCATATGAGACCAGGACTTGTGGGAAATCATTTAGTTCCCCTATGGGGAATGTTGGCACACTCATTTCCTCTCCCCAGGGGGGAGGAAAAAAATAGCAGAGGCTTTGGAGACCCTGAGTGCTGCAATTTAATTTACACGTTTACTCAATTGTTTCTCGGGAAGCTGCTCCAGGAGTCCTGGATGAGAGGATGATGCTGTCCTCTGAGGGCCTGGAGGGATCAGAGACTTGGTGTCTGGGAGAAGGGGCTGCCCTGGGCTCGGGCCCCTGCTGGCCTGCCTGGCTTTTTAATTGAATCCAGCCTCTCAGTGAGCATCTCCATTCTTCCCTCATGTCTTCTGGGATTAACTACACTCCCTTCACTCTATGTATCGAGGTCTGGAGGTGTTGACCATCCATTTGCTTTTATTCCCAAGGCTGACTGTAGCCTCCATAAGAGGGACTTAATCTGATCACCCACAAAATTGCGGAGGAGCCAAAGAGGGCAGGGGAGTGGAGGTGGCAGGTGGTAACACAACGCCCTGTCTAAGGTTACTTCCAGCATTTTCTGACTCTTTTTTCCTAAGGTTGCTGGGAATAGTGAAGGACGGTGGTGGCGGCAGCCAGGTTGAGTCGTCCATCCAGAAGAGGCTCTTGGTAATTGACTAATTTTGCCTTCAGGGTTCAGTGGAGACAAAATTGTGAGATAGCATCAGGTTTCCCAGGAGCAGCACCTACGTCACAGAGTTGCTGTCAGGGTTACCTAAGCTAGCACTTGGGAAGGGCTCAGGACAGGGCCAAACGTACCGCAAAACCCTTGGTAAGTGTTAGTTGTGTTCTCTTTGCCACCCCTCCCCCAATCAGAAGCCCAGGGACTTTTCTACCCTATTTCTTCCAATTAGAACGGATCTCATGATTTGGCCCGAAGCCCATCAGCATGATGCAGTGGAAAAAGAACAGTATTTGCAGCCTATAGACCTGGAATTGTAGACCTGGGTTGGAATTCTACTCTGCATTTAGTAGCAGTGCGACCTTGGCTTAGTCTCTTGCACCCATAAGACCAGTTTTGTGCCCCTTTGAGTGATAGTAACAATATAGTTTCACAGGGTTGGACACAGGAAAAAATGTGCAGTAGCCTGAAACAACATCCACTGCAATTCCCAGGGATGGTGATCTCTGTACCGTAGAGCACTTCCCACCAAAGCCGCTTCCTTCCCGAACCCACCCCCAACTCCTTCCCTGAAGTCTTTGAATTTTATCAATGGAGATAATCAATTAATCTAAATGAATAAGGCAAGAGTGAACTTTCCGGCATTGGCAGTGGGCTGAGGGGGAACTTGGGAGGACAATAGGGCTTCACCTTGTCCTTGAAATCCCAAGGTCGGTTCCGAGCAGAGCGGGAAGGCAGAGTCTCCAAGTCAGAGGAGGCAGCCTGGGGAACAGGTCCAAAATGGCAGCTTGAGCGGAAGTAGCCGGCTGCCTGTTCTGGAACCTCTCGGCGCAGTGTTTAGAATGTTCTCTCTCATTAATCCTATTTAAAGCCCGGCTGCTGAGAGGGGAGGCGGGGAGTCCTGTTTCAACTTGCAGCGGTGAG